>NC_085848.1:321985-653656 GCF_035594765.1 Anolis carolinensis
GCCCAAGGAGGCAGGTCTCCCCTCAGAAGAAGCCCCTCTTCCCTCAGAAAAGGCCCAAGGAGGCAGGTCTCCCCTCAGAAGAAGCCCCCCTTCCCTCAGAAAAGGACCAAGGAGGCAGGTCTCCCCTCAGAGAAGTCCCCCTTCCCTCAGAAAAGGCCAAGGAGGCGGGTCTCCCCTCAGGAAGAAGTCCCCCTTCCTCAGAAAAGGCCCAAGGAGGCAGGTCTCCCCTCAGGAGAAGCCCCCCTTCCCTCAGAAAAGGCCCAAGGAGGCAGGTCTCCCCTCAGAAGAAGCCCCTCTTCCCTCAGAAAAGGCCCAAGGAGGCAGGTCTCCCCTCAGGAGAAGCCCCTCTTCCCTCAGAAAAGGCCCAAGGAGGCAGGTCTCCCCTCAGAGAAGCCCCCCTTCCCTCAGAAAAGGCCCAAGGAGGCAGGTCTCCCCTCAGAGAAGCCCCCCTTCCCTCAGAAAAGGCCCAAGGAGGCAGGTCTCCCCTCAGAAGAAGCCCCTCTTCCCTCAGAAAAGGCCCAAGGAGGCAGGTCTCCCCTCAGGAGAAGCCCCCTTCCCTCAGAAAAGGCCCAAGGAGGCAGGTCTCCCCTCAGGAGAAGCCCCTCTTCCCTCAGAAAAGGCCCAAGGAGGCAGGTCTCCCCTCAGGAGAAGCCCCCCTTCCCTCAGAAAAGGCCCAAGGAGGGCAGGTCTCCCCTCAGAAGAAGCCCCCCTTCCCTCAGAAAAGGCCCAAGGAGGCAGGTCTCCCCTCAGAAGAAGCCCCTCTTCCCTCAGAAAAGGCCCAAGGAGGCAGGTCTCCCCTCAGGAAGAAGCCCCCCTTCCCTCAGAAAAGGCCCAAGGAGGCAGGTCTCCCCTCAGAAGAAGCCCCCTCTTCCCTCAGAAAAGGCCCAAGGAGGCAGGTCTCCCCTCAGAAGAAGCCCCTCTTCCCTCAGAAAAGGCCCAAGGAGGCAGGTCTCCTCCCCTCAGAGAAGACCCCTCTTCCCTCAGAAAAGGCCCAAGGAGGCAGGTCTCCCCTCAGGAGAAGCCCCTCCTTCCCTCAGAAAAGGCCCAAGGAGGCAGGTCTCCCCTCAGAAGAAGCCCCTCTTCCCTCAGAAAAGGCCCAAGGAGGCAGGTCTCCCCTCAGAAGAAGCCCCTCTTCCCTCAGAAAAAGGCCCAAGGAGGCAGGTCCTCCCCTCAGAAGAAGCCCCTCTTCCCTCAGAAAAGGCCCAAGGAGGCAGGTCTCCCCTCAGGAGAAGCCCTCTTCCCTCAGAAAAGGCCCAAGGAGGCAGGTCTCCCCTCAGAGAAGCCCCTCTTCCCTCAGAAAAGGCCCAAGGAGGCAGGTCTCCCCTCAGAAGAAGCCCCTCTTCCCTCAGAAAAGGCCCAAGGAGGCAGGTCTCCCCTCAGGAGAAGCCCCTCCTTCCCTCAGAAAAGGCCCCAAGGAGGCAGGTCTCCCCTCAGAAGAAGCCCCCCTTCCCTCAGAGAAAGGCCCAAGGAGGCAGGTCTCCCCTCAGGAGAAGCCCCTCTTCCCTCAGAAAAGGCCCAAGGAGGCAGGTCTCCCCTCAGAAGAAGCCCCTCTTCCCTCAGAAAAGGCCCAAGGAGGCAGGTCTCCCCTCAGAAGAAGCCCCTCTTCCCTCAGAAAAGGCCCAAGGAGGCAGGTCTCCCCTCAGAAGAAGCCCCTCTTCCCTCAGAAAAGGCCCAAGGAGGCAGGTCTCCCCCTCAGAAGAAGCCCCCCTTCCCTCAGAAAAGGCCCAAGGAGGCAGGTCTCCCCCTCAGAAGAAGCCCCCCTTCCCTCAGAAAAGGCCCAAGGAGGCAGGTCTCCCCTCAGAAGAAGCCCCTCTTCCCTCAGAAAAGGCCCAAGGAGGCAGGTCTCCCCTCAGAAGAAGCCCCCCTTCCCTCAGAAAAGGCCCAAGGAGGCAGGTCTCCTCCCCCTCAGAAGAAGCCCCTCTTCCCTCAGAAAAGGCCCAAGGAGGCAGGTCTCCCCTCAGAAGAAGCCCCTCTTCCCTCAGAAAAGGCCCAAGGAGGCAGGTCTCCCCTCAGAAGAAGCCCCTCTTCCCTCAGAAAAGGCCCAAGGAGGCAGGTCTCCCCTCAGAAGAAGCCCCTCTTTCCCTCAGAAAAAGCCCAAGGAGGCAGGTCTCCCCTCAGAAGAAGCCCCTCAGAAAAGGCCCAAGGAGGCAGGTCTCCCCTCAGAAGAAGCCCCTCTTCCCTCAGAAAAGGCCCAAGGAGGCAGGTCTCCCCTCAGGAGAAGCCCCTCTTCCCTCAGAAAAGGCCCAAGGAGGCAGGTCTCCCCTCAGAAGAAGCCCCTCTTCCCTCAGAAAAGGCCCAAGGAGGCAGGTCTCCCCTCAGAAGAAGCCCCCCTTCCCTCAGAAAAGGCCCAAGGAGGCAGGTCTCCCCTCAGGAGAAGCCCCCCTTCCCTCAGAAAAGGCCCAAGGAGGCAGGTCTCCCCTCAGAAGAAGCCCCCCTTCCCTCAGAAAAGGCCCAAGGAGGCAGGTCTCCCCTCAGGAGAAGCCCCCCTTCCCTCAGAAAAGGCCCAAGGAGGCAGGTCTCCCCTCAGGAGAAGCCCCCCTTCCCTCAGAAAAGGCCCAAGGAGGCAGGTCTCCCCTCAGGAGAAGCCCCTCTTCCCTCAGAAAAGGCCCAAGGAGGCAGGTCTCCCCTCAGAAGAAGCCCCCCTTCCCTCAGAAAAGGCCCAAGGAGGCAGGTCTCCCCTCAGGAGAAGCCCCCCTTCCCTCAGAAAAGGCCCAAGGAGGCAGGTCTCCCCTCAGAAGAAGCCCCCCTTCCCTCAGAAAAGGCCCAAGGAGGCAGGTCTCCCCTCAGAAAAAGCCCCTCTTCCCTCAGAAAAGGCCCAAGGAGGCAGGTCTCCCCTCAGAAGAAGCCCCCCTTCCCTCAGAAAAGGCCCAAGGAGGCAGGTCTCCCCTCAGAAGAAGCCCCCCTTCCCTCAGAAAAGGCCCAAGGAGGCAGGTCTCCCCTCAGGAGAAGCCCCTCTTCCCTCAGAAAAGGCCCAAGGAGGCAGGTCTCCCCTCAGAAGAAGCCCCTCTTCCCTCAGAAAAGGCCCAAGGAGGCAGGTCTCCCCTCAGAAGAAGCCACCCTTCCCTCAGAAAAGGCCCAAGGAGGCAGGTCTCCCCTCAGAAGAAGCCACCCTTCCCTCAGAAAAGGCCCAAGGAGGCAGGTCTCCCCTCAGGAGAAGCCCCTCTTCCCTCAGAAAAGGCCCAAGGAGGCAGGTCTCCCCTCAGGAGAAGCCCCTCTTCCCTCAGAAAAGGCCCAAGGAGGCAGGTCTCCCCTCAGGAGAAGCCCCCCTTCCCTCAGAAAAGGCCCAAGGAGGCAGGTCTCCCCTCAGGAGAAGCCCCCCTTCCCTCAGAAAAGGCCCAAGGAGGCAGGTCTCCCCTCAGAAGAAGCCCCTCTTCCCTCAGAAAAGGCCCAAGGAGGCAGGTCTCCCCTCAGGAGAAGCCCCCTCTTCCCTCAGAAAAGGCCCAAGGAGGCAGGTCTCCCCTCAGGAGAAGCCCCCCCTTCCCTCAGAAAAGGCCCAAGGAGGCAGGTCTCCCCTCAGGAGAAGCCCCCCTTCCCTCAGAAAAGGCCCAAGGAGGCAGGTCTCACCTCAGGAGAAGCCCCTCTTCCCTCAGAAAAGGCCCAAGGAGGCAGGTCTCACCTCAGGAGAAGCCCCTCTTCCCTCAGAAAAGGCCCAAGGAGGCAGGTCTCCCCTCAGGAGAAGCCCCCCTTCCCTCAGAAAAGGCCCAAGGAGGCAGGTCTCCCCTCAGAAGAAGCCCCTCTTCCCTCAGAAAAGGCCCAAGGAGGCAGGTCTCCCCTCAGAAGAAGCCCCTCTTCCCTCAGAAAAGGCCCAAGGAGGCAGGTCTCCCCTCAGAAGAAGCCCCTCTTCCCTCAGAAAAGGCCCAAGGAGGCAGGTCTCCCCTCAGAAGAAGCCCCCCTTCCCTCAGAAAAGGCCCAAGGAGGCAGGTCTACCCTCAGAAGAAGCCCCCCTTCCCTCAGAAAAGGCCCAAGGAGGCAGGTCTCCCCTCAGGAGAAGCCCCTCTTCCCTCAGAAAAGGCCCAAGGAGGCAGGTCTCCCCTCAGAAGAAGCCCCCCTTCCCTCAGAAAAGGCCCAAGGAGGCAGGTCTCCCCTCAGAAGAAGCCCCTCTTCCCTCAGAAAAGGCCCAAGGAGGCAGGTCTCCCCTCAGGAGAAGCCCCTCTGCCCTCAGAAAAGGCCCAAGGAGGCAGGTCTCCCCTCAGGAGAAGCCCCTCTTCCCTCAGAAAAGGCCCAAGGAGGCAGGTCTCCCCTCAGGAGAAGCCCCCCTTCCCTCAGAAAAGGCCCAAGGAGGCAGGTCTCCCCTCAGGAGAAGCCCCCCTTCCCTCAGAAAAGGCCCAAGGAGGCAGGTCTCCCCTCAGAAGAAGCCCCCCTTCCCTCAGAAAAGGCCCAAGGAGGCAGGTCTCCCCTCAGAAGAAGCCCCCCTTCCCTCAGAAAAGGCCCAAGGAGGCAGGTCTCCCCTCAGAAGAAGCCCCTCTTCCCTCGGAAAAGGCTCAAGGAGGCAGGTCTCCCCTCAGAAGAAGCCCCTCTTCCCTCAGAAAAGGCCCAAGGAGGCAGGTCTCCCCTCAGAAGAAGCCCCTCTTCCCTCAGAAAAGGCCCAAGGAGGCAGGTCTCCCCTCAGAAGAAGCCCCTCTTCCCTCAGAAAAGGCCCAAGGAGGCAGGTCTCCCCTCAGGAGAAGCCCCTCTTCCCTCAGAAAAGGCCCAAGGAGGCAGGTCTCCCCTCAGGAGAAGTCCCCCTTCCCTCAGAAAAGGCCCAAGGAGGCAGGTCTCCCCTCAGAAGAAGCCCCTCTTCCCTCAGAAAAGGCCCAAGGAGGCAGGTCTCCCCTCAGGAGAAGCCCCTCTTCCCTCAGAAAAGGCCCAAGGAGGCAGGTCTCCCCTCAGAAGAAGCCCCTCTTCCCTCAGAAAAGGCCCAAGGAGGCAGGTCTCCCCTCAGAAGAAGCCCCTCTTCCCTCAGAAAAGGCCCAAGGAGGCAGGTCTCCCCTCAGGAGAAGCCCCTCTTCCCTCGGAAAAGGCCCAAGGAGGCAGGTCTCCCCTCAGGAGAAGCCCCTCTTCCCTCAGAAAAGGCCCAAGGAGGCAGGTCTCCCCTCAGAAGAAGCCCCTCTTCCCTCAGAAAAGGCCCAAGGAGGCAGGTCTCCCCTCAGAAGAAGCCCCTCTTCCCTCAGAAAAGGCCCAAGGAGGCAGGTCTCCCCTCAGGAGAAGCCCCTCTTCCCTCAGAAAAGGCCCAAGGAGGCAGGTCTCCCCTCAGAAGAAGCCCCTCTTCCCTCAGAAAAGGCCCAAGGAGGCAGGTCTCCCCTCAGAAGAAGCCCCTCTTCCCTCAGAAAAGGCCCAAGGAGGCAGGTCTCCCCTCAGGAGAAGCCCCTCTTCCCTCAGAAAAGGCCCAAGGAGGCAGGTCTCCCCTCAGGAGAAGCCCCCCTTCCCTCAGAAAAGGCCCAAGGAGGCAGGTCTCCCCTCAGGAGAAGCCCCTCTTCCCTCAGAAAAGGCCCAAGGAGGCAGGTCTCCCCTCAGAAGAAGCCCCCCTTCCCTCAGAAAAGGCCCAAGGAGGCAGGTCTCCCCTCAGAAGAAGCCCCTCTTCCCTCAGAAAAGGCCCAAGGAGGCAGGTCTCCCCTCAGAAGAAGCCCCTCTTCCCTCAGAAAAGGCCCAAGGAGGCAGGTCTCCCCTCAGGAGAAGCCCCCCTTCCCTCAGAAAAGGCCCAAGGAGGCAGGTCTCCCCTCAGAAGAAGCCCCTCTTCCCTCGGAAAAGGCTCAAGGAGGCAGGTCTCCCCTCAGAAGAAGCCCCTCTTCCCTCAGAAAAGGCCCAAGGAGGCAGGTCTCCCCTCAGAAGAAGCCCCTCTTCCCTCAGAAAAGGCCCAAGGAGGCAGGTCTCCCCTCAGAAGAAGCCCCTCTTCCCTCAGAAAAGGCCCAAGGAGGCAGGTCTCCCCTCAGGAGAAGCCCCTCTTCCCTCATAAAAGGCCCAAGGAGGCAGGTCTCCCCTCAGAAGAAGCCCCTCTTCCCTCAGAAAAGGCCCAAGGAGGCAGGTCTCCCCTCAGAAGAAGCCCCTCTTCCCTCAGAAAAGGCCCAAGGAGGCAGGTCTCCCCTCAGAAGAAGCCCCTCTTCCCTCAGAAAAGGCCCAAGGAGGCAGGTCTCCCCTCAGAAGAAGCCCCCCTTCCCTCAGAAAAGGCCCAAGGAGGCAGGTCTCCCCTCAGGAGAAGCCCCCCTTCCCTCAGAAAAGGCCCAAGGAGGCAGGTCTCCCCTCAGGAGAAGCCCCTCTTCCCTCAGAAAAGGCCCAAGGAGGCAGGTCTCCCCTCAGAAGAAGCCCCTCTTCCCTCAGAAAAGGCCCAAGGAGGCAGGTCTCCCCTCAGAAGAAGCCCCTCTTCCCTCAGAAAAGGCCCAAGGAGGCAGGTCTCCCCTCAGAAGAAGCCCCTCTTCCCTCAGAAAAGGCCCAAGGAGGCAGGTCTCCCCTCAGAAGAAGCCCCCCTTCCCTCAGAAAAGGCCCAAGGAGGCAGGTCTCCCCTCAGAAGAAGCCCCTCTTCCCTCAGAAAAGGCCCAAGGAGGCAGGTCTCCCCTCAGGAGAAGCCCCTCTTCCCTCAGAAAAGGCCCAAGGAGGCAGGTCTCCCCTCAGGAGAAGCCCCTCTTCCCTCAGAAAAGGCCCAAGGAGGCAGGTCTCCCCTCAGGAGAAGCCCCTCTTCCCTCAGAAAAGGCCCAAGGAGGCAGGTCTCCCCTCAGGAGAAGCCCCCCTTCCCTCAGAAAAGGCCCAAGGAGGCAGGTCTCCCCTCAGAAGAAGCCCCTCTTCCCTCAGAAAAGGCCCAAGGAGGCAGGTCTCCCCTCAGAAGAAGCCCCTCTTCCCTCAGAAAAGGCCCAAGGAGGCAGGTCTCCCCTCAGGAGAAGCCCCTCTTCCCTCAGAAAAGGCCCAAGGAGGCAGGTCTCCCCTCAGAAGAAGCCCCTCTTCCCTCAGAAAAGGCCCAAGGAGGCAGGTCTCCCCTCAGAAGAAGCCCCTCTTCCCTCAGAAAAGGCCCAAGGAGGCAGGTCTCCCCTCAGAAGAAGCCCCCCTTCCCTCAGAAAAGGCCCAAGGAGGCAGGTCTCCCCTCAGAAGAAGCCCCCCTTCCCTCAGAAAAGGCCCAAGGAGGCAGGTCTCCCCTCAGAAGAAGCCCCTCTTCCCTCAGAAAAGGCCCAAGGAGGCAGGTCTCCCCTCAGAAGAAGCCCCTCTTCCCTCGGAAAAGGCCCAAGGAGGCAGGTCTCCCCTCAGGAGAAGCCCCTCTTCCCTCAGAAAAGGCCCAAGGAGGCAGGTCTCCCCTCAGAAGAAGCCCCTCTTCCCTCAGAAAAGGCCCAAGGAGGCAGGTCTCCCCTCAGAAGAAGCCCCTCTTCCCTCAGAAAAGGCCCAAGGAGGCAGGTCTCCCCTCAGGAGAAGCCCCTCTTCCCTCAGAAAAGGCCCAAGGAGGCAGGTCTCCCCTCAGAAGAAGCCCCTCTTCCCTCAGAAAAGGCCCAAGGAGGCAGGTCTCCCCTCAGAAGAAGCCCCTCTTCCCTCGGAAAAGGCTCAAGGAGGCAGGTCTCCCCTCAGAAGAAGCCCCTCTTCCCTCAGAAAAGGCCCAAGGAGGCAGGTCTCCCCTCAGAAGAAGCCCCCCTTCCCTCAGAAAAGGCCCAAGGAGGCAGGTCTCCCCTCAGGAGAAGCCCCTCTTCCCTCAGAAAAGGCCCAAGGAGGCAGGTCTCCCCTCAGAAGAAGCCCCTCTTCCCTCAGAAAAGGCCCAAGGAGGCAGGTCTCCCCTCAGAAGAAGCCCCCCTTCCCTCAGAAAAGGCCCAAGGAGGCAGGTCTCCCCTCAGAAGAAGCCCCTCTTCCCTCAGAAAAGGCCCAAGGAGGCAGGTCTCCCCTCAGAAGAAGCCCCTCTTCCCTCAGAAAAGGCCCAAGGAGGCAGGTCTCCCCTCAGGAGAAGCCCCCCTTCCCTCAGAAAAGGCCCAAGGAGGCAGGTCTCCCCTCAGAAGAAGCCCCTCTTCCCTCGGAAAAGGCTCAAGGAGGCAGGTCTCCCCTCAGAAGAAGCCCCTCTTCCCTCAGAAAAGGCCCAAGGAGGCAGGTCTCCCCTCAGAAGAAGCCCCTCTTCCCTCAGAAAAGGCCCAAGGAGGCAGGTCTCCCCTCAGGAGAAGCCCCTCTTCCCTCAGAAAAGGCCCAAGGAGGCAGGTCTCCCCTCAGGAGAAGCCCCTCTTCCCTCAGAAAAGGCCCAAGGAGGCAGGTCTCCCCTCAGAAGAAGCCCCTCTTCCCTCAGAAAAGGCCCAAGGAGGCAGGTCTCCCCTCAGAAGAAGCCCCCCTTCCCTCAGAAAAGGCCCAAGGAGGCAGGTCTCCCCTCAGAAGAAGCCCCCCTTCCCTCAGAAAAGGCCCAAGGAGGCAGGTCTCCCCTCAGGAGAAGCCCCCCTTCCCTCAGAAAAGGCCCAAGGAGGCAGGTCTCCCCTCAGGAGAAGCCCCCCTTCCCTCAGAAAAGGCCCAAGGAGGCAGGTCTCCCCTCAGAAGAAGCCCCCCTTCCCTCAGAAAAGGCCCAAGGAGGCAGGTCTCCCCTCAGAAGAAGCCCCTCTTCCCTCAGAAAAGGCCCAAGGAGGCAGGTCTCCCCTCAGAAGAAGCCCCTCTTCCCTCAGAAAAGGCCCAAGGAGGCAGGTCTCCCCTCAGGAGAAGCCCCCCTTCCCTCAGAAAAGGCCCAAGGAGGCAGGTCTCCCCTCAGGAGAAGCCCCCCTTCCCTCAGAAAAGGCCCAAGGAGGCAGGTCTCCCCTCAGGAGAAGCCCCTCTTCCCTCAGAAAAGGCCCAAGGAGGCAGGTCTCCCCTCAGAAGAAGCCCCTCTTCCCTCAGAAAAGGCCCAAGGAGGCAGGTCTCCCCTCAGAAGAAGCCCCTCTTCCCTCAGAAAAGGCCCAAGGAGGCAGGTCTCCCCTCAGAAGAAGCCCCTCTTCCCTCAGAAAAGGTCCAAGGAGGCAGGTCTCCCCTCAGGAGAAGCCCCCCTTCCCTCAGAAAAGGCCCAAGGAGGCAGGTCTCCCCTCAGAAGAAGCCCCTCTTCCCTCAGAAAAGGCCCAAGGAGGCAGGTCTCCCCTCAGAAGAAGCCCCTCTTCCCTCAGAAAAGGCCCAAGGAGGCAGGTCTCCCCTCAGGAGAAGCCCCCCTTCCCTCAGAAAAGGCCCAAGGAGGCAGGTCTCCCCTCAGAAGAAGCCCCTCTCCCCTCAGAAAAGGCCCAAGGAGGCAGGTCTCCCCTCAGGAGAAGCCCCCCTTCCCTCAGAAAAGGCCCAAGGAGGCAGGTCTCCCCTCAGGAGAAGCCCCCCTTCCCTCAGAAAAGGCCCAAGGAGGCAGGTCTCCCCTCAGAAGAAGCCCCTCTTCCCTCAGAAAAGGCCCAAGGAGGCAGGTCTCCCCTCAGAAGAAGCCCCTCTTCCCTCAGAAAAGGCCCAAGGAGGCAGGTCTCCCCTCAGAAGAAGCCCCTCTTCCCTCAGAAAAGGCCCAAGGAGGCAGGTCTCCCCTCAGAAGAAGCCCCCCTTCCCTCTGAAAAGGCCCAAGGAGGCAGGTCTCCCCTCAGAAGAAGCCCCCCTTCCCTCTGAAAAGGCCCAAGGAGGCAGGTCTCCCCTCAGAAGAAGCCCCTCTTCCCTCAGAAAAGGCCCAAGGAGGCAGGTCTCCCCTCAGAAGAAGCCCCTCTTCCCTCAGAAAAGGCCCAAGGAGGCAGGTCTCCCCTCAGAAGAAGCCCCTCTTCCCTCAGAAAAGGCCCAAGGAGGCAGGTCTCCCCTCAGAAGAAGCCCCTCTTCCCTCAGAAGAGGCCCAAGGAGGCAGGTCTCCCCTCAGAAGAAGCCCCTCTTCCCTCAGAAAAGGCCCAAGGAGGCAGGTCTCCCCTCAGAAGAAGCCCCTCTTCCCTCAGAAAAGGCCCAAGGAGGCAGGTCTCCCCTCAGGAGAAGCCCCCCTTCCCTCAGAAAAGGCCCAAGGAGGCAGGTCTCCCCTCAGAAGAAACCCCCCTTCCCTCAGAAAAGGCCCAAGGAGGCAGGTCTCCCCTCAGAAGAAACCCCTCTTCCCTCGGAAAAGGCCCAAGGAGGCAGGTCTCCCCTCAGAAGAAGCCCCTCTTCCCTCGGAAAAGGCCCAAGGAGGCAGGTCTCCCCTCAGGAGAAGCCCCCCTTCCCTCAGAAAAGGCCCAAGGAGGCAGGTCTCCCCTCAGAAGAAGCCCCTCTTCCCTCGGAAAAGGCCCAAGGAGGCAGGTCTCCCCTCAGAAGAAGCCCCCCTTCCCTCAGAAAAGGCCCAAGGAGGCAGGTCTCCCCTCAGAAGAAGCCCCTCTTCCCTCAGAAAAGGCCCAAGGAGGCAGGTCTCCCCTCAGAAGAAGCCCCCCTTCCCTCAGAAAAGGCCCAAGGAGGCAGGTCTCCCCTCAGGAGAAGCCCCCCTTCCCTCAGAAAAGGCCCAAGGAGGCAGGTCTCCCCTCAGAAGAAGCCCCCCTTCCCTCAGAAAAGGCCCAAGGAGGCAGGTCTCCCCTCAGGAGAAGCCCCCCTTCCCTCAGAAAAGGCCCAAGGAGGCAGGTGTCCCCTCAGAAGAAGCCCCTCTTCCCTCAGAAAAGGCCCAAGGAGGCAGGTGTCCCCTCAGAAGAAGCCCCTCTTCCCTCAGAAAAGGCCCAAGGAGGCAGGTCTCCCCTCAGAAGAAGCCCCTCTTCCCTCAGAAAAGGCCCAAGGAGGCAGGTCTCCCCTCAGGAGAAGCCCCCCTTCCCTCAGAAAAGGCCCAAGGAGGCAGGTCTCCCCTCAGAAGAAGCCCCTCTTCCCTCAGAAAAGGCCCAAGGAGGCAGGTCTCCCCTCAGAAGAAGCCCCTCTTCCCTCAGAAAAGGCCCAAGGAGGCAGGTCTCCCCTCAGAAGAAGCCCCTCTTCCCTCAGAAAAGGCCCAAGGAGGCAGGTCTCCCCTCAGGAGAAGCCCCTCTTCCCTCAGAAAAGGCCCAAGGAGGCAGGTCTCCCCTCAGGAGAAGCCCCCCTTCCCTCAGAAAAGGCCCAAGGAGGCAGGTCTCCCCTCAGAAGAAGCCCCTCTTCCCTCAGAAAAGGCCCAAGGAGGCAGGTCTCCCCTCAGAAGAAGCCCCTCTTCCCTCAGAAAAGGCCCAAGGAGGCAGGTCTCCCCTCAGGAGAAGCCCCCCTTCCCTCAGAAAAGGCCCAAGGAGGCAGGTCTCCCCTCAGGAGAAGCCCCTCTTCCCTCAGAAAAGGCCCAAGGAGGCAGGTCTCCCCTCAGGAGAAGCCCCCCTTCCCTCAGAAAAGGCCCAAGGAGGCAGGTCTCCCCTCAGGAGAAGCCCCCCTTCCCTCAGAAAAGGCCCAAGGAGGCAGGTCTCCCCTCAGGAGAAGCCCCTCTTCCCTCAGAAAAGGCCCAAGGAGGCAGGTCTCCCCTCAGGAGAAGCCCCCCTTCCCTCAGAAAAGGCCCAAGGAGGCAGGTCTCCCCTCAGAAGAAGCCCCTCTTCCCTCAGAAAAGGCCCAAGGAGGCAGGTCTCCCCTCAGGAGAAGCCCCCCTTCCCTCAGAAAAGGCCCAAGGAGGCAGGTCTCCCCTCAGAAGAAGCCCCCCTTCCCTCAGAAAAGGCCCAAGGAGGCAGGTCTCCCCTCAGAAGAAGCCCCTCTTCCCTCAGAAAAGGCCCAAGGAGGCAGGTCTCCCCTCAGAAGAAGCCCCTCTTCCCTCAGAAAAGGCCCAAGGAGGCAGGTCTCCCCTCAGAAGAAGCCCCTCTTCCCTCAGAAAAGGCCCAAGGAGGCAGGTCTCCCCTCAGAAGAAGCCCCTCTTCCCTCAGAAAAGGCCCAAGGAGGCAGGTCTCCCCTCAGAAGAAGCCCCCCTTCCCTCAGAAAAGGCCCAAGGAGGCAGGTCTCCCCTCAGAAGAAGCCCCCCTTCCCTCAGAAAAGGCCCAAGGAGGCAGGTCTCCCCTCAGGAGAAGCCCCCCTTCCCTCAGAAAAGGCCCAAGGAGGCAGGTCTCCCCTCAGAAGAAGCCCCTCTTCCCTCAGAAAAGGCCCAAGGAGGCAGGTCTCCCCTCAGAAGAAGCCCCTCTTCCCTCAGAAAAGGCCCAAGGAGGCAGGTCTCCCCTCAGAAGAAGCCCCCCTTCCCTCAGAAAAGGCCCAAGGAGGCAGGTCTCCCCTCAGAAGAAGCCCCCCTTCCCTCAGAAAAGGCCCAAGGAGGCAGGTCTCCCCTCGGGAGAAGCCCCCCTTCCCTCAGAAAAGGCCCAAGGAGGCAGGTCTCCCCTCGGGAGAAGCCCCCCTTCCCTCAGAAAAGGCCCAAGGAGGCAGGTCTCCCCTCAGGAGAAGCCCCTCTTCCCTCAGAAAAGGCCCAAGGAGGCAGGTCTCCCCTCAGGAGAAGCCCCTCTTCCCTCAGAAAAGGCCCAAGGAGGCAGGTCTCCCCTCAGGAGAAGCCCCTCTTCCCTCAGAAAAGGCCCAAGGAGGCAGGTCTCCCCTCAGAAGAAGCCCCTCTTCCCTCAGAAAAGGCCCAAGGAGGCAGGTCTCCCCTCAGGAGAAGCCCCTCTTCCCTCAGAAAAGGCCCAAGGAGGCAGGTCTCCCCTCAGAAGAAGCCCCTCTTCCCTCAGAAAAGGCCCAAGGAGGCAGGTCTCCCCTCAGAAGAAGCCCCTCTTCCCTCAGAAAAGGCCCAAGGAGGCAGGTCTCCCCTCAGAAGAAGCCCCTCTTCCCTCAGAAAAGGCCCAAGGAGGCAGGTCTCCCCTCAGAAGAAGCCCCTCTTCCCTCAGAAAAGGCCCAAGGAGGCAGGTCTCCCCTCAGAAGAAGCCCCTCTTCCCTCAGAAAAGGCCCAAGGAGGCAGGTCTCCCCTCAGAAGAAGCCCCTCTTCCCTCAGAAAAGGCCCAAGGAGGCAGGTCTCCCCTCAGGAGAAGCCCCTCTTCCCTCAGAAAAGGCCCAAGGAGGCAGGTCTCCCCTCAGAAGAAGCCCCTCTTCCCTCAGAAAAGGCCCAAGGAGGCAGGTCTCCCCTCAGGAGAAGCCCCTCTTCCCTCAGAAAAGGCCCAAGGAGGCAGGTCTCCCCTCAGGAGAAGCCCCTCTTCCCTCAGAAAAGGCCCAAGGAGGCAGGTCTCCCCTCAGAAGAAGCCCCTCTTCCCTCAGAAAAGGCCCAAGGAGGCAGGTCTCCCCTCAGAAGAAGCCCCTCTTCCCTCAGAAAAGGCCCAAGGAGGCAGGTCTCCCCTCAGAAGAAGCCCCTCTTCCCTCTGAAAAGGCCCAAGGAGGCAGGTCTCCCCTCAGAAGAAGCCCCCCTTCCCTCAGAAAGGGCCCAAGGAGGCAGGTCTCCCCTCAGAAGAAGCCCCCCTTCCCTCAGAAAAGGCCCAAGGAGGCAGGTCTCCCCTCAGAAGAAGCCCCCCTTCCCTCAGAAAAGGCCCAAGGAGGCAGGTCTCCCCTCAGAAGAAGCCCCTCTTCCCTCAGAAAAGGCCCAAGGAGGCAGGTCTCCCCTCAGAAGAAGCCCCTCTTCCCTCAGAAAAGGCCCAAGGAGGCAGGTCTCCCCTCAGAAGAAGCCCCTCTTCCCTCAGAAAAGGCCCAAGGAGGCAGATCTCCCCTCAGAAGAAGCCCCTCTTCCCTCAGAAAAGGCCCAAGGAGGCAGGTCTCCCCTCAGAAGAAGCCCCCCTTCCCTCAGAAAAGGCCCAAGGAGGCAGGTCTCCCCTCAGAAGAAGCCCCCCTTCCCTCAGAAAAGGCCCAAGGAGGCAGGTCTCCCCTCAGGAGAAGCCCCCCTTCCCTCAGAAAAGGCCCAAGGAGGCAGGTCTCCCCTCAGAAGAAGCCCCCCTTCCCTCAGAAAAGGCCCAAGGAGGCAGGTCTCCCCTCAGAAGAAGCCCCTCTTCCCTCAGAAAAGGCCCAAGGAGGCAGGTCTCCCCTCAGGAGAAGCCCCCCTTCCCTCTGAAAAGGCCCAAGGAGGCAGGTCTCCCCTCAGAAGAAGCCCCCCTTCCCTCTGAAAAGGCCCAAGGAGGCAGGTCTCCCCTCAGGAGAAGCCCCTCTTCCCTCAGAAAAGGCCCAAGGAGGCAGGTCTCCCCTCAGAAGAAGCCCCTCTTCCCTCAGAAAAGGCCCAAGGAGGCAGGTCTCCCCTCAGAAGAAGCCCCTCTTCCCTCAGAAAAGGCCCAAGGAGGCAGGTCTCCCCTCAGAAGAAGCCCCTCTTCCCTCAAAAAAGGCCCAAGGAGGCAGGTCTCCCCTCAGAAGAAGCCCCCCTTCCCTCAGAAAAGGCCCAAGGAGGCAGGTCTCCCCTCAGGAGAAGCCCCCCTTCCCTCAGAAAAGGCCCAAGGAGGCAGGTCTCCCCTCAGAAGAAGCCCCCCTTCCCTCAGAAAAGGCCCAAGGAGGCAGGTCTCCCCTCAGAAGAAGCCCCTCTTCCCTCAGAAAAGGCCCAAGGAGGCAGGTCTCCCCTCAGGAGAAGCCCCTCTTCCCTCAAAAAAGGCCCAAGGAGGCAGGTCTCCCCTCAGAAGAAGCCCCCCTTCCCTCAGAAAAGGCCCAAGGAGGCAGGTCTCCCCTCAGAAGAAGCCCCTCTTCCCTCAGAAAAGGCCCAAGGAGGCAGGTCTCCCCTCAGAAGAAGCCCCTCTTCCCTCAGAAAAGGCCCAAGGAGGCAGGTCTCCCCTCAGAAGAAGCCCCTCTTCCCTCAGAAAAGGCCCAAGGAGGCAGGTCTCCCCTCAGAAGAAGCCCCCCTTCCCTCAGAAAAGGCCCAAGGAGGCAGGTCTCCCCTCAGAAGAAGCCCCCCTTCCCTCAGAAAAGGCCCAAGGAGGCAGGTCTCCCCTCAGAAGAAGCCCCCCTTCCCTCAGAAAAGGCCCAAGGAGGCAGGTCTCCCCTCAGAAGAAGCCCCCCTTCCCTCAGAAAAGGCCCAAGGAGGCAGGTCTCCCCTCAGAAGAAGCCCCTCTTCCCTCAGAAAAGGCCCAAGGAGGCAGGTCTCCCTCAGAAGAAGCCCCTCTTCCCTCAGAAAAGGCCCAAGGAGGCAGGTCTCCCCTCAGAAGAAGCCCCTCTTCCCTCAAAAAAGGCCCAAGGAGGCAGGTCTCCCCTCAGAAGAAGCCCCCCTTCCCTCTGAAAAGGCCCAAGGAGGCAGGTCTCCCCTCAGGAGAAGCCCCCCTTCCCTCAGAAAAGGCCCAAGGAGGCAGGTCTCCCCTCAGAAGAAGCCCCTCTTCCCTCAGAAAAGGCCCAAGGAGGCAGGTCTCCCCTCAGAAGAAGCCCCTCTTCCCTCAGAAAAGGCCCAAGGAGGCAGGTCTCCCCTCAGAAGAAGCCCCTCTTCCCTCAAAAAAGGCCCAAGGAGGCAGGTCTCCCCTCAGAAGAAGCCCCCCTTCCCTCAGAAAAGGCCCAAGGAGGCAGGTCTCCCCTCAGAAGAAGCCCCTCTTCCCTCAGAAAAGGCCCAAGGAGGCAGGTCTCCCCTCAGAAGAAGCCCCTCTTCCCTCAGAAAAGGCCCAAGGAGGCAGGTCTCCCCTCAGAAGAAGCCCCTCTTCCCTCAGAAAAGGCCCAAGGAGGCAGGTCTCCCCTCAGAAGAAGCCCCCCTTCCCTCAGAAAAGGCCCAAGGAGGCAGGTCTCCCCTCAGAAGAAGCCCCCCTTCCCTCAGAAAAGGCCCAAGGAGGCAGGTCTCCCCTCAGAAGAAGCCCCCCTTCCCTCAGAAAAGGCCCAAGGAGGCAGGTCTCCCCTCAGAAGAAGCCCCCCTTCCCTCAGAAAAGGCCCAAGGAGGCAGGTCTCCCCTCAGAAGAAGCCCCCCTTCCCTCAGAAAAGGCCCAAGGAGGCAGGTCTCCCCTCAGAAGAAGCCCCCCTTCCCTCAGAAAAGGCCCAAGGAGGCAGGTCTCCCCTCAGAAGAAGCCCCCCTTCCCTCAGAAAAGGCCCAAGGAGGCAGGTCTCCCCTCAGAAGAAGCCCCCCTTCCCTCAGAAAAGGCCCAAGGAGGCAGGTCTCCCCTCAGAAGAAGCCCCCCTTCCCTCAGAAAAGGCCCAAGGAGGCAGGTCTCCCCTCAGAAGAAGCCCCCCTTCCCTCAGAAAAGGCCCAAGGAGGCAGGTCTCCCCTCAGAAGAAGCCCCCCTTCCCTCAGAAAAGGCCCAAGGAGGCAGGTCTCCCCTCAGAAGAAGCCCCTCTTCCCTCAGAAAAGGCCCAAGGAGGCAGGTCTCCCCTCAGAAGAAGCCCCTCTTCCCTCAGAAAAGGCCCAAGGAGGCAGGTCTCCCCTCAGAAGAAGCCCCCCTTCCCTCAGAAAAGGCCCAAGGAGGCAGGTCTCCCCTCAGAAGAAGCCCCTCTTCCCTCAGAAAAGGCCCAAGGAGGCAGGTCTCCCCTCAGAAGAAGCCCCCCTTCCCTCAGAAAAGGCCCAAGGAGGCAGGTCTCCCCTCAGAAGAAGCCCCTCTTCCCTCGGAAAAGGCCCAAGGAGGCAGGTCTCCCCTCAGAAGAAGCCCCCCTTCCCTCAGAAAAGCCCCAAGGAGGCAGGTCTCCCCTCAGGAGAAGCCCCCCTTCCCTCAGAAAAGGCCCAAGGAGGCAGGTCTCCCCTCAGGAGAAGCCCCCCTTCCCTCAGAAAAGGCCCAAGGAGGCAGGTCTCCCCTCAGAAGAAACCCCTCTTCCCTCAGAAAAGGCCCAAGGAGGCAGGTCTCCCCTCAGAAGAAGCCCCTCTTCCCTCGGAAAAGGCCCAAGGAGGCAGGTCTCCCCTCAGAAGAAGCCCCTCTTCCCTCGGAAAAGGCCCAAGGAGGCAGGTCTCCCCTCAGGAGAAGCCCCTCTTCCCTCAGAAAAGGCCCAAGGAGGCAGGTCTCCCCTCAGAAGAAGCCCCTCTTCCCTCGGAAAAGGCCCAAGGAGGCAGGTCTCCCCTCAGGAGAAGCCCCTCTTCCCTCAGAAAAGGCCCAAGGAGGCAGGTCTCCCCTCAGAAGAAGCCCCTCTTCCCTCGGAAAAGGCCCAAGGAGGCAGGTCTCCCCTCAGGAGAAGCCCCCCTTCCCTCAGAAAAGGCCCAAGGAGGCAGGTCTCCCCTCAGAAGAAGCCCCTCTTCCCTCGGAAAAGGCCCAAGGAGGCAGGTCTCCCCTCAGGAGAAGCCCCCCTTCCCTCAGAAAAGGCCCAAGGAGGCAGGTCTCCCCTCAGAAGAAGCCCCTCTTCCCTCAGAAAAGGCCCAAGGAGGCAGGTTTCCCCTCAGAAGAAGCCCCTCTTCCCTCGGAAAAGGCTCAAGGAGGCAGGTCTCCCCTCAGAAGAAGCCCCCCTTCCCTCAGAAAAGGCCCAAGGAGGCAGGTCTCCCCTCAGAAGAAGCCCCCCTTCCCTCAGAAAAGGCCCAAGGAGGCAGGTCTCCCCTCAGAAGAAGCCCCTCTTCCCTCGGAAAAGGCCCAAGGAGGCAGGTCTCCCCTCAGGAGAAGCCCCTCTTCCCTCAGAAAAGGCCCAAGGAGGCAGGTCTCCCCTCAGAAGAAGCCCCTCTTCCCTCGGAAAAGGCCCAAGGAGGCAGGTCTCCCCTCAGGAGAAGCCCCTCTTCCCTCAGAAAAGGCCCAAGGAGGCAGGTCTCCCCTCAGGAGAAGCCCCCCTTCCCTCAGAAAAGGCCCAAGGAGGCAGGTCTCCCCTCAGAAGAAGCCCCCCTTCCCTCGGAAAAGGCCCAAGGAGGCAGGTCTCCCCTCAGGAGAAGCCCCTCTTCCCTCAGAAAAGGCCCAAGGAGGCAGGTCTCCCCTCAGAAGAAGCCCCTCTTCCCTCAGAAAAGGCCCAAGGAGGCAGGTCTCCCCTCAGAAGAAGCCCCTCTTCCCTCGGAAAAGGCCCAAGGAGGCAGGTCTCCCCTCAGGAGAAGCCCCCCTTCCCTCAGAAAAGGCCCAAGGAGGCAGGTCTCCCCTCAGAAGAAGCCCCTCTTCCCTCAGAAAAGGCCCAAGGAGGCAGGTCTCCCCTCAGAAGAAGCCCCTCTTCCCTCGGAAAAGGCTCAAGGAGGCAGGTCTCCCCTCAGAAGAAGCCCCCCTTCCCTCAGAAAAGGCCCAAGGAGGCAGGTCTCCCCTCAGAAGAAGCCCCTCTTCCCTCAGAAAAGGCCCAAGGAGGCAGGTCTCCCCTCAGAAGAAGCCCCTCTTCCCTCAGAAAAGGCCCAAGGAGGCAGGTCTCCCCTCAGAAGAAGCCCCTCTTCCCTCAGAAAAGGCCCAAGGAGGCAGGTCTCCCCTCAGAAGAAGCCCCCCTTCCCTCAGAAAAGGCCCAAGGAGGCAGGTCTCCCCTCAGAAGAAGCCCCCCTTCCCTCAGAAAAGGCCCAAGGAGGCAGGTCTCCCCTCAGAAGAAGCCCCCCTTCCCTCAGAAAAGGCCCAAGGAGGCAGGTCTCCCCTCAGAAGAAGCCCCCCTTCCCTCAGAAAAGGCCCAAGGAGGCAGGTCTCCCCTCAGAAGAAGCCCCTCTTCCCTCAGAAAAGGCCCAAGGAGGCAGGTCTCCCCTCAGAAGAAGCCCCCCTTCCCTCAGAAAAGGCCCAAGGAGGCAGGTCTCCCCTCAGAAGAAGCCCCCCTTCCCTCAGAAAAGGCCCAAGGAGGCAGGTCTCCCCTCAGAAGAAGCCCCCCTTCCCTCAGAAAAGGCCCAAGGAGGCAGGTCTCCCCTCAGAAGAAGCCCCCCTTCCCTCAGAAAAGGCCCAAGGAGGCAGGTCTCCCCTCAGAAGAAGCCCCCCTTCCCTCAGAAAAGGCCCAAGGAGGCAGGTCTCCCCTCAGAAGAAGCCCCTCTTCCCTCGGAAAAGGCCCAAGGAGGCAGGTCTCCCCTCAGAAGAAGCCCCTCTTCCCTCGGAAAAGGCCCAAGGAGGCAGGTCTCCCCTCAGGAGAAGCCCCCCTTCCCTCAGAAAAGGCCCAAGGAGGCAGGTCTCCCCTCAGAAGAAGCCCCCCTTCCCTCAGAAAAGGCCCAAGGAGGCAGGTCTCCCCTCAGAAGAAGCCCCCCTTCCCTCAGAAAAGGCCCAAGGAGGCAGGTCTCCCCTCAGAAGAAGCCCCCCTTCCCTCAGAAAAGGCCCAAGGAGGCAGGTCTCCCCTCAGGAGAAGCCCCCCTTCCCTCAGAAAAGGCCCAAGGAGGCAGGTCTCCCCTCAGAAGAAGCCCCTCTTCCCTCGGAAAAGGCCCAAGGAGGCAGGTCTCCCCTCAGAAGAAGCCCCTCTTCCCTCGGAAAAGGCCCAAGGAGGCAGGTCTCCCCTCAGAAGAAGCCCCTCTTCCCTCAGAAAAGGCCCAAGGAGGCAGGTCTCCCCTCAGAAGAAGCCCCCCTTCCCTCAGAAAAGGCCCAAGGAGGCAGGTCTCCCCTCAGAAGAAGCCCCTCTTCCCTCAGAAAAGGCCCAAGGAGGCAGGTCTCCCCTCAGAAGAAGCCCCTCTTCCCTCGGAAAAGGCCCAAGGAGGCAGGTCTCCCCTCAGAAGAAGCCCCTCTTCCCTCAGAAAAGGCCCAAGGAGGCAGGTCTCCCCTCAGAAGAAGCCCCCCTTCCCTCAGAAAAGGCCCAAGGAGGCAGGTCTCCCCTCAGAAGAAGCCCCTCTTCCCTCGGAAAAGGCCCAAGGAGGCAGGTCTCCCCTCAGAAGAAGCCCCTCTTCCCTCGGAAAAGGCCCAAGGAGGCAGGTCTCCCCTCAGAAGAAGCCCCTCTTCCCTCAGAAAAGGCCCAAGGAGGCAGGTCTCCCCTCAGAAGAAGCCACCCTTCCCTCAGAAAAGGCCCAAGGAGGCAGGTCTCCCCTCAGAAGAAGCCCCTCTTCCCTCAGAAAAGGCCCAAGGAGGCAGGTCTCCCCTCAGAAGAAGCCCCTCTTCCCTCAGAAAAGGCCCAAGGAGGCAGGTCTCCCCTCAGAAGAAGCCCCTCTTCCCTCGGAAAAGGCCCAAGGAGGCAGGTCTCCCCTCAGAAGAAGCCCCTCTTCCCTCGGAAAAGGCCCAAGGAGGCAGGTCTCCCCTCAGAAGAAGCCCCTCTTCCCTCAGAAAAGGCCCAAGGAGGCAGGTCTCCCCTCAGAAGAAGCCCCTCTTCCCTCAGAAAAGGCCCAAGGAGGCAGGTCTCCCCTCAGAAGAAGCCCCTCTTCCCTCAGAAAAGGCCCAAGGAGGCAGGTCTCCCCTCAGAAGAAGCCCCTCTTCCCTCAGAAAAGGCCCAAGGAGGCAGGTCTCCCCTCAGAAGAAGCCCCTCTTCCCTCAGAAAAGGCCCAAGGAGGCAGGTCTCCCCTCAGAAGAAGCCCCTCTTCCCTCAGAAAAGGCCCAAGGAGGCAGGTCTCCCCTCAGAAGAAGCCCCTCTTCCCTCAGAAAAGGCCCAAGGAGGCAGGTCTCCCCTCAGAAGAAGCCCCTCTTCCCTCAGAAAAGGCCCAAGGAGGCAGGTCTCCCCTCAGAAGAAGCCCCTCTTCCCTCGGAAAAGGCCCAAGGAGGCAGGTCTCCCCTCAGAAGAAGCCCCTCTTCCCTCGGAAAAGGCCCAAGGAGGCAGGTCTCCCCTCAGAAGAAGCCCCTCTTCCCTCAGAAAAGGCCCAAGGAGGCAGGTCTCCCCTCAGAAGAAGCCACCCTTCCCTCAGAAAAGGCCCAAGGAGGCAGGTCTCCCCTCAGAAGAAGCCCCTCTTCCCTCAGAAAAGGCCCAAGGAGGCAGGTCTCCCCTCAGAAGAAGCCCCTCTTCCCTCAGAAAAGGCCCAAGGAGGCAGGTCTCCCCTCAGAAGAAGCCCCCCTTCCCTCAGAAAAGGCCCAAGGAGGCAGGTCTCCCCTCAGGAGAAGCCCCCCTTCCCTCAGAAAAGGCCCAAGGAGGCAGGTCTCCCCTCAGAAGAAGCCCCCCTTCCCTCAGAAAAGGCCCAAGGAGGCAGGTCTCCCCTCAGAAGAAGCCCCCCTTCCCTCAGAAAAGGCCGAAGGAGGCAGGTCTCCCCTCAGAAGAAGCCCCCCTTCCCTCAGAAAAGGCCCAAGGAAGCAGGTCTCCCCTCACGAGAAGCCCCTCTTCCCTCAGAAAAGGCCCAAGGAGGCAGGTCTCCCCTCAGGAGAAGCCCCTCTTCCCTCAGAAAAGGCCCAAGGAGGCAGGTCTCCCCTCAGAAGAAGCCCCCCTTCCCTCAGAAAAGGCCCAAGGAGGCAGGTCTCCCCTCAGAAGAAGCCCCCCTTCCCTCAGAAAAGGCCCAAGGAGGCAGGTCTCCCCTCAGAAGAAGCCCCTCTTCCCTCAGAAAAGGCCCAAGGAGGCAGGTCTCCCCTCAGAAGAAGCCCCTCTTCCCTCGGAAAAGGCCCAAGGAGGCAGGTCTCCCCTCAGAAGAAGCCCCTCTTCCCTCAGAAAAGGCCCAAGGAGGCAGGTCTCCCCTCAGAAGAAGCCCCTCTTCCCTCAGAAAAGGCCCAAGGAGGCAGGTCTCCCCTCAGAAGAAGCCCCTCTTCCCTCAGAAAAGGCCCAAGGAGGCAGGTCTCCCCTCAGGAGAAGCCCCTCTTCCCTCAGAAAAGGCCCAAGGAGGCAGGTCTCCCCTCAGGAGAAGCCCCTCTTCCCTCGGAAAAGGCCCAAGGAGGCAGGTCTCCCCTCAGAAGAAGCCCCTCTTCCCTCGGAAAAGGCCCAAGGAGGCAGGTCTCCCCTCAGGAGAAGCCCCTCTTCCCTCAGAAAAGGCCCAAGGAGGCAGGTCTCCCCTCAGGAGAAGCCCCTCTTCCCTCGGAAAAGGCCCAAGGAGGCAGGTCTCCCCTCAGAAGAAGCCCCCCTTCCCTCAGAAAAGGCCCAAGGAGGCAGGTCTCCCCTCAGAAGAAGCCCCCCTTCCCTCAGAAAAGGCCCAAGGAGGCAGGTCTCCCCTCAGAAGAAGCCCCTCTTCCCTCAGAAAAGGCCCAAGGAGGCAGGTCTCCCCTCAGAAGAAGCCCCCCTTCCCTCAGAAAAGGCCCAAGGAGGCAGGTCTCCCCTCAGGAGAAGCCCCTCTTCCCTCAGAAAAGGCCCAAGGAGGCAGGTCTCCCCTCAGAAGAAGCCCCTCTTCCCTCAGAAAAGGCCCAAGGAGGCAGGTCTCCCCTCAGAAGAAGCCCCCCTTCCCTCAGAAAAGGCCCAAGGAGGCAGGTCTCCCCTCAGAAGAAGCCCCCCTTCCCTCAGAAAAGGCCCAAGGAGGCAGGTCTCCCCTCAGGAGAAGCCCCCCTTCCCTCAGAAAAGGCCCAAGGAGGCAGGTCTCCCCTCAGAAGAAGCCCCCCTTCCCTCAGAAAAGGCCCAAGGAGGCAGGTCTCCCCTCAGGAGAAGCCCCCCTTCCCTCAGAAAAGGCCCAAGGAGGCAGGTCTCCCCTCAGAAGAAGCCCCCCTTCCCTCAGAAAAGGCCCAAATAGTTCACCTTGGTTAATTGCCTCATAAGCATGCTCTGGGTCATGGACCAGGTCACATAATGCCATTAAGGCCCTTTGTCGCGTTATTAATTGTTTGTCTTGAAGCTCTTCATTCAGTTTTGGTAATGCTCTTCGGCCGAAAGCAATGGGTGCCTTAGTTGGATCGATATCTGGAGGTAACTTGGAAGAAACACGAGGCAGAGCCATCTTCAAAATTCTTTGAAAGCTGTTCACATGTGCAAAATAGCAGACGTGAGTTTTTATAGAAAATAACTGTTCTGACTCCTTCTGTTACTTGTTTCACACTCCAGTTGTATTGAAATATTCTTCTCAATCGTTCCTTTAAAATGTGATCCTTTTTTCTGGATTTCAAATTGTTAATGAACTAAAATAATGAAATCATATATGCAAAGTGTTTTCCCATTAAAAAAAATTGCAGACCTTGAGACAGATGTATTTTAAAGGTAGCAATGTTGCAAAAATGAGAAATTCGCTTCTCAAAGGTCAGCAAGGTAGAGGCTGAGGTTGCTAAGCGACATAGCCCCTTGTCCCTTTCAGAAGAAGGCGGGGCTTTCTGGTTGTTAGCCAACAGAAACAAGCCCCACCCTCCTCAGTGTGACATCGAGTGCCGCAACACAGTGTTTTTCCTTTTTAAAGGGAGCGGTAAGAATAGAAGGGAGTTTGCGGGAGATTCAGCCGTGCAAGCACAGTAGCAGTTTGCCAGCAGAACTTGAAGCGTTTTGGGCTTCTCCATGATAAAAGAGTGATCCCGGTATTTATTTTATCCGCGCGCGCGCGCGCGCGTGTGTGTGTGTGTGTGTGTGCGGGGGGGGGTTCTGAAAGTCACTCAAGAGCCATAGTTCTCCCCCCCCCCCACCCCCGAAAGCATGCTTTTGAAATAATTATGGGAGTTATAGTCCATAAAAAGCAAGTTATTACAGATTTACAAGGATATGATCCTCAAGAAAGCTTTTGTGTGCCATTATGGTGTTTTTAAGAGGATTATGGGAGAAAAGCGTGTATCTGAGGAGTTTGAGAGTTACAGCCCTCCACAAAACTTTTGTGTGCAGTTATGGGACTTGTAGTAACTCAAGGTCATTTATTTAAGGGGATTGTGGGATTTATCATGCTCCCAAAGCATGGTTTCCAAAAGGAGGATTTTGGAAGTTGTATTGTCATCATGTTTGCGTTTGGAATGTCTTTCCCTTTTCCCTCATTTGCATATCTGGCTCCTCCCTTTTATCTCTGTTTCCATTGCCAGGGCAACAAAAAAGGGAGGGGTGTCAAGGAAGGAGGGGGGGGGAGCATAAGAAGAAAAAGAAAGGGATACCGCAAAGACCTGTCTATGGAGAAACCATGAAGCCCCCTTTGCTACCAGCCAGCAGGAACAGGACTCTCTCAAAGGTAGGTAAAGGTTTCCCCTGACGTTAAGTCCAGTCGTGTCTGACTCTCGGGGTTGGTGCTCATCTCCATTTCTAAGCCCAAGAGCCAGTGTTGTCCGTAGACTCCTCCAAGGTCATGTGGCCACTGGCAGGACTGCATGGAGCACCAGGGTTACCTTCCTGCTGGAGCAGTACTCACATTGGCATGTTTTCAAACTGCTAGGTTGGCAGGAGCTGGAGCTAATATCAGGAGCTCACCATGATCCCTAGATTTGAACCACTGACCTTTTGGTCTGCAAGTTCAGCAGCTCAGCACTTTAATACACTGTGCCAACCAGGGCTCCTATACTCAAAGGTATTATACCTTTGAAAAGGCAGGCCTTCCTCTTTACATTCCTAGTCCCATGTTTCCCCATTAGAACTAGGAATGAAGATTATATACAGTAGTCTCACTTATCCAACATTCTGGATTATCCAGTGCAATCTGCCTTTTAGTAGCCAATGTTTTTGTAGTCAGTCTTTTCAATACATTGTGATGTTTTGTTTTGTTTTTTTGTTTTTTTTTATAATAGTTTTTATTGTGCTTTTATCTATTATTACAGTGAAAGTGAGGAAAACAATTGTGTGTAGACAGTGGGTTAAAGTAGAGACCAGAGACCAAAAAAGCAAAAGAAGATAACACCAGCAAAGGAAAGATAAATAAATAATAAACTTAAAAAAATAGGTGTAAAAAAATTAAAAAAGAGAGAAATAATAATAATAATAATAAAAAACAAAAAAATGTGGGTGACTTCCCATTGACCTCTTGAGGGTTTCAAAATCTTGTAGTCTGTTTTCATCTCAGGTATTAACAGTCTTGTAGTTTTGGTCTATATCACATACCAAATAAATCAATTGTTAAATTATATCCTTCTTTCTGAATGAAGTCTCTGAAGCCCAGCCAGTCTGTTTTTTCTTTGACTTCTCTTAGTCTTTGAGTTAACATATCCATTTGTATTATACCAAACAATTTTAGAATCCAATCGTTGATGGACGGTACCTCCTTTTGCTTCCATATTCTAGCTACAACTAGTCTTGCTGCGGTTCGAATAAGAAATAGTAATTTGTCTTGATTCTTGTTTGTTTTTACATTTGATATTCCTAATAGATAAGTCTCTGGTGATAGAGGGAACTTGAGTCCTAGTATTGATTGTGATGCCTTGTGGACTTTTTTTTCCAGTATTCTTTGATTTTCTTACATTTCCACCATTGGTGTAAGAAGGTTCCTACTTCTTTGTTACAATTCCAGCATTTATTCGTATTGTGTTTGTTAAAATTTGCTAGTTTGACAGGGGTGAGGTACCATCTAAAAAACATCTTATACCAATTTTCTTGGATTTCTATTTTATTTTTTTATTCCAGATTTCCTCCCACTGGTTTATGTTTATGCTGTGGCCTATATTTTGGGCCCACTTTACCTGACAGTGTTTTATTTGTTCCTCCTCTGTTGACCATTCTAATAACATCTGGTATAATATCCTAATAATTTTTTTCCCTTTTTGCATTATAGTTTCCCAAGGGCCTTGATTTTGTGAAAATTCCTTTTCTGTATCCTCTTTATAGCACTGTTTTATTTGATAGTATTGAAACCATGTTATTTTTGGAAATTCTTTTTTAAGTTCATCTTGTGTCTTTATATTAAAGTTTTGGTTGTCTGATTTTCTCAAAATTTGTTTGTATGTTAGCCAATTTTCTGTCGCTAATTCTCTTTTGTGTTTGGCTTCTATGGGGGATATCCAACATGGAGTTCTTGCGTACAGTCTGTCTTTATATTTTTCCCACACCCTTATTAGAGATGCTCGAATATAATGATTACCGAAATTTTTCTCAGTTTTCCTTTTGTTGTACCATAAATAATTGTGCCATCCTGAGCGCAGGTCATGGCCCTCTAATTCCAGTAGTTTTACATTCTTTAGTGTGGCCCATTCCTTGACCCAAGACAGGGTACAGGCTTCATAATATGTTTGAAATTCAGGTAGGCCTAGCCCTCCCCCTTTTTTTGTCATCTGTCAATATTTTTAGCCTAATTCTTGGTTTTTTGTTTTGCCATATAAATTTTGTGATTTCCCTATTCCATTTTTTAAAAAGGAAGTTATTTCTAATTATTGGAATTGTCTGGTAAAGAAACAGTATTTGTGGCAGGATTGACATTTTAATAATAGCTATTCGTCCTAGTATCGAGAAGTTTTTATATTTCCATTTCTCCAAATCTCTTTTTTATTTTTAGCCAAAGTTGCTCATAGTTGTTTTTTAGCAGTTTTGCATTACTCGGTGTTAATGTCACCCCTAGATATTTCACTTTATTTTCTATTCTTATTCCTGTTTTTAGCTGTATCGATTCTTTTGTGTTTCTGTCCACGTTTTTAGTTAATATTTTTGTTTTTTCTTTATTTAGTTTAAAGCCAGCTACTTTGCCGAAATTTTCTATTTTATCTATCCAATTGGTTATGCTATCTTTTGGGTTTTCAATAATGCATACTACATCGTCCGCATAGACCCTTAATTTAAAGTTATGTTTTCTAATTTTTAACCCTTCAAGATATTTATCATCATTAATTGCTCTTACTAAGGTTTCCATAATCAGAATAAAAAGAAGTGGGGACAGGGGGCATCCCTGTCTCGTTCCTCTTTCGATTTGTATGTTCTTCTTAGTTTCTTGGCTGTTTATTATTAGTGTAGCCCTTTGATTCCTATATATGGCTTCTATTGAATTTTTAAATTTAAATCCTATATCCAGTTCCTTTAATAGTAGCTTTAGATAATTCCAATTAATTTTATCAAAAGCCTTTTCGGCATCTATGAATAGCAGTGCTAATTGTTTTTCATTGTGATATTCATAGTATTCAATAGTGTCGATTAATATTCTAATATTATCTTTAATTTGTCTGTTGGGCAAAAAGCCCGTTTGGTCTTCAGATATCCAATTTGTCATAAATGTTTTCAGTCTCTCTGCCATTATTATTGCAAAGATTTTATAATCGTGATTAAGTAGAGAGATTGGACGGTAATTTTTAATCTCGGCCGGATCGGTATTTTCTTTATGTATTAATGTAATATTAGCATGTTCCCAAGATTTTGGAAGTGTGCTTTTTTCTAAAATATTATTTAATACTTCTTTCAGTAACGGTCCCAATTCATCTTTAAATGTTTTGTAGAAGATAGCAGAGAAGCCATCTGGCCCCGGTGCTTTATTATTTTTCAGTTTATTGATAGCGTTTTCTATTTCATAAGTTGTTATTGTACCATTCAATGTTTCTCTTTGCAAATCTGTTATTTTTGGTAGTTTTAAATTACATATATATCGCAGTATCTCTTCTTTTGGGATTTCCTCTCTCTTATATAACTCTTTTACAAAATTTTACAAAACATTCGGTGATTTTATTTTCTTCTGTGTATGTTAGCCCTTCCTGTTGTATTTTGGTTATGTGGGGCTTCTGTTTTTTCTCTTTTAATTGGCTAGCCATTGCCCTATTTTATTTGCAAGTAATTTTGTTTCGAACGTTTCAATTGTATCTCCAATTTTTCTGTTTGTGTTATCTGTAACTGTTTCTTAAGTAACTCTAAATCCATTGCTATCTTCTTATTAGTTGGCTGTTTTTTTTATACTGTCTCCTTTTGATTAATCTGGTCTAGTATAACTTTTATTTCTTTGTTTCTATTTCTGTTCCTTCTTATATTTTGTTGCATGAGATGTCCTCTCATGACTGCTTTCATCGCATCCCATTGTATTTCTTTTGTAGTCTCATTTCCTTTATTTATATCCAAATATTCTTTTAATATCTTCCTATTATATTCAATATCCTTTACTTTTTTCAGCAGATTTTCGTTGAGTCTCCGTCTAAAGTTGTTTTTGGTACCCTGTAATGTGCATTCCAAAGCACAATGATCTGAGTGGGTTCTAGGGTGTATTTTTATTTTTTTTGTTCTAGTAGTAAGGGTTCTGGTCATCCATATCATATCTATGCGTGACCATACTTCGTGCCTCCCTGAGTAAAAAGTATAGTCTTTCTCATCTTCATTATGGTGTCTCCATATGTCAATCAGATTTAGTGTCTCAAAATATTTTAGGAATTTCTTGGGTAATAGACTGGAATTTGTCCCTTTATCTTGTTTTTGTATATTAGTTTTTCTTGATTTATCTTTATCTATATCGACTACCCCATTAAAATCTCCCACTACTATTAATTCATCGAATTCTTGTTTTACAATATTATTTTTTAAATCTTTCATGAATTTCATTTTCAGACCATTGGGGCAATAAATATTGCAAAATAATATCTTTTGATTCTTTATTTCCAAAATTACACCCACAAATCTTCCGTCCTCGTCTTTAAAAGCTTGCTTTGCCGGTATCCAATCTTGAACATAGATAACTACTCCTCTTTTTTTGACGTCTGCGGCTGCAAAAAATTCTTTCCCTAAACGTGTTTGGACTAGATATTTAGAATGTTTTTTGGCTATGTGCGTTTCTTGTAACGCTATCAATTCATATATTTTTTGTCTCAGATCATTAAAAATCCTCCTTCTTTTATTTGGGGAATTGATCCCATTTATATTGTTAGAGAAGATTTTTATATCTTTATTCATTGGTGTTGTCTTGCATCTCCCATTGAATTAACTCCTGAGGGATCACCAGCTGATAGTTTTCAGGAGAAAATTCCCTCAGTCTCTTTGCCTCTCTTTCTTTCTTAGTAATGTTGCCTAGATGTTCTTCCTCTTCTTCCTCTGGCATGTCCTTCCCTTCTTTATCCTCTTCTTCACCTGAATTTTGATCTTTTGTTTTCCTTGATTTTCCATTTTGGGTCTTGTAGTCTTTGGCTGACTGTCCTTCGGTTTCTCCTTTTAAATGTTCTGCAAAGAAGGCTTTAGCTTTTTCTTCTGTGTTGAGCCAATATCTTGTATCGTTGAGGGTCACAGTAAGTCCATCTGTCTTTTCCCAGCGAAACCGAATCTTCCTTTTGTTTAGTTCTTCAGTCAGAAACTGGTATTTTCTGCGTTTAATCATACTTTGTTGTGATATTTCCTTCATGAAGATCACTCTTTTGTCTTGGTAGTAGATTGATTTTTTCGCCTGTTCTTTTAAAATTTCGTCTCTGATACATTTTCTTCCGAAGGTTACTATCACATCTCTCGTGGTCTTATTTCTTTTGGAGTAACCTGTCGTGATTCAATAGACTCTGTCTTTTTCTATATCATCTGCGTCCCGATTTGTCAGTTCTGTAAGTAAATTCGTTATTATTAGTTTTAAATTTTCTCTCGCAGTCTCTGCTAAGTTTCTTACTCTTAATTGGTACTCGAGTTCCCTGTTTTCAATCATTTCCAATTGTAGTTGTGTTTTTTGGTTCAGGTTTTCATATTTCTCTACCCTATATTCTAATTTGTTCTGTACTTTAATTATTTTTGGTTTTCTTTTTTGACATTCTCAATATCTTCCTTAATTGTTTCCATTTCCGCTTTTAATTCTTGTTTAAAACTTTGAATTTCTTCATGTATTGCCTGGAATTGTGTGTCTTGTCTGAGAGCAATTTTTTGCATCTCAGATAAAATTTCTTTGAACCCTATCTCCTCCTGGAGCGAATCCCTTTTGTTTTGTAGTCTTGGATGTTGTGTAGACTTTCCTTTGGCGTTCTGCATTGTTGCTTTCTTTTCCCAATATGTGGTTTATCTTTTATGTCTTAATCACTATTTTGTCAGATGATGGTATATTCCAATGTCTTTTGATTTTCTGTTTGACTACTGATAATTATGTGGCTCAGAGAGAAGAAGGGGATGATATAAGGACCAATTGTTTATATGTCTCAGGTTCTATTGTATATTATTCTGTGGTTACTATTAATATCTTATCTTGCTTATGATGGAGGTTTTGCCTTGTCCCTTATCCTTCCAACTTGTCTCCCTGCCGCTTGTCCTACGTCTGTAAACTGGCCCCCTCCTTCTTGTCAACCTGTCTTCTCTGATAGTCCTTCTTCTGTATTCTGCTTAATCTGTTTCTTTTTCCGTTTCTCTTTTTGTTGTGCCAGCTGTTTTCCCTTCTGCAGGGGTTTGTTTTCTATAGCTCTGTCGCTCTGTAGCACTTTGATTCTATGTTCACTTTCTTCTATAGTCACTCCCCTCCACCTCCTTTTCCTTGCCCTTCTCTTTTTATTGGGCCAGCTGTTTTCCCTTCTGCAGGGGTTTGTTTTCTATAGCTCTATAGCTCTGTAGCACTGTAATTCTTTCTTCTATGGTCACCCCGTCCCTTCCTGTTTCTGTGCCTTGATGTTTTAGTGCTAAATTCGTAAATACAGTTTTATTTATGTTGTGCCAAAAGCATTTCATGATAACTAATTTTAAAAGTGATGAGATAAAGGAATCACAACAGCTAAATAGTTTAAGACCAAAAGCGGGCCACACGACCGGCCGCATTGTCGGTATCTTTCAACCACTCCTCCTCCTCCTCCGTGCATGAGGCGGGCAGGGTGGGCAAACCTACAGATGCGGAGTTGTCCACAAGGTGGAGGATTCCTCCAGGCGGTGCCCCTGGCCAGGTTCCCTTTGGATCTGCCCACTCCGCTCCTGAGTCTCTTCAGGGACCTCTGAGTGGCCCATTCCTGGTTTGCCCTGGAGGGAGGGAGGCCCAGTTGGGGTTGCCTGGCCTGGCTGCCCAGAGGGGCACCCATGCTGCTGCTGGGGGTGGTCCTCATGAAGCCCTTCCTGGACTTGAGTCTGCTGGGAGGGAGGGAGGGCCCGGGCCGAGAGTCATGCAGGGGGTGGCTTTCACGATGGTAGACCTCTCGCCGTTAGCAGCGACTTCCCGTCGCACATTGGGGAAACACTGCGTGAACACCAGGCACCAGACGCAACAACATCCTGCGGAAACTGACTGGCAGCGCATGGGGAGCAGACCCACAAGTCGTCAGAACCTCAGCCCTGGCCTTGTCTTTCTCACCGGCTGAGTGCGCCTGCCAGGCCTGTCTGGCACAAGTCTGCCCATGCGAAGCAGGTGGACATAGCACTGAACGAAACATGCAGAGTCCTCACAGGAGGCCTGGAACCCACACCTGATGACAAACTCTACAAGTTAGCTGGCAGGGATATAAATATGGTAAATAAATAAATGCATCTGTAGGGATAATCTTTTCAAAGAAGTTACAAGAAATTGTATATCACTTTTCAAGAATTCTAATGAATATAATAATAAATAATAAATTTTACTTCTTTCCCACCTCTTCTCATGGCTCAAGGTTACAGCATTGTAAAATGCACATTCAGTTAAGAGCATTCTTTAAAATAAACATATTAAAACACATTTCTACAAGTTAGATATTGAGATATACAAAACATGGATTAAACATAAAATGCAAGTCATAAAAGCTGTCTGGGTAGGTCTGTTGGAAGAGATGAGTTTTCACTAATGAAGGAACAAGCCTCTCCTTATGTAGGAAACCAAAGATTCAGTTTATCAAAAGCTGCAGCAAATCCTATTCTGATAACAATGTATGAATGAAGCTGCAATCTGTATCTCTTAAGTTGCAACAGTAAACCCATTTAACTTGCAAGTACATTCCATTGCACTTAGTATGATGACAACATCATACTAAGTGCAATGGAATAGTGCATCTTTCCTTCCATTGCATTTTTCTAAATGAGAACAATAACTATATGTTCCCAATATGCTAACATTAAACAGTATCACTTGAAAACTGATATGTGAAACAACCAAAAATTAGTTCTGCTCATGCCCCATCAATCCCAAAAGGAGTCTGCATTCAATTCTTTTCATGGTGAAGCTTAAATATTATTACTAACTTCTATATTCTAATTTAGAAACATCTCCTAAACAAGCATCTGGAGTTGGAGAAGGTCAAGGAACAACTGGTGAAGAGGAAGAAAAGAAAAAGCAAAAGAGAGGCAAGGTCTAAATAATGATATCTGGGTTAGATTTAGTAAAAAAAAGTTACTAAACTGAATATATGAAAACTAGTTACTGTTTGCTATTTTTGGTTAAAGCAGCACTGATGGAGGGGCTGAAACCCCAAAAATCAGAAACTCCTGCTTCTGTGTAGACTGGCAAAGTAGCAACTGATGTTTTCTGTTTTCCCTATTCCTCCAGGTGGAAGAGGTCAGATAAAACAGAAGAAAAAATCTGTTCCTCAAAAAGTTACAATAGCAAAAATTCCTAGAGCAAAAAAGAAATATGTTACAAGAGTGTGTGGTCTCGCAACTTTTGGTGAGTGAAGGAGGATTTGGCACCTGCTGAGATCTCTGGACTTTTTTATTATTGGTTTTACATTGTTTTTCTTCCTTAAATAGAAATAGACCTTAAGGAAGCACAAAGATTCTTTGCTCAGAAGTTCTCTTGTGGTGCCTCAGTCACGGGAGAAGATGAAATAATCATTCAAGGGGACTTTACAGATGACATCATTGATGTAATCCTGGAAAAATGGCCTGAGGTGAATTATCTTCTGTCTTGCACTTTGTGTGTTTGTTTGCTTATGTCAGAGAGAGGAAGAGTGAGAGAGACACAGAGAGAGGAAGAACAAAATTATGTGTATTTAAATTCCTGTTGTATTATCATGAAAACTTTTTGAATCTTAAAAATGTTCTTTAATCTGTTTTTAGTGGGGCAGAGTGCATCAGACACTTTCAGAGAAAGCAGTAGATACAGACCCAGTACAGGTTTTATAAATAGCTATATTGGTTACACAGACAAAGCGGAAACATCACATTTACTCTAACGTTCACTCATAATCCATTAATTCACATACATTCAACATTCATACCATCTCTCTCTGCATTTCAAGAAGATGGAAGATAGTGAGACAAGGTTAGTGACTAGACTGACCACAGGTTTGGATTTTTCTTCTAATGAGGGATAGCTTGTCAAGGCTTTTGTTAAGAGATTATTCAATATTCAGCAACATTCTATTTCCCATCAACTCATTGGTTGAATTAGTATGATATAAGATTATAAAGTGGGGTGAAATCTTTCTAGTTATTTACTGTGCATGAACTATATATACACATTTTGTTATTACAGTAGAGTCTCTCTTATCCAACTTACACAGGCCGGCAGAAGGTTGGATAAGCAAAAATGTTGGATAACAAGGAGGGATTAAGGAAAAGCCTATTAAATGTCAAATTATGTTATGATTTTACAAATTAAGCACCAAATCATCGTGTTTTACAACAAGCCTGCCACTTGTTTGGGAGCGTGGCTGCACTTGTGTTGTTGTTGGGCGTGTTGGCCTGCTGCACGTTGCTGCCTGGAGAAATAGCTGTGGCTCCGGGCGGGAGGCAGACTGCGTTGGATAATACAGAACGTTGGATGAGTGGAGGTTTACTGTATTATGAATCCCATTATAAATAATAACCTTCATGGCTGTTTTCATCATTAACTGAAAAGCTTCAACTCCTTAGGTACAACTCCATATTTTACCCCCATTGCTGTTATTTCTCCATAACTTACTTTAGCAGAAAATGTGTGTGTTATGTTTTAAAAGTTGAGGTATTTTATGCCCAATCATGTTATTTCACATGCAAGGCCTGATTTGATCCCAGAGAAAAAAACCTCACCAAACCAGAGCTAGCATGCTTCTACTAAATATTTTTGTAATGCTGATAAATACAGTTTATGTGTTGTAGGTTGATGATGAGAACATTGACGATTTGGGAGAAGTCAAGAAGTGAAAATGTGTTTTTAAAAAACAAAACCTGCCTTCTGACCAGCAACAAGTTTTAGTTGATGTGGCCAACATAAAGTTTCTTCTTGCTTGATAGCAGAATTATTAAAAGGCACCTTATTGTTGGCATTTCACTGTTCTGTATTGGTCACTTATATTATTGTGTTTTTGCCAAATTTAAAACCTAAGGAAGTAAGACCATCATGCTTCCACAGAGACTTGATTGAATAAAAAGTAATTGTTCCTTATTCAAATGGTTTTTAAACATTTTTCCTAACAGAGTTTAATTTTTCAGCAAGCTTTGAGATTATGTTTTCAAAAGAAGATAGATATCATGAAAAATAGATGCTTTGTATGAATTTACAGGAGTGGCCGCGGTGGCACAATGGGTTAAACCTTTATGCTGGCTGAGCAGCTGACCTGAAGGTCAGTGGTTTGAATTTGCAAGATGGGGTGAGCTCCTGCCTGTCAACCCCAGCTTTCCATGCAGGGACATGAGAGAAGCCTCCCAGCAGGATGATAATACATCTGGGTGTCCTCTGAGCAACATCTTTGTAGATGGCTGATTCTCTCACACCAGAAGCAACTTGTCTCAATTCGCTTCTGATGCAATATATTTTTTTTACAGGAAATCAAATAAGAGTTCCTCACAAATGTCTGGGGTGTTACAGATAACTCATTTGTTGCTATGCACTTGAATAGACTAACATAAATGTCCTTCTGGAAATCAAAAGGTGCTGAGCTTCTTTGTCTACAAGATTACCGTGAACATTCTGTATCCCCAGAGCTCCAGAGAAAATATGTTAGGATACACCAACTGCCTCAGTAGATGTGTGTTGCTCTATATTGTAGAGCAGGGGTCCCCAAACTAAGGCCTGGGGGCCGGATGCGGCCCTCCAAGGCCATTGACCTGGCCCCCACCCTCAGTTTTAGACTTAGGCTCGCCCAAAGTCTGAAATGACTTGAAGGCACAACAACAACAATCCTACTTGATTATCTCATTGGCCAGAAGCAGGCCCACACTTCCCACTGAAATCCTGATAAGTTTACAGTATGTTGGTTAAAATTATTTTTATTTTTAAATATTGTATTGTTCTTTCATTTACTAATATTGTAAATGAAATATTGTAAATGAATGATGTGGTAATCATATAATATATTGTGTATACATATAATATTGATAATAATATTATAATGTAATACAATATTTTATTTATTTATTTATTTATTACAGTATTACTACCCCACCCTTCTCACCCAATAGGGGACTCAGGGCAGCTAATAATAATAATACAATATAATAATATTGTATAATATAATATTAATTATATATTATATATTAAATGTAATATTACTAATAATATTACGGTATAATGGTATAGTTCAATATAGTAATATATAATGCTAATATTGTGCTATGCTAATAATATAATATATTGTATGTACATACAACTTGTAAGCTGCTCTGAGTCCCCTTTGGGGTGAGAGAGGGTGGGGTATAAATGTAGCAAATAAATAAATAAATAAATAATTTTGCTGGGTTTTTTGTTTGTTTGTTTTGCCCTGAAAACATGGCTATGTGCCCAGGCTTTCAAAGATTAAGTGATAAAGACGACCCAGACTAATTTACAGCTACAGCATGAGGATTTTGGATGAACAGATTTTTAACCATATGTTTTATATTTTTATATTATTTTTAATTATTTTAATTACATGCAGGCATCGAATTGTTGCCAATTGTGTACGCCACCCTGAGTCCCTTCATGTGAGAAGGGTGGGATATAAATGTTGGAAATAATAAATAAACAAATAAATAAGACATGTGCAGTGAGCATAGGAATTTGTTCATTTTTTTTTCAAATGATCATTCAGCCCCTCAACAATTTGAGGGACCATGAATCGGCCCTCCACTTTAAAAGTTTGAGGACCCCTGTTGTAGAGAGTGAAAGATTCAAAAGCTTTATTTGGCTGAACTAAGATGAGCAGGGAGCAAACATTTGAATTCTTGGTTCTCCAAAACTACTGCTGTCATGGGAAATGAGGGAATGTTAGAGCTGAGGCAGCCATTAACATCATGTTCTCCCTTTACTTCCATTCTTCATACATATTTTCTACTGCTCCTGGCACAAGCAACACTCAATCTATATAAATAAAAATGGATGTCCAGCTCTATGATTCTATTATTCATGCCATTGGATCAAAACCTCTCTCTGTGATGACTATGCTTTGATTGCTATACACTGGTCTCCACATATCTAAAAATGGATGTCACATGTGGTGTCTTCCAGCTCTATGATTCTATTATTCATGCCATTGGCCAGCTTGAACTGCACTGAATAGCCTCGCTGCTTGCAAGCCTGGCCATTTTCTATATAGGGGCATCCTTCGTTGGCTAGATTGAATGGGACAGAGTAGCCTCATGGCTTCAGAGTCTGGGGGTTTTTTCATCTAGGGGAGTCCTTGGTTGGCCAGGTTGAATAGCAATTAATAGTCTCGGTGCAGTAAGTATGAATGCTACAATTAGCCACCTTGATTAACATTTAATGGCCTTGCAGCTTAAAAGCCTAGCGGCTTCCTGCCTTTGTTCAGAGGTGTTAGCTGGCTCTGGTTGTTTCCTGTCTGGAATTTCCCTGTTTTCAGAGTGTTGCTCTTTATTTACTGTCCTATTTTTAGAGATTATATTGTTCTGTATTATTTTACTACAGTAATTATTTCATATTATATTTATAATCTTATATTATCTGCTTAGAACGGGATGATATGATACACACTGAACTGGGTTATATGGCAGTGTGGACTCAAGGTAATCCAGTTGAAAATAGATAATATAAGATTATAAATGGGTAATATAGGTGTGTGGAAGGACCTTGAGTCTACACTGCCATATAATCAATCCAGTTCAAATCAAACAATCTGTATTTTATAGGCAGTGTAGATGAGGCCTAAGTGCACTCTGCCTGTGCCCTGGCGCCATCTTGGCTGAGGGAGTTGGTAGGACACGAAGGGGGTGGGGCCTAAAGGCAGCCGGGGGGGGGGGGCTAAAGGCAGTAGAGCCAACCTTTCGGACGGGCAGTTAGAGGGAGAAAGGCTCTTCCTCATCCTCTGTAATTTGGACTATTTTCTAGGGGTTTTTATTGAAAGATATATTTTGGATTACTATGTCTTTTGTGGCCAAATTTGGTGGGATTTGGTTCAGTGGTTTTGTTGCTTACTCCATACTAAAACGAGAATTACATTTTTTTATATATAAACTATATTGTACTATAACACTATATTGTAATATTATTAGTAATAATAATAATACTTTATTTTTGTATCCTGCCACCATCTCCCCGAAGGGACTCTGGGTGGCTAAGCCCAGAAAAGACAGAGTGTAGACAAGTTAAAATATAAAACAAAAAGATAAAATAAAAAGCAGTATAAAATCAAAAATGAATTCAAGAACAGTTATACATAAATGCATAAAACAAGATAAAAAGTTTTAAAACAATATAAATTTCACCATGAAAGGGACAAAAGGAATAAAAAGGGGGTCAAAGCAAAATGTGTAATAACTATATTATTCCCTAAAGTTCCTGGCTGAATGTTCCAAGGTTTCCTAAGATGACATTAGGAGTAGGATGAGATGGGACCAGAGAATAGCAGCATGGTTGTCAAGGGGTCTGTAGTGTCTTGTTTAATTGAAAGTGCACTGAAGGAACCATGTCTTAAGTTGTTTAATAAAGGCAGACAGAGTTGGGGCCAGCCTAATATCCCTAGGGAGGGAGTTCCAGAGCCTCGTCCCCACCAACCGAACCTGTGATCGTGCAGAAAGGCAGGTTCGAGATTGGTCTGAAGTTGCTCAACATGGTCGAATCAAGGGAGGTCGAATCAAGCCTTATATATAAAGATCTAACTTATATATCTTATATATAAATATCATATAAAGAAGGAGGACTGAAATAAATAAACAGGAAAAACAAGAAATCGAAGGATGAATCTCCAAAGCACAGATAGAAAGTCAACACACACAAAGTTTTATTCTTTCTTTTTTTCCTCTCTCTCCTTCTCCTCTCCCCCATACCCGTTTCCCCTTAAATTCTCTAGATTCCTATTCTATCTCTTCATTTAACTATATGGTGTTCTCCCACTTTCTATGTATTTATTTCACATAAATCAAAAATATATTTTTTTTAAAAAATAGATACTGCTTTTGGAACTCCATGCAGTCCTGCCACTGGCCACATGACCTTGGAGGCATCTATAGATAACGCTGGCTCTTCCACTTAGAAATGGAGATGAGCACCAACCCCACAACTAGACTTCATGTCAAGGAAAACCTTTTCCTTTTCCTGCCATCTTAACAACAGGAAGCTTTCCTTAGTTTCTATGCTTCCTTTTTAAAAGTACGTCAAAATCCTTTTGAGTACCGCTATTCTGGACCAATATGCCAGCATCAATTAGAATAAAATGGAAATAATACAAAAATAATAAGCACCAATAATAAGGGAAACAGTTCAAACTCCATAAATTTGATCAATTCATTTCTTTGAGGGGGTTTTTTGGACTATTTTAGCAAACCCATTAGGAGCAATTTGCAGATAACATTTCAATGACCCCAAAGGGACATGGCTACAGTTGCAAAGACAAGCTAAAGAAGTGTTGTATTGATAAACATTTAGAAATTTATTTATTTTTTTAAAAAATCACAAACCATTAAACATTGTTACATTTTTAAACTCCTTCCTCCAAAGTCATTCCAACAACAGACATATACTGGGCATGCTCACAACAGAATGGTGTACTTCTTTGCAATTTAACAACTTTTAAAAAATAAAATAAGAACTTGGCACATTACCTTTAAACTTTTCAAGTTTCTCCCAAAAACAGTGAAAAATACTAAAGTACAGACAAGGAATCATCGTCGTCGTCATAATGTCGCCCGGAGCCAACATTATAAATATGGAATTATAAATTTAAAACATTTTTTCTGGTTTAAAAAATAAATCTGGTAGTAAATGCAGTCCGGCGGTGGGGAGAGAGGGAAGGAGGGACTTCCTGTTAGTAGGGCCGGTCTCTGCGGTCCTGGCGGTGCTCTCCCCTAAAAAAGGGAAACAACAACAAAGAGGGTCACACTCTCTCAGCCGCCAAGCAAGAAGCAGGCACACACTGTCGTTGCATTCATATGCATCTGCTAATCCTGCTCTCCATTGCCCTCTTGTGGCTGTGTCTAAGCCATACATACCTATCAGTATATTTCACCCTTTGGGGTGAGGAGGGCGGAATATAAATACTATACACAAATACAAATAAATCCATCAGTCAGCAGCTAATCTTTTCTATACAGCACCCTCTGGGGGCTGCATCTGAGCACTACATACAGACCGATCTAGAGGCTAATACTGTCTCTCCACTGCCCTCTTGTGGCTGCATCTGAGTCCTGCGTACATCTAGATGTAGAGGCTGACAGTGAAGCCTCCCTCTCTCTCTCTCTCTGTCTGTCTGTCTATGCACCCCGGGGTCTCTTCGTCCCCCCTCCCCCTTGAGCCCCGCTCCCCTCCTCGCCATCCCTACTTGTCCATCTTCCCGGGTCCTCCTCCTCCTCCTCCGCGCCGTCCTCCTCCTCGGCCTCCCATCTGCTCCATCAGTGGTCCAGGGGGTCCCCCAAGGCCTCCGCGGCGCCCCCCTCCGAAGCCGCCACCTCGGTCCATGCCCCGTCCTCGGAAGCCCCCTCCTCGGTCTCCGCGCCCCCCTCGGAACATCCCTCCGGGGCCCCCGCGGTCCATCAGGCCTCCTCCGCGGCCGCCTCGCATGCCGCCTCCGGGGCTGCCCCTTCCGCCGCGGTCGCCACCTGAAGCGGAGAGAGACGGCACCGGGCGTTCGGACAACGGCATCACACAAAGGCCAGCAGAAGCCAATCCCCGCAGCTCCGGAATAGGGGACCCTCGTCACATGACGAAAGCAGCAAGCACAACAAGACACACCCAGACGCACGGGATCTGGAGTTTTCTAGAGAACCTTTGCAGGAATCTCTGGTCCCTCCACTGTGACTCCATGGTCAACTCCCTCCAGTTGTATTGGAGGCTCTAGATGTTTATAGAGAACATCTTTCTAGGTCATCTAGGAAAACTCTAAAATCACCCTCCATAGATCTATAAATGTCCAGGCTGGAGGACCTGGACATTTATAGAGACAACACCTCTCTAGGAATCTCTAGGCCCTCCAGGGCAGTTATGTGGCCAACTTCTTCCATTTGTGGTGAAGATCCTAGAGATTTCAGGAAAGAACACACCTCAAGGAACTTCTGACCTCCAGTGCAGTGAAATTGTCACGTTTCTAGCAGAATTCAACCACAGAGCCATAGGTAAAGGGTAAAGGTTTTCCCCTGAGGTTAAGTTCAGTCATGACTGACTCTGGGGGTTGGTGCTCATCTCCATTTCTAAGCCGAAGAGCCAGTATTGTCCATAGACATCTGCAGGTCATGTGGCCAGCATGACTGCATAGAGCGCCATTACCTTCCTGCTGGAGCGGTACCTATTGATCTACTCATCAATCTGCCCATTTTATAATAGCCCCATTCTCGAGGTGTTGCCAATGCTATATTGCACTTTGTCCATTTTAACTGTAAAATTACCTTCCCCATTTCGGCGCATGTTGCACGTTGCCTGGGTTCTATGAATTAGTCTCCAGTGTTAATATTGTATGTTTTATGTTGATTTTAACGATTGTTTTTACTGTAATTGATGTTTTTATTGGATAACTGTTTTATTGCTGTGTTTTGATATTTGATTGTTTTATCGGGCAAGGCCCCATGTAAGCCGCCCCGAATCCCTTCGGGGAGATGGGGCGGGGTATAAAAATAAAGTTATTATTATTATTATTATTATTATTATTATTATTATTATTATTATTATTACTCATCTACTCAGTCACAGAGCCATAGCTGTCATTTACTACAAGGATATGGAAATAAGCTTCCCATTTACCAAAATATAATATACATATAGTGACACAGAAATACCTTGGCCTCAGGCTCCTTTGCCATAGCTATATGGAGATAGGCCTCCTTCAGATCTATACAGAAATCATACATCCTCTTCCCTCAGGGTCTCCTTGAAATACTTTTAGTTGTGTTTGTTGTTCTTGATTGAATCCCATATTGGCCATTTTTTGAGAATAGCACCGTATTTCTTTGATTCCAAGATACATGTTCATTCCAGTGCCATCACCAACAAAGAAAATGTTTATCAATATAGAAGAAAAGCACCCCATTTTAGAGGTGGGAAAACAAGTGTGTCTTCAATTGAAAAAATATAGCATTTTTAGCAAGCTATGTGGCCTTGGGTGTCTTCCCAAAGAGAGCTTGATGGGTGAATGAATGCGAAGGAAAAGAAGATCAAGATGGTGGTAAAAGCTTTAGAAAGACTCTTTGATCCCAAAATGTGTTTCACAAACAATAAACTAGTGTGATAAGGGGCCTCCCATTGTAAAGTTTCCCAAGGGTTCAATGTATGTGGGGTGCAAGGCCTAAAGCTGGGCAAATTGTTCCAACATGGCTTCCCTTCAACAATACTCAGCACCCCTCAAATTAGTGTAATTATATACCGCTGCAGCCCCGTGACGCTCTTCTGGAGTACACAAACGAAGGGAAAAGGGTAATACCACCTGTGCGAGCGAACGCCCTTACCACTATTTGTCCCGTAAATGAGCCCTCTAAGTGGCATCGGCTTCCTAAGCAAGAATCCAGGACCTTGTGGACATCACATAAGCAGAGGTCAGTGTCAACGTCAGGCCCGGAGCCCCGCCCCAGAGGTCGGCCGGAACGACGGGAAACGTACCTGGAGGTGGGAAGGGCGGCGGGAGGAAGCCTTCCGGTTTCGGGGCCTTGCACTGGTTGCACTCGGTCCTCCAGGCAAAGTTCTGGTTGCCACACCCCCTGAGGAGGAGGAGGAAGCCGTTGGTCTCCTCCAGGCCATTCTGTGGCATGCGGCCATCGGACCTTGCCACAGAATCGCATTGGAGGGCCTAGAACACTGACCCTGAGTCAAAGCAAGAGCCTGAGGGGTGGCGGGAAAAGGCGGCCACTTACGGGTTGGGGCACTGCCAGTCGCCCGCTCTGTGCTGGACATTTCCTCCGCCAGAAGGATTTCCCCTTGACCCTCGCAATCCTCTTGGGGCAAAGCCGCCGCCTCGGTCACCGCCTCGGCCCCCCATGCGACCCATAGGGCCACCAGGACCTAAAAGAAAATGGATAAAATGAAGCCTATCAGTTCATTCAATTGATATATGAAAAGGTCTAATTGTATTACAGATATTAATGCATAAGATGCAAAGTTCTTGTGTTCCTTGAACATCAGTTTATGGAGATATGCTTCCCTTTGATTGATTATTGATTGATTGATTGATTTATTAACAGTATTTATATTCCACCCTCTTTCTCACCCCAAAGGCGACTCAGGGTGCATCACATTATACACACACAGGGCAAACATTCAATGCCCATAAACACAATGAACTGAGACAGAGACAGACAGACACAGAGGCAATTTAACCTTCTTCTGAGGGGATGTTCGATTCTGGCCACAGGGGGGAGCAGCTGCTTCATCATCCACTCTGACCGCACTTCCTCATTCCAACGTTGTAAATCAGTTAAACTTGCCTCCCCACTTTTATAAGTGGTCCTTTTACTAAAATATTATCTCTATGTGGTAATGTGTGAATCCCTTTCTGTCTGGTCTTTTGCCATGGAAATAGGAAATATGGTTACTTCAAATCTACTGAAACCATAAAATGTCATTCAAGCTCTGCTTCATTTTTGGCCTCGTTTCCCATTATGAATAAGAGATCATAAGATCATAGAATTATAGAGTTGGAAGAGACCTCTTGGGCCACCCAACTCCCCTGCCAAGAAGCAGGAAAACTGCATTCAAAGCCACCCTGAGAGAAACTTTGCAAAATCCTTTGGGGTGGGGTTACCTCCGCGGAGAGGGGGCGGCATCCCGCGGGGCTCACGGGGAGGCATTCCTCCTCGCATGCTGTTCAGGGGCAGCTTCTTCCGAGGGAGAGAGACCTTCAGCTTGCTGCCCTGGAAGTCTTTGCCTGGAAGACAGGAAGGAAACCCTGACGCTCCACAGTGGCTGTTGTGTGCCCTCGAGCCCTAGCACAGAGCTTCCTGAGGCTGAGAGGCTGGCACTTGACTGAGGCTGCCCAGTAGATTTCCATGCCCAAGCAGAAATCTGGACCCTCGCCTCCCAAGATTTGCTTATATCACCATATAAAAATGGTAAATATAAAAGTAATCAATTTAACAATAAATATATTAAGTAAAATAATAAATATATTATTGTAATTCACTCACCATCAAGCCATTCCACGGCCGCTTTGGCCGTTGGCGGATCATCGTAGCACACAGTTGCGTCTCCCTTGGGCTTCCCTGTGTCTTTATCAAGGTATATGGTTATCATGGGCTGTCCTGTTCTTTTATTCATCTAAAAGTGAGAAAAAGACGATGCCCGTATCTTGAAAACGTTCCCCTTCTCCCCCCATCATCCCCTCCGTTAGGAAAATGCCTCAGCAAAGGGGCTCTGGTAGCAATCCAGCCCAAATTCCACACGTTTCCAGGAGAAGCGAGGCCATGGGAAGGGAACACACACCTTGACCACGCCACACTGCTTGAAGAAGTCCGTCAGCTCCTCGAGGGTGACGTTGTCAGTCAACCCTTGAACGTACACTGCGCTGTTGTCGGCATCGTCATCTAGGTCCAGAGGTGGGCCTGCGGAGAGACGGAAGCAAGTTAGAACGCGCCCCTTGCCGCACCCCCCCCCCAATGGTTCCCACGGCCAGGCCCCGGCCCTCACCGAGGTCGAGGTCCGGCCCGTCGTCCAGGTGTCCTGCCGCCCGAGGAGGAGGAGAAAGAAACCACAGAAGGACCCATTAGTATGCACTTAAGCGACGCCCGCACAAAAACACACCGCTACCTATATTTCCAACCATTTTATTGGATGGCATGTGTTTTTAAAAACTCAAATTGACCGCACTGCAAAACAAAAAAAATTGCAATGCACACCCATCTTAAAAATAGAGATGCATTTGGGGCTTGCCATTGTAGCAGCCTTCTAAACCATCACCTGGGTCATAGAGGGGCTTCTCTCTCTTAGGGGGCCAATGGGGGGGGGGGCTCTTGTTTACCAAGATTATTTTTAAAAACCAAACCAAACACCAAAGCCTCTTACAGAGTGGTTCCTTCCCCAAATTACAAAAAAGGGAGCCATTCCTCTCCATCCTTTCATCAACCCTTTTAGTACCCGTCGTTTTTACACCCGTCTCTTTGTGCTTTTGCAACCACCGTAAGCGTTAAAACCTTTTTGGCAATACCGGCAGGACCCGTTAAAAGACTTCTATGGCATGTCTTTAAAAAACCGCTTTAGAAATAATACATTATTTTTCTGGCTGCATTTTATTTTATTACTTTTTATTTTTTGTTTTTAAAACCACTAGTATCCCCCGTCGTAATGCTCAAAAACTTACCACCAGGCTTACTGAAGCCAACTCGCTCTCCAGCGCTGCTGGGGGGATAAACGAAGACATGAAGGCCTTTTTTCCCTTTAAATATATAGGGAGCCTCAGGGGGCTCCAGGGAGGAGGAGGAGGAGGAGGAGGAGGAAGAAGAAGGTGGGGTCTGGCTAAACATAGATTCCAAACAAGGCATCTCTCTGTCCTCTCTGTCTCTCTCCTTTCTTTTTCTTTCTTTCTTTCTTTCTCTCTTTCGTCACTAGGCCTTTCTTCGGGGCTCCTCGCGTTCATAATCGCCAACCTTTTTGTGTTTTGTTTTTTGACGGAGGTTTGTTTTTTTTTTGCCCCATTTTTTAGGGACGGCATTAAAACTGCAATACTTGGCCAAGGAAAAAAAATCAAAAACAAGCACGTTCCCTACATAATGATATATATATATGTATATATATTATTTAAGCATGAATTTAAAGTACTAAAGAATGGGTCCGAGGGCTCCCTGCCTCCCTCCCGCATCCGCAAACTTGTGCCTTCATCCTCTTTGGGGAGATTTTAACAAGGCTATGGTTGGACGCTGGTGACGCTTCCTGTCTGGAGAACCCGTTAAGCATTAACAATCAATGAATCAATGGGAGAAAGCAGAAGAAATCAAGAAAAAGAATAACAACAACAAATCCTAAACCATACATTCAACTGGATTAGAAAAAACATTATTTTGTGGAAGGGAGAATAACAACAGACTGGAGTTTTCAAAGGCTTGAAGGGAAAGCTTTGTGGAGGCTAGGAAATAAACACAATAATATGTGCCTGTAATTTTGCTATTAATAAATATGTAATTTAGGGGGAAACTGTAGTCAATTAGTAGGGGAATAATATTTTTTGGAAGGAATAACTGAATGGTTTCAAGAAAGACAAGTGCAGGACCATCAGTTATAGAAGGTACTGCACTTTTAATCCAAGATATTTATAATTCATATACACAATTCCCAAACTGTGGCATGATGTTTTGCTTCTCTCCTGAATACTATATATATATCCCGGTGGCGCTACTGAACTTGCTGACCGAAAGGTTGGCGGTTCGAATCCAGGTAGCGGAGTGAGCTCTTGTTGTTAGCCCCAGCTTCTGCCAACCTAGCAGTTTGAAAACATGCAAATATGAGTAGATCAATAAATACCGCTCTGGCAGGAAGGTATTGGCACTCCATACAGTCATGCCATGGCCACATGACCTTGGAGGTGTCTATGGACAATGCCGGCTCTTTCTTTGGCTTAGAAATGTAGGTGAGCCCCAACCTCCAGAGTTGGACAGGACTAGACTAAATGTCAGGGGAAAGCCTTGGCCTTTACCTTTTTATTAACAGATTATCACACTTTTCTTAATGTTACACAATGCTAAAAGTTGATCACACCTCTGCTCTTCACTTCAATTTACACAGTATGAAGTCACCAAAAGTTTACACAGGTTTCTTTTTTGTTTTCCAGTTACACAAGAATAAATATACAAGGTTAACAATAATATACATCTCTAAATATATGTGTGTTTTATGTTTTCCTCTCCATATGGACACCGTGTCTAGTCCCACTTTTCATAATGGCTGCCGGCTGAGTACTGAGTACTTTTTTTAAAGCACTGAGGTGTATACAAGGCTCTCACTTTGTAAACCTGTAGCATATAAATGCGACAAAGCATGTTAAAAAGGTTCCATGTTTAATTAACAGCCAGTGAAAATTATATTTAAAAAGAGATATAACTGAGCCACTGAAAGAGTACATTAAGAATCTTTAAGGAAAGGACATTACCAGAAATCAATTATATTGAAAGGACGATATTGGAAACCAAACAAGACTGGGAAGATGATATCTACTGCATTTACTCGAATCTAATGCACATCTTTTTTTGGCTAAAATTGATGTACACATTAGATTTGATGGCACATTACAATTGTGTCAAAAGATGGCTTTGCCCTTCCATCACAGTGAGATGACTGAATTGGCCAGCCTCCTGATGATGGAGCAGGGGATTCCTTCCTCAAGCACTTTTTCCTTTATCTCTCAGCTGAGACAAAGGTGAAGTGGCTCCCTTTCCCTCCTCAGTCATTTTTCACTTTTGAAGTAAGACAAGTTGAAGCAAGTGGGCAGATGAAAGGAAGGCCATGGATGGAGTGTATTTGGATTTCAGGAGGGCCTTCCTTCGACCAGGTCCCCCATGTTCCCCTGGCCAGGAAAGTAGTCCAGTGTGGGCTAGGCAAGGCTATGGTTAGGTGGATCTGGAATTGGCGAACGAGCCCAAAGGGTGCTTCTCCCCAATGCTTCCTCTTCTTCGTCCTAGAAAGCAGTGGCGAGGGGAGTGCCATCAGCAGGGTTCCGTCCTGGGCCCGGTTCTGTTCAGGATCTTGATGAATTACTTCGATGAAGGGCGAGAAGGCATGGCCATCACGTTTGCAGGTCTGGCCAAATGGGGAGGGAGAGCCAAGACTCCAGAAGACAGGAGCAGACTCCAAAATGATCTTCACAGATGAGAGAGATGATGGGCCACAACTAACACCACGAAGTTCAAGAGGGACAGATGCAAGAGAGAGACTCCTCTTAGGCAGAAATAATGGAATGCAAAGAGACGGATTGGGGAAGACCTCTGGCTCGTCAGCAGGACGTGTGGAAAAGACCTTGGGGTCCTTGTGGGGAGGAAGGGGAAGAGGTAACAATGTCCTTTGGCAGCTCCAAAAGCCAATGGGATGTTGGCCTGCAGCAAGAGGAGCCTAGTGCCTACATCCAGGGATGGAAGTCATGCTCTCCCTCTCTTCTATTCTGCCCTGATCAGACTATACTTGGAATCACGCTGTGCCCAAGTCTGGGCACCGCCACTGAAGGGAGATGTGGACTCTAAGGATCAAGGGTCTGGAGAACAAGAATCCCTATAAAGAGATTCCACCTGAAAATGAGGAAGAACTTCCTCACTTTGAGAGAGAGCGGAGGGAGTGTGGTGGAGAGAGGCTCCTTCTTTGGAGGCTTTTCAGCAGGGCCTGGATGGCCATCTGTCGGGGGGGCTTTGAGTGCGATTTCCCTGCTTCTTGGCAAAATGGGGTTGGACTGGGTGGCCCACCAGGTCTCTTCCAACTCTGGGTTTTTATTATTCAAAAATGAGAAAAGACTGGGAAAGGAAAGGAGCCCTCCTCTTCTCTGGTGAACTGAGTGCCCCAGGAATGGAGGCAGCAGTGGCATCTTGGGGCACCCTTTTTAACCTTCTTTTTCTCCTTTCCATCTTTCCCTCCCCTTTTCTCTCCCTTTTTTCCTTCCTTCCTTCCCTTTTTTCTTTCTCGCTCTCTTCTACTCTTCCCTCAGGCTTCCCTTTTCTTCATTCTTTGTTATTTTCCTCCCTTCTATCATCTTGGCATTCATCTCTCCCTCTTCCTTTTCTTTCCTTCCTATCTTTACTATTATTTCATCCCTCCTCTTCCTTTTCTTCCCTTAATGCCTTCTTCCCTTCTCATCCCTTTTCTTTTCCTCTTTCTCTTCTTCCTTCCCTTTTCCTTTTCCCATCTTTTCCTTCCTTCCTCTGCTCTTTCCTTTTTTCTATCTTCCATCCATCTTCTCCTTTCTTCCTTATCCTTCTTTTCCTCTTTCTTTTTTTTATTCCTTCTTTCTCTCCTCCTTACCTTCTATCTTCCATCTTCTCCTTTCTGCCTTCTCATCCCCCTTTTCTTTTCCTTTGTCATCCTTTTCTTCTTTCTATTTTCTTCTTTTTTTCTTCCTTCCCTTTTCTTTCTTCTAACCTTTTCCTTCCTTCCTTCTACCCTCCTTCCTTTCCTTTTTTCTTACCATCTTTGTATCCTCCATCTATCTCCTTTCTCACTTCTCATCCTTTATTTTCCCCTTCAATCTTCCTTCCTTCCTTCCTTCCTTCCTTCCTTCCTTCCTTCCTTCCTTCCTTCCTTCCTTCCTTCCTTCCTTCCATTTTCTCCCTGTTTTCCTTTTCTTCCGATCAAGGACTGTCTCATTCCCTGATTTTACTTTTTCCATTGCTTGAAGATTTGGCAATTTAACACTTTTATTTTTAAAGAAAGAATTCTAAGCGCACAGCAACTGTTATGCACACTTTTTTGGAACAAATTACAAAGATTGCTCACCAACAAATACTTTTTTGGTTTCAGGGTTTTGTAAACTGATGTGCACATTAGATTCAATGCCATCCTAGATTCAAATAAATACAGATATATTGAAAGGACAATATCACAAATTTTTCTATATTTGAAGGACGATATCAGAAACAATACTTTAAGGGTATCTATGTTGAAAGGACAATATCAGAATCAGTCTATATTGGAATGACAGTATTGGAAATCAATCAATATTTAAAAGACAATGTCTATATGAAATAATTCTACTAAAAGGGTATCAGAAATTAATTACATTGAAAGCACAATATTGGAATTCAATTACATTGAAAGCACAATGTCAGAATCAACCCATATTGAGAGGACAATATTGGGAATCGATCTATATTGGAAGGCTGTTAACTGGAAATCAATTTATATTGAAAAGACACTATTGAAATTCAATCTATGGAAGAAAGATATCAGAATCAATTGATATTGAAAGAACAATATTAAAAATCAATTATTTTGAAAAGACTTTATCACAATTTTCCTGCTTCTTGGCAGGGGGTGGCCCTATTAGGCCCTATCTATTGAAAAGATAATATTGGAAAGGAGAGTATTAGAAATCAAAGGATATCAGAAATCAATCTAAATTGAAAAGACAGTATTAGAAACCATCCAGTATTGGAAAGCGATGCTGTATTAGCCATCTCAAGCATCCACTATCTACTTTTTAAAACATATAGATACACTACTAATGGAGTCATTTTCCATTCAAGCCAAGTCTAAAAGAGTTTAAAACACTCCCTTAAATGTTTAGGCTTTATTTTTTAAAAGGTTTGGTTGTCATTAAAATTTAAAAATTTAAAGATTGAACAACCAAACTGATTTTGCTTGCATTGAAAAATGCAGAGTGAAGTTTTTTTTTGGGATTGTCAAAATGATTTGACATGACAATGGCCATGTTTTCCCCTACCCTCCTTAATAATAATAATAATAATAATAATAATAATAATAATAATAATAATAATAATACAGTAGAGTCTCACTTATCCAAGATAAATGGGCTGGCAGAACATTGGATAAGCGAAAATGTTGGATAATAAGGAGGGATTAAGAAAAAAAGTAAGTAAATAACTTTATTTTTCTATCCCGTCACCATCTCCCAGCTGGAACTTGGGGCGGCTAACACGGGACAAAGGCCCAAAAACAATAACCAAAGTACAACAATTAAAACATTACAAAGAGTAAAAACACAATAAAATGACATTATGCAGAACAATACATCAAAAAAGTCTATTAAACATAAAATGACATTATGATTTTACAAATTAAGCACCAAAACATCATGTTTTACAAAAAATTGACAGAAGAAGCAGTTCAGTACACAGTAATGTTATGTAGTAATTACTGTATTTGCGAATTTAGCACCAAAACATGGCAACATTGACTACAAAAACATTGACTACTAAAAGGCAGACTGCCTTGGATAATACAGAACCTTGGATAAGTGAGACTCTACTGTAATAATAATAATAATCTGAATAATATAATAACAAAATATAGAATAGTAATAACTATAATACCAAGAAAACTCTGCATAGTGTGGATTAGACACATGGATGGAACACACACAACAGTCCCCTTGTTGTCATCTCTTGTGCTTGAGAATAAGGCCCGAAACCAAGGCGGGAGTGGATTTGGGAGGTCTGAATGCTCCGTGGGGGGAACTGGGCCAAAGGGCTGGCTCTCTTTGCCCCCAAAACCAACCTTCAACATGGAGAGAGAGCGGCTACCTATTGGAGAGCATTGGGGGCACCGCTACGGAGGCCTGGGGCGGATGGAGGCCTCTTCCCAAAAACCTGAGACACCTTTTGTACGTACCTGCAGCGTCTGGAACAGAAAGCGTAATGGAAGGACTTCAAGGTGTTGTGTGTATTCAACCCTAGAACTCTGCTTTAAAACCCCACTGTGGAAAGAAGCTGAAAGTTTACCCAAAAACCACTCTCCTCCTGACCCAAGCAAAACGCTTCTAACCCCCTTAGCAATGGAGAAAATGAGAATGACCTGCGCTTCCCTCTTTCAGCCCCCCTTTCCACTGCTTGTGCTATTTTTTTGTGAGGGGAGGCAAAGGTTATATTAGGCAACAGGAGAAAAAGGGTTTGCTCTTACCCCATTCCACCTCCGCGGCCTCCCACTCGGCCCCCTCGGCCCATGCTGCCACTTCCTCCTCTGCGGTCAAACCCTCCTCGGCCCCTGCCCCGGCTGTCAGGGCCACTCAGGCTGTGGCCCTCCCCTGAGAAGCCCCCCGAATCCTGGCTGTAGAGGCTGGGATGGTCCTGGCGGAAGGAGCCTGGGCAATGGAACAAAAGTAGGTTAGGGTCTATTACCCTGAGGATCTGCAAGCAGCCAGTCACACAAGTTATGACAGACCTCCAAAGACCATCCAATCCAGCCCCATTCTGCCTTCAAGGTAGATGCCATTAAAGCCCTCCCGACAGATGGCCCACCTGTTTCAAGACTTTCATCAAATTCTATAGTAGTCCATGATCCAATTGAGTGGGAAGGGACCCCAAGGGCCATTCCAGCCTCATTCTGTCATAAAGGAGGATGCAATCGAAGCTTTCCAATAGTCTCATCTTAAAGATGATTATATTACATCTACCTATCTCAATCATATCTCTATCACCTCTCTCATATCTATCAAATCTGGCACAAGGGAGTGGTGCTTACGGTCTCTTAAACTGTCTGGAAGTGGAGTAAAAACTGTGGAGGTCTATAAAGAGAAGTTGGATGGCCATCTATTGGGAGGGCTTTGATGGTTTCTTCTTCACAGCAGAAATAAGGGAGTTGGGCTGGATGGCACCTTAGGTCCCCTTCCCATTCTAGGATTCTCACTTGACAATGGGACGCAACAAAAAATAAAAACTGTTGTATCACAGGGAGGATTCACTGACCATAGCCGCTGCTCTGCTGGCCGTACTGGCTGGGGGTCTGGCTGTAGGAGCCGGTGGGCGGTGGGTAGCTGGTGGGGGGCTGCTGGCCGTAGCTGCTCTGCTGCCCATAGGCTCCTTGTTGGCCGTAGCCGCTCTGCTGCCCATAGCTGCTCTGCTGGGAGTAAGTACCCTGGTCGTAGCTGCTTGGCTGGGAGGAGGAGTAGCTGGGGAGAGAGGGGAGGAGGGAAAAGATGCAGAAGATTACCAAGACAGGCCTCTGCGCAGCATCACCATCAGAGCCATCCAAATACCACTGCCCTGTGGCCATAACTGCATTATAGAATAACTAGCTGTGCCCGGCCACGCGTTGCTGTGGCGAAGTCTGGTGGTCTGGGAAATAAAGTATTGGGGAATTGGTGGTAGTTAAGGTCAAGGGTCAAGGTTTTCCCCAGACATTAAGTCCAGTCGTGTCTTACTCTGGAGGTTGGTGCTCATCTCCATTTCTAAGCCGAAGAGCCGGCGTTGTCCGTAGACTCCTCCAAGGTCATGTGGGATGACTACATGGAGCGGCGTTACCTTCCCGCCGGAGCAGTACCTATTGATGCACTCACATTTGCATGTTTTTGAACTTCTGGGTTCGCAGAAGCTGGAGCTAACAGTGGGGGCTCTCTCCGCTCCCCCAATTCAAACCTGTGGCCTTTCGGTCCAGAAGTTCAGCAGCTCAGCGCTTTAACACGCTGCACCATCAGGGGATATTATTTCCTAAAGGTTGTGAATATACAATATTTCTGATTGGTTTTTTTTGTTTGTTGGAGACAAGTATGAATGCTGCAATTAGGAAAAAGGATTAGGATGTAATGGCCTTGCAGCTTTAAAGCCTGGCTGTTTCCTCCCTGAGTAAATTTTTTGTTGGGAGGTGTTAGCTGGCCCTGATTGTTTCCTGTCTGGAATTCCCTTGTTTTCAGAGTGGTGTTGTTTGCGATATTTTATGTGCTTCTACTGTCTGTGGCCCTGAGAAAACAGAGGATTTTCCAGACTTTGATGATGGGAATACTTTGTTGGGAGGTGTTAGCTGGCCCTGATTGTTTCCTGTCTGGAATTCCCCTGTTTATTTACTGTCCTGGTTTTAGAGATTATATTGTTCTGCATTATTCTATCCCAGTAATTATTTCATATTAAAGAAGAATCTCACTTATCCAACATTCGCTTATACAATGTTCTGGATTATCCAACGCAGTCTGCTTTTTCATAATCAATGTTTTTTGTAGTCAGTGTTTTAAATTCATTGTGATATTTTAGTGGTAAATTTGTAAATACAGTACAGTAGAGTGTCACTTATCCAACATAAACGGGCCGGCAGAATGTTGGATAAGCGAATATGTTGGATAATAAGGAGGGATTAAGGATAAGCCTATTAAACATCAAATTAAGTTATGATTTCACAAATTAAGGACCAAAACATCATGTTAGACAACAAATTTGGAAGAAAAAGTAGTTCAATACACAGTAATTCTATGTAGAAATTACTGGATTTATGAATTTAGCACCAAAATATCACGATATATTGAAAGCATTGACTACAAAAATGCGTTGGATAATCCAGAACGTTGGATAAGCGAGTGTTGGATAAGTGAGACTCTACTGTAAATACTACATAGCATTACTGCGCATGGAACTACTTTTTCTGTCAAATTTGTTGTATAATATGATGTTTTGGTGCTTAATTTGTATAACGATTACCTAATTTGATGTTTAATTGGCTTTTCCTGAATCCCTTCTTATTATCCAACATATTCACTTATCCTGCCGGCCTGTTTACGTTGGATAAGTGAGACTCTACTGTATATTTCCAATCTTATATTATCTGCTCAGAACTAGATTATCTGAGGCCCCTTCTACACAGCTGTATAAAATGCAGACTGAAGTGGATTATATGGCAGTGTGGACTCAAGATAATCCAGTGCAAAGCAGATAATATAAGATTATAAATGGGTTCTATAGCTGTGTGGAAGGGCCTTGAGTCTACACTGCCATATAATCCAGTGCAAATTAGATAATCTGTGGAAGAAGACTCAGTGAGGCCTAAATCTGCCTGTCCCCTAACTGAAACCTGGCTGTCCCTTGGTTGCTAGGCAACCAAGTGGGCAGAGATTAGCCCTCTAAACTGGCAGCAATTGGATAAAAAAAATTATTGCTCTCCCTCTAATTAGGACTTTATTTTTCTTTTCTTTTTATTGTATCAACCTTGAGGCGTGGATGATGGGTTGTGTTGTCAAATTTTGAGGTTGAGGGGCCTGTACTTTTGTTGTTTTGTGAATTGCCGTGATGCCATCACTCTTTTATATATATAGATAATAGCAATAATAATGTGTGCTGTGTGTTTATTTATATTCTGTTTTTCTCCCCACAAAGCATTTCACACGAAAGGGAATGAGACATACCTGGTGGGAGGGTAGGATGGAGGGGCAGTCACCGGCTGCATGGGGTAACTTCCTGGGACCTGGTAACTGTAGTTACTTTGCCCATATCCCAGGCTGGGTTGGCTGTAGCCGGCGGTGCTAGACTGCGGCTGGCTGCTCTCCGCAGGCTTGGTCCCATCCTGGGGCCTTGAAAAGAAAAGGAAAACCCAGGGATAGAAGTAAGCTACTTGTGCAAGCTCCAACACCCAGGCGTAAGTAGACATTCTGCTCCAACACTTAGCTGTAAGTAGACATTCTGTATCAGTTAACCCAAAGTTATTTTCATTTACGCATCTCTGCCAAAAAGGTAAACAGACAAGCCTTATTAGTGCTTTACTGAAACATATCTCTCCAGGGAAATTTGACTCTTTCACAAACCAAGGAAGTGCGAGCAAAATGCAGTAGGCCTCACAACAACAATAATTTCCTGATACGGAGTGGGACAACATTTTAGAAGGGCCATAGGAGCCATTTACTCTAGACAAAGGGCCAAACTAAAAATAAATGACCAAATGACAAATTATATAGAAATTCAAAATGGGACTCGACAAGGGTGTCCCCTGTCGCCTCTACTGTTTATTTGGATATTAGAAATTTTGAACAACAGAATTAGAGACTAGCGAAATCAAAGGAGTCAGGGTAAAGGGATATGAATTTAAAGGGAAGGCATATGCAGATGGTCTGCTTAAGGGAACCATTAAAAAGTACATGCACATTATTGGAGATTATTAACAAATTTAGCATGGTGTCGGGCTTTAAAATCAATAAGGAGAAATCTGTTTTTCTAACCAAAAATTTATCCAATAGCGATACAACTGACCTAAAGAAATTATCTAACTGTAAGGTAGTGCCAAAAGTAAAATATCTTGGGCTATAGTTAACTAACAAAAATAGTAAACTCTATCAAAATAACTATGACAAAACATGTAAGGAGATAAAAGGAGACCTTGAAAATTGGCAAAGACTCCAACTTACCTGGTTAGGGAGGATTGCAGTGATCAAAATGAACCCAAAATGTTGTTTTTGTTTTAAAATTTACCAATTATCAAGGGGGTAAAGGTGTTTGAAAACTGGAAGAAAGATCTGGTTAAATTCATTTGGAATGGAAAAAAAGCTAGAATCGCCTATAGGAATCTTCTTGATGTGAAGGACAGAGGGGGCCTGGCATTCCCAGATCTCAGATACTATTACGAAGCTGCCAATTTTAGCTAGCTAAAGGACTGGATTAAATTGGACAACAAAGAATTACTTAAATTAGAGGGACACAATTTAAGATATGGCTGGCATGCTTATTTATGGGATGAAAAGGATAAGGTGAACAAAGAATTTAAAGGATATTTATTTATTTATTTATTTATTTACAGCATTTATATCCCGCCCTTCTTTCTCACCCCGAAGGGGACTCAGGGCGGATCACATTACACACATCAGGCAAACATTCAATGCCTTTTTAACATAGGACAAAGACAAACAACAAACATAGCTCCGAGTGGCCTCGAACTTATGACCTCCTGGTCAGTGATTCGTTGCTCTCCCATCTGCGCCACAGCCTCGGGCTATATTATAAGATCCAGTCTTTTAGCAACATGGAAAAGGTATAACAGGGGTCTCCAAACTTTTAAAACTGGGGGCCAGTTCACGATCCTTCAGACCATTGAAGGGCTGGACTACAGTTGGCCAGGTGGCCACCGAGCAATAATAATAATAATAATAATAATAATAATCCCAACTCCTTTCTGCCTTTGTGGACCAAAAGCACAAGCAAAGCATCCCTGACAGATGACCTCCCAGCCTCAATGTTAATAATAATAATAATAATAATAATAATAATAATAATAATAATTTGTATTTGTGGAGCATCAGAGGTGGAGGATATCACACATGTACTGTTCAGCTGTGAATTGTATAAGAAAGAGAGAGACCAATGCCTTGGGACATACATTATTCACAAAACACACTGGGACCCACATATTAAAACTTCATTTTTGTTGGCTGGCTAGAATCTTAAAACAACACACAAAACAGCCCTTTTCCTATTCAAAGCAACACAGCTGAGAATTGCATATTTGGAATCAATTGGGGTAAACTGTGGAGGTGATGCAGATATTTGACCTGAACGGGATCTTGTTAACAGCTTGTTTATTTTAACTTCTTTTGTACCACAGGTTGTATGTTGTATGTTATGTGTTAAATGTTTTGATATAACCGATGGGCTAATTAATAAAATGTGATTTATAATAATAATAATTAGCCTTTGTGCTGTGGGGGCCGGATAAATGGCTTCAATGGGCCGCATGTGGCCCCCGGGCCGTAGTTTGGACACCCCCGAGGTATAAGAAGGGGATAGAGCCCAAAATCCCTCTGTGGTTGCGCCCATTGAAAGCAGTCTTGAGACCAGCTACAGGCACTGAAGTTTATTTATTTATTATTTTATTTATTTACAGCATTTATATTCCGCCCTTCTTTCTCACCCCGAAGGGGACTCAGGGCGGATCACATGACACATATAGGCAAACATTCAATGCCTTTTAACATGGAACAAAGACAAGACAAACATAGGCTCCGAGCGGGCCTCGAACTCATGACCTCCTGGTCAGAGTGATTCATTGCAGCTGGTTGCAGCTGGCTTGCTCTCCAGCCTGCGCCACAGCCCGAGCCATAGTTGGAACATATGAGGAATATTTAGCTAAAGAAAGAGGGCAATGGATACTCAAGGGCAGAGAAGAATTAGGGATAAAAGATTGGTTCCGTTTCTACCAACTGCAAAATAGATTTAGGAAGGATGCGGTGGTATGATTTGCATTCAAAAAATCTGTTTAATAACGTATCTTTGACAGAGGTAACAAAGGTTTACTCTCAAGGCTCTATCAATTTATTTTAGATTATAACTTAGCAATCAAATAAAAACTGTTATGATTTCTTGGGTCAAAGACTTCGGTAGAAACATAGATCTGGAAGAGTGGGAACATCTTTGGAAAAAGGGGTTTAAATTCTCTCTGGCCGGCTCAATTAGAGAAAATATATTTAAAATGTTTTATAGAACATACATAACTCCAGAGTTTCTGGCAAAAATAGAGAAAACAGAAAGAGAGGCCTGTTGGAGATGCAAGAAAGCTAAAGGAACCTTTTTCCACGTATGGTGGATCTGTAATACAGTTCAAGAAATCTGGATAAAAGTGTTCAAAGAAACAAACAATATGATTACCAAAAAGGTCAAGAAAAACCCGGAAATGTGCTTATTAGGTTTATTTAGAAGGCTTATTAGCGCAGGAGACGAAGAAATTTGCCAATATTGTTTTGTTACAGCAAGATTAATAATAGCTAAAACATGGAAGGGGGAAGAAGAGCTAGGTATTAAAGACTGGAGAGATAAACTGGGGGAATATATCCAAATGGCCAAGCTGACAAATAGTAACAGAGGAGGAAATAATGAGGATTTTGTAAACAAATGGAGGCTGGCACTTGGGTATCTGGAAAAGAAGACAAAGGTAGATTTGATGACTGCCATAAAGGGGATTTAGCGAAAGAAGATATATGGGTAGTTGATGGTTAGTTACGTGATCCTTACTGAGGGGTATCGGAGGTCACGGGGAAGGGGTTGGGGGACAAGGTCAAGTTAAAGTATAACAACGGTACAGCTACTCTGTGAATATCCATTAGTTTAACGAGTGCTGGCTGTACACTACAGTGCAAACCATTTTATTTTTCTGTATTTTTTTTCCTTTTTTTGTATGTGTTTATTTTATTTTACTTCTTGTTTTTCACTTTCATGAATGTCTGTTATATTTTCAATAATAATTTTTAAAAAGAAAACAACAAAACCAATAATTTCCTGATTTATAACCTGAAACTTCTCTAGAAAACTGCAATAATAATGATAATAATAATAATATGTGCCCAGCCATGTATTGCCGTGGCTTATGGGAATGGTTTGTTGGCCAGGTGGAATAGCAGTAAATAGCCTTGCAGCTTCAAAATCTGGCCGTTTTCTTATGGTAATCCTTGGTTGGTGAGCTGGAATATAATGGAATAGGCTTGGTGCTTGGAAGTATGGGTACTTGCGTTCTAGGGGGATTTTTTTTTTTTGGATGCTAGAATTTCAATTAATAGCCTCACTACTTCAAAGCCTGGCTGCTTGCTACCTAGGGAAATCGTTGGTTGGTCAGCTTCAATCATAGAATAGTATCGCTGCTTCAAAGCCTGGCCCTGATTGTTTCTTGCCTGGAATTCTCCTGTTTTCAGGGTGTTGTTCTTTATTTACTGTCCTGGTTGTGGAGTTTTGTAATGCTGGGTGGCTGGTTTTACTCATTTTAGTGGTCCACAGCAACTTAATAATAATAATAATAATAATAATAATAATAATAATGACTCTGAAGTGGAGAATGTGCAGAGAAAGAGGGCAATTCACATTGAATGGCCTTGTAGTTGGAAAGCCTGGCTGATTCGTTCCTGGGGGAATCTGGTTGGGAGGTGTTAGCTGACCCTGTTTTTTTTTCCTGTTTGGATTTCCTTGCTTTCAGAGTGTTGCTCCTTATTTACTGTCCTGATTTTCGAGATTATATTGTTCTGTATAATTATACCATAGTAGTTATTACATATTATATTTATAATCTTATATTACCTGCTTAGAACTGGTGTATATGAGGCCCCTTCTACACAGCTGTATAAATCCACACTGAACTGGATTATATGGCAGTGTGGACTCAAGAGAGTCCAGCTCAAAGCAGATACTGTGGATTATGTGCCTTGGCATTCTGGGCTATATAGCTGTGTGGAAGGGCCTTGAGTCTACACTGCCATATAATCCAAATCAGATCATCTGTATTCAACAGGCAGTGTAGATCAGGCCTAAGTGAACCCTGCCTGTCCCTGGGCACCATTATGGCTCAGGGGGTTGCTATGAATGTAGGGGGCAGGGCCTAACCTTCTGACTGACAGCCAGGGGGAGAACGGCTCTCCCTCGTCCTCTGTAATTTGAACAATTGCTCCTCAACATCCTTTCTCACTGAGCAGAGCCAAATCAGCCCCTTGGTTTTCCAAGGAGGTGATGGCGATGAAGCAAGTGAGATGGAGAGTGACATTGGCGAAGAACTAAAAGAAAATCTGATTTAGCATGGGCTAGAGTGCATTTGTTTTTTTGTTTTGTTTTTGTTTTTTTAATAGTTTTTATTGAATTTAAAATTTTTTCATACAATAATTGCTTTTATCACATAGCAGATATTTAATTTATCATACAATACTTGCATCATTCTTTTATATTTACTGTTGATTTATATCTACTACATGGTTAACATTTGTCTATCTATATTTCTTCACCACTGGGTATCCCCCCCTCCCACCCCGAGCCATTTCTTATGCATTGTCTAACCAAAATCTTATTTCTTCCTGAGGCGGTAGCCCTCCATCCCTTTTTTGGAGTCCTTTCTCAATAAATTTCCCCCATACATCCTCAAAATCATTTTTTTCCATATCCCTCTTTTAACTTTTAATTTGCGTTAGCTTAGCATTTATTGCCAATTTCCATACTTCCTTATACCATTCTTATTTATTTTTTATTATTTATTTACAGTATTTATATTCCACCCTTCTCACCCTGAAGGGGACTCAGGGCGGATCACATTACACATATAGGCAAACATTCAATGCCTTTTAACATAGAACAAAGACAAGACAAACATAGGCTCCGAGCAGGGCCTCGAACTCATGACCTCCTGGTCAGAGTGATTCATTGCAGTGATTGATTGCAGCTGCTCTCCAGCCTGCGCCACAGCCCAAGCCCAATCTGTACATCTATTACTTTTCTCCAGTTCCTGGCTATAAGCAATCTTGCTATTGTCAATAAATTTGTTATTGCTTCTTTTTCTTTTTTATCCATCTTATTGTTATTATATATTGATAATAATGCAATACCAGGGTTTCTTTCCAATTTGATGTTCATTATATCCTCTATCTCTTTAAATATTTTGTACCAAAATTTCCTTACATATTTACAATGCCACTACATATGTATATATGTTCCCACTTCCTGACAGCCTCTCCAGCAATTTTTTGGATGGTTTTTATTAATATTTGACATTTTTAATGGCGTTAAATACCATTTCCAAATTATATTATAATAATTTTCTTTAACTCTTATTGATAAATTTTTCAAGTGCCTTTGTTTCCACAATTGCGACCATTCCATTTCATTTATTTTCATCTCTAACTCCTCCTCCCATAATTCCTTAAGAGTGGTATTTTTTCTCTCTCCTTCTTTTATTCCACCCAATATTCTATAGATTCTACCAGTTACACCTTTCATTTTTTTATAATAATATATATCCCTTCCATTTTGTATTATTTGTTCAAATTGGTTAGGTTCCTTCCCCTCTAGAGTGCATTTGAAAGCCTACTTCACGGTAATGGAGGCAGCAGATAAATTGTGTCTTGCTGCCACCATTGCATCTGCAATGAACCATCCAGCTGGGCTGTTTCGAGTGGGCAGAGGGTTATTATGTACTAGTCCCCAAGGGGAAATCCGACCATTCAGCAGCTCACTGTGAAGAATTTGCATGCCATTTTGCAGATAAAGTTGCTCAGATCGATTCTGACTTGGATGACGTTATTGATGCAGTTCCTGTGATTGTAACTGGCTCCTGTTTGTCCAGTGTTTACGGGCCCTGAGATCCCTTTCAGGAGGGGGCCCTTCCTTGTCTCTGTACCACCTCCATCTCCAGGGCACTTGGTGGGAAAGAAAGGGAGAGTAGGCATTCCTTCCCAACTCTGGAACCCCCTTCTACTTCCCAGGGAAGGCAGAATGACCCCCTCCCTGCTGTCATTCTGGCAGCAAGCTAAAACCTTCTTATTCAGACAGGTTCTTAAAAAAATAAGGGTTTTAAGATCAAGTCAGGGGCTGCTGTGGTTTTTAGCTTTGAATATGATAAAACAGGGTATAAATTCAATAATAACAATAATCCTCTATAAACTCCACATTCAACCCCACCAGTAATGATGGCGTTATGTGTCAAGTGGGATCCAACCTTTGTGGATCCAATATCCATCCAAAGTTACCTGGGGGTGGCGATGGTGGCTGACTGCTGCCCATAAGAGGGGTAGGCCGGCTGGGTGCCATAGGCTGAAGGGGCAGCGTAGGAGACCTGGGTGGTGGTGGCTGTGGTCGCAGTCGTGTCGTAGGTGGTGGTGCCGTAAACTTGGGTGGGCTGGTTATAGGTCTGAGGGGCAGCCGGGGCAGTATAGCCTGCGACAATGGAGATCGAATGAAAAACAGACTAAACTTATATCTTTAGACTTGTTGGAAATATTTTCTTCAATCCAAAAAACTAAACAGCCAATTACCACTTGCAAATGCACCCAGCTTTCGAAAGCAAATGGCAGGCTGTATTACAGAGCAGATGCAGGCTATACGACCCGTTATCCCTATGAATAAACTCTTGTTCCGGATGCCCAAGTAGTAAACTGGCATCATCACCTTGGTTAAGGATTGGAAACTTAGGAACAGTAACCTGAGAGAAGAGTGAATGCTACAGTTTAGAATAGCTTCCTGAAATAAGGAAATTTAGAAGGAAGCAACAAGGCTCTACTCATTCTCAATCTTCCTATCTATCTTTCTATCTTTTCATCCATCTATCTTTCCATCTATCTTTCAATTTATCTATACATTTATCCATCTTTCTTTTTTAAATTTCTATCTAACTCACTTTACATCTCATAGTCCAAAAGAGAGTAGACCAGCTTCCTCTCACCTTTCCTTCAGAAAGAAAGTTAAAACCTGGCTATGGAGTTAAGCATTTAGAGAGTAGCTACAGTGCAATATGCAGCTACAGGGTTAATGTAATATGATTGGACTGGCTTTGGACTATGATTTCAGGACCACGTGCTATGTTTTAAACTATTTTTTAAAATATATTTATACATTACAGTTTTGATTTTAATCCACTATGTATTTTGTATTTTGTATTTTTATATATTTTAATCAAATTATTGCCAATTTGAGAGCCGCTCTAAGTCCCCTTTAGGATTGGGATAGAGTGGGATAAATCAATAAATTATCGCCTAATTATTCTTCCCTGCCCCAGACAACGATTCACCGGGTAATGAGACAAACGACAAAACATTATCCATATCCAAAGAGGGCAAACAATAACAAAACATAAACAACATCCAAAGAGTCCACATCCAAAATATCAGATAACTCAATGCTAGGCCAAATCCAGAACATTGTTATCAATGGCCACCAGGAAGCCTTAAAAGAGTCCCTCACCTAATTGGCCACTTATTAAATCTCAAACTCTGTCTCACCAACAACAAATTAATCAAATATGAACTTGTCCTTGCTATGTCTATCCTTAATGCATAAAGCAAAGTAGATATAATAATAATAATAATAATAATAATAATAATAATAATAATAATACAGCTGGACAACATCAAGCATGAACATGTGAAGACTGTGGTCAGTAAAGAATACACACAAAGGGTCAGAAAAACTCTCAAAAGCAAGCTCAATGGAGGCAACACCATCAAGGCCATAAACTCCTGGGCCATACCTGTCATAAGATATACTGCTGGCATTATAAACTGGACACAGGCGGAACTGGACAATTTGGACAGAAAAACAAGAAAACTCATGACCATTCACATTCACTGCACCCTCGCAGTGATGTTGACCGGCTATATTTGCCTAGAAGATCAGGGGGCAGATGACTTTTACAAGTCAAACAAGCAGTCAAAGAAGAAGAACATGCCCTGGCAGAATATGTAAAGCACAGTGAAGAACCTGCTTTGATTGAAGTCAAAAATCAGAAACTCCTCAAAGCACAACAGACAAAAAACAGGTACAAGAAAACCGCACTGCAAACTAGAGGTGACAGCTGGCACAACAAAACATTGCATGGAAAGTTCCTTGACAAAATTGAAGGAAAAGCTGAGAAGACCTGGCTCTGGCTCACGAATGGGACCCTGAAGAAGGAGACAGAAGGCCTGATCCTTGCAGCCCAGGAGCAAGACATCAGGACAAAGGCAATTAAGGTCAAGATCGAAACATCAGCTGATGACCCAAAATGCAGACTGTGCAAGGAAACCAACGAAACCATGGATCATATCCTCAGCTGCTGTAAGAAAATCGCACAGACAGACTACAAACAGAGGCACAACTATGTGGCCCAAATGATCCATTGGAACTTATGCCTCAAGTACCACCTCCCAGCAGCAAAGAACTGGTGGGATCACAAACCTGCAAAAGTATTGGAAAATGAGCACGCAAAGAGACTGTGGGACTTCCGAATCCAGACTGACAAAGTTCTGGAACACAACACACCAGACCTCACAGTTGTGGAAAAGAAAAAGGTTTGGATCATGGATGTCGCCATCCCAGGTGACAGTCGCATTGACGAAAAACAACAGGAAAAACTCAGCCGCTATCAGGACCTCAAGACTGAACTTCAAAGACTCTGGCAGAAACCAGTGCAGGTGGTCCCGGTGGTGATGGGCACATTGGGTGCCGTGCCAAAAGATCTCAGCCGGCATTTGGAAACAATAGACATTGACAAAATTACGATCTGCCATCTGCAAAAGGCCACCCTACTGGGATCTGTGCACATCATCCGAAAATACATCACACAGTCCTAGACACTTGGGAAGAGTTCGACTTGTGATATGAAATCCAGAATATCTATCTTGTTTGCTGTGTCATAATAAAATAATAATCAATATAACAACCAGCAGAGTGTCTGCTGTGGATTCATCTTGTTATGTTTCAAATAATAATATACCATTCAAACAAGGAGGAAATATGCTCTTTAATCACTAGGATGCTTCCAGCTAATAGCTAATATCTCCCATTCTCAAAGTAGGAACGTAACTCTATAGTTCAAACAGCACAAGCCAAAAATTACAAAGGTTGATGTCTGAAAGAGGAACCATGCAGAAATTATTGCCAAATTCGTTCCATCATGCTGTCCACCCTTCAGGAACTGTAACAGCAACTGGTTTTAGCCCATTTTAAGATGCTCTTCCCCCCAATAAAAACAGCAACACTCTTTATATCATGGATGGGTAACTGTGGCAGGTCTAGGACCCAATTTGCTGCCCCCAAAATTGGCTTTTTTGGTGTGAAGGAAAGACTTAATGCATTAAGTAGCCTGGATTCATCCATAGCTTCAATTCACCAGAAAAAGGAGGTAATTCATGACATCTAAAAAGCTCCATGTTATTTCAAAGCCATACGTGGCCTACTTCTGGCTCCAGACTATCATGAAATATTATCATAAAAACTAAAGGATCAACACCATTAATGCAGATAGAACGAATTGACATTTTTCCATGCAAAAATGGGGGAAGTCCAAACCTATACTGGTCCCTTCTACTGTGGGAAGCACAGGAGGGGAAGGAGAGGACACAATGTCAGAATGGGAAGTGACCCATCAATAACAACATCAGGTGAACTCAAGTCTTTACGCAAACTATGGAACACCCCATTCTCCTTCTGCTATCCTGTAAGACCTGAATACTGTACCCATTAATATTACATAGGAATATTTGACATAGTCTGGATTCTCCCTCACATTATTTCAAAGCATCTCAAGCAGGCCTGCGCTGCTGGGGAAAGAAGGAAAGTGGGAGAGAGGGAGAAAAAGGAGGGAGAGAAGAAAAAGAGGAAAGTAGGGAGAGAGATGGGGAGAAAGAAAGGAAGGCAGGGAGGGAGGGAGGGAGGAAAAAGAAAAAGGGAAGAGGGAAAAAAGGAAGAAAGGAAAGTATGGAGAGAGAGAGAGAAAAGAAGAAAAGGAGGGAGAGGGAGAGAGAAAGAAGGAAGGAGAAAAGGATGGGGAAGAAAAGGAAGACAGCTAACAAACAGAATGGGAAGGAAGAAAAGTAAGAAAATGAGAAAGTGAGGAAAAGAGGGAGGGAAGAGGGGAGAAAGGGAAGGAAAAAAGGAGGGAGGGAGGAAAAAGAGGGGAAGGAAGAAAAAAGGAAGAAAGAAATGTAGGTAGGAAACAGAAGGGAGGAATTTAGAATTCAAAAACTATGGTGCAGTGGTTTGAACCTGGGACTCTGGCTTTGAACCCACTGGGTACCCTTAGGCCTGTCCCACACTCTCAATCTCCGAGGAATAAATCTTGACAAAACTATGTGAGAGGGTCGCTTTCAGTCTGAAATAACTTGAATGCCCACAACGACAATCCTAATGAATAATTAATTACACCTTACTTGGGAAGAGAAGTTCTTGTGGTCCCAAGAGGCTTAGCCCTATCTAATTCCAGCCCCTTGCTACTCCCAAGCTGTACAGCCTGATCTCAGGGGTGATAGGGAACCAAGCGAGGCCCACCAGTCAGGGGCTGCCCATAGGAGCTGGCGTAGGCTGTTTGCCCATACGAAGCTGTTGTCTGGGCCTGGCTGTAGCTGGCATCGGTGGGCTGCCCGTAGGTCCCATAGCTCTGCTGCCCATAGGCCTGCTATATAGAGAAAAAGAGAGATAAGGTTCAGATAACACTCAAAGGCTTACAATTGCAGTAGCAGCCCTGAAGGCCCATTTCCCCCTTTAAAAAACACATTTTATTATGTCACTAGTATATATGCCTGGCGTTGCCCAAGTGTCACTGGGACTTCCTCTCCTTGCCTACTTTCTCCCTTCTCCAGCTCTTATTTATTTATTTCATTTATATACCGCTTTTCTCACACCTAGGCGGACTCAAAGCAGTTCAACAACATAGTAAATGGGAAAGATTCAATATCTCACAACCATATAAAAGAAAACATTACAAGTCTAAAATCAACACATGTAACTATAAATTAACTAATTAAAAGTATATAAATCATCAGACATATCACAAAACATTAAAACATTTAACATTAAGGCATTTAAAACATTTTCCCTCCATTTCTCTCATATGCCTTCTCCCTTTCTCTTTTCTTTCCCCTTTTATTTCTTCCCCTTCTTTTCTAACAGCATGTATAATCAACCAGTTAGGGAACAGTATCTAGGTTGCGAAAGTACATTGTAGTTTTTTTTTTAAAGAAAAGAGAAATTGTTGATGCCTTAATACAGCTAATACGTAAATTAAGAATGATTTGTACATAGTTGCTAATCTAAAGAGATCCAACAGCTAATTGATAACAAAAGGAAAGCCTTCCAAACACCACAGAGAGGGGACTAGCCCTCCTGGATCTGCAATTATATTATGAGGCGGTCACATTGGCCTGGGTAAAAGACTGGGCCTCCCTAGAGAAGAAAAAAATTCTGGCTTTAGAAGGGGAAGACTTACGACGGGGTGGCCACTTGGTCTCCTAGCTACCTACTCAGCCCAGGGGACAGGCAGATTTAGGCCTCACTGAGTCTTCTTCCACAGATTATCTAATTTGCACTGGATTATATGGCAGTGTAGACTCAAGGCCCTCCACACAGCTATATAACCCATTTAGAATCTTATATTATCTGCTTTGAACTGGATTATCTTGACTCCACACTACCATATAATCCACTTCAGTGGGCATTTTCTACAGCTGTGAAGAAGGGGCCTCAGATAATCCAGTTCTAAGCAGATAATATAAGATTATCAATATACAGCAGAGTCTCACTTATCCAACATAAACAGGCCGGCAGGATAAGTGAATATGTTGGATAATAAGAAGGAATTCAGGAAAAGCCGATTAAACATCAAATTAGGTAATCGTTATACAAATTAAGCACCAAAACATCATATTATACAACAAATTTGACAGAAAAAGTAGTTCCATGCGCAGTAATGCTATGTAGTAATTACAGTAGAGTCTCACTTATCCAACACTCGCTTATCCAACATTCTGGATTATCCAACGCATTTTTGTAGTCAATGCTTCCAATATATCGTGATATTTTGGTGCTAAATTCATAAATACAGTAATTACTACATAGCATTACTGCGTATTGAACTACTTTTTCTGCCAAATGTCTAACATGATGTTTTGGTGCTTCATTTGTAAAATCATAATCTAATTTGATGTTTAATAGGCTTTTCCTTAATGCCTTCTTATTATCCAACATATTATCTTATCCAACATTCTGCCGGCCCGTTTATGTTGGATAAGTGAGACTCTACTGTACTGTATTTACAAATTTACCACTAAAATATCACAATGAATTTAAAACACTGACTACAAAAACATTGCTTATGAAAAGGCAGACTGCGTTGGATAATCCAGAACATTGTATAAGCAAATTTTGGATAAGTGAGATTCTACTTTAATATGAAATAATTACTGGAATAGAATAATGCAGAACAATATAATCTCTAAAACCAGGACAGTAAATAAAGAGCAACACTCTCAAAGCAGGGAAATTGGAAATTCCACAAAGTAAACTATCAGTGCCAGCTAACACCACCCAAAACAGGATTCTTCCAGAAAGGAAGCTGAGAAGGGAGTTAAGCAGTGTGTATTACCAAAGTCAGTATTATTACTATCATTACTATTATTATTATTATTATTATTATTATTATTATTATTATTATTATTATTATTATCAACACAACAACGTTGTATGGCACAGCAAACAAGATAGATATGCTGGATTTCGTTTCGCAAAACCACAAGTCGAACACTTCCCAAGTGTCTAGGACTGTGTGATGTATTTTCTGATGATGTGTGCAGATCCCAGCAGGGTGGCCTTTTGCAGTTGGCAGATGGTGATTTTGTCAATGTCTATTGTTTCCAAATGCCGGCTGAGATCTTTTGGCACAGCACCCAGCACCACCGGGACCACCTGCACTGGTTTCTGCCAGAGTCTTTGCAGTTCAATCTTGAGGTCCTGAGAGCGGCTGAGTTTTTCCTGTTGTTTTTCATCTATGCGACTGTCACCTGGGATGGCAACATCAATGATCCAAACCTTGTTCTTTTCCACAACTGTGATGTCTGGTGTGTTGTGTTCCAGAACTTTGTCAGTCTGGATTCAGAAGTCCCACAGTATCTTTGCGTGCTCATTTTCCAATACTTTTGCAGATTTGTGATCCCACCAGTTCTTTGCTGCTGGCAGGTGGGACTTGAGGCATAAGTACAGGATATGATCAATGGTTTCGTCGGTTTCCTTGCACAGTCTGCATTTTGGGTCATCAGCTGATTTTTCGATCTTGGCCTGAATTGCCTTTGTCCTGATGTCTTGCTCCTGGGCTGCAAGGATCAGGCCTTCTGCCTCCTTCTTCAGGGTCCCATTCGTGAGCCAGAGCCAGGTCTTCTCCTTATCAGCTTTTCCTTCAATTTTGTCAAGGAACTTTCCATGCAGTGTGTTGTTGTGCCAGCTGTCAGCTCTAGTTTGTAGTGCGGTTTTCTTGTACCTGTTTTTTGTCTGCTGTGCTTTGAGGAGTTTCTGATTTTTGACTTCAATCAAAGCAGGTTCTTCACTTTGCTTGACATATTCTGCCAGGGCATGTTCTTCTTCTTTGACTGCTTGCTTTACTTGTAAGAGTCCTCTGCCCCCTGATCTTCTAGGCAGATATAGCCGGTCAACATCACTGCGAGGGTGCAGTGAATGATGAATGGTCATGAGTTTTCTTGTTTTTCTGTCCAAATTGTCCAGTTCCACCTGTGTCCAATTTATAATGCCAGCAGTATATCTTATGACAGGTATGGCCCAGGTGTTTATGGCCTTGATGGTGTTGCCTCCATTGAGCTTGCTTTTGAGAATTTTTCTGACCCTTTGTGTGTATGCTTTGCTGACCACAGTTTTCACATGTTCATGCTTGATGTTGTCCAGCTGTAGTATGCCCAGATATTTATAGGCCTCTGACTGGTGAGACTTTATTGTTTGGCCATTGGGCATATTTATGCCCTCACTTTCAATGATTTTTCCCTTCTTCAATGCCACTGTCGAACATTTGTCCAAACCAAACTCCATGTTGATATCAGTGCTAAAAATTCGGACAGTGTTGGTCAGAGACTGGATTTCAGTTTCCGTTTTCCCATATAGCTTCAGGTCATCCATGTACATCAAATGTGAAATTTTGTGAGAATTCTTAGATATTTGATAGCCCAGATTTGTTTTTTGTAAGATTGTTGACAGAGGGATCATGGCAATAATGAAAAGCAGAGGGGACAATGAATCTCCCTGGAAAATTCCTCTCCTGATGTTGACAAGTCCATAGCTTTCATTTCCAACAAACAGTTCAGTTTTCCAGTGCTCCATCATGTTTTCAATGAAGGTGCCAACTTTTTTACTAATCCCGATGGCGTCCAGGCACTTGATGATCCAGCTGTGTGGGAGTGAGTCAAAGGCCTTTTGGTAGTCAATCCACATCATGTGGAGATTAGCTTTTCGGCTCTTACAGTTCTCCAGAATCATTTTGTCAATCAATAACTGGTCTTTTGTGCCCCTGCTTTTCCGTTTGTTGCCTTTCTGTTCATCTGGCAAGATGTTTTTTCTTCAAGATAGTCTTGAATTCTGTCAGCTATGATGCCAGTCAGTAGTTTAAACATAGTGGGCAGACACGTTATTGGCCTGTAGTTTCCTGGTGCTGCTCCTTTTGCTGGATCCTTTTGTATCAGGTATGTTCTTCCAGTTGTTAGCCATTCACTGATACTTCCTTTCTGCAGCATCTCATTGAATTGTTGGGCCATTTTTCCATGTAAACTAATCAGATGTTTGAGCCAAAATCCATGAAGTTGATCACTACCAGGCGATGTCCAGTTCTTGACTTTTTGCACTCGTTTGCTGATCATTTCAGTTGTTATTTCCATCAGTTCCATTTTGTTCTGTGAGAATTTTCCTTCAAACTCCTTTATCCACCCAGCGTTTTTGTTGTAGTTCTTATTGTTTTCCCAAAGTTCTTTCCAGAACTTTGTTGTTGCAGTTTTCTCTGGCTTTATGGTTACTGTGTCTGTTGTTTGGTTCAGATTCTGGTAGAACCGTCTTTGGTCTGATTGAAACAGTTGATTTTGTCTGTACTGGATGATTCTGGCTTCATACCTTTCAATTTTTCTGGCTGTTGCTGTAATTTGTTCTTTCACAATTTCCAAAGCTTCTTCAATTTTTCTGGTGTTCAGCCAGTACTTTCTGATCAGGTATTGCTTGATTTTGTCATTCTTCAGTTTCTTCTCTTTCATACTTTTCAGGTTACTTGCATCTGATCTAAGTTTCTTGATTTTCAACTCTAGCCTGACCTTCCACTTTGGTTTTCCAGTCGATTTTCTTTGGGGCTGCCTTGGTTGTAGGAGCCCAAGTTCTTCTGTTACTATCACTGCTGCACTGTAGGCAAACTGGTTTGTTTGTTCAATTGATGTTATTTGGACACTGGAGAGTGCTGCATTCACATCTTTCATGAGAGGCGCTAGGTGTCTCTTGGGCACTGTTTTTAGAGTTGGGAGCCGCTGTCTTATTGCATTTGCTGCAGCATGAGCCATGATCTTATCCTTGAGCTCTTGTTGTCTTGCTGTCAAGGTTCCTGGTGGTTCAACAGGTGTTTCAAGGGCTGGTTCTTCAAATTCTTGCAAAGGTTCCACACTTTCTTCTGGTTCAATCTGTTCCACCATTCCAAGTGTTGCTGGAGTCTCTGCTGCTGTCTGTGCTGTGGTCTGATGGTAATCTGCTTTGCAAATTTTCTGGATTTCTTCGAGTTCAACTTCACTGAACACTTTGTTTGTGATTATGAATCTTCGTTGATCAGCCAGTCGGGGTTCTGTTATCTGTGAGTCAGGGTACTCTTGTTTCCATAGCTGATGCATCCTTTTTTGGTAGCCACGCCTTTGAGGTTCAGATTTGTAGTAGCATTTCATAATTGTGCGGTTTTCTGGCATTGTATATTTTTGCCGCTTCTGTGACTGTTCATTTGGGTTTTGATGATTCCGTAGCCCACTTGTCGATGGATGTCCAGAATCAGCAGCATCCACCGCGGTCCTTTTTATCCTGGGCGACGACCGAGCCAGTATAGACTTCGTTTGGGTTTGATTCTCCATAATGCTAATGGGTTAGGTGCTCTTGGTTGTGCTCCTCAGCTGAGGCCTCTCTGGCTTGGTTGGACCTGCCGGTAGTTACACTAATAATAATAATAATAATAATAATAATAATATTATTATTATTATTATTGTGTTGCGGTCAACCGTGAAAATGAATACAATCTGGCTCCAAGTATTCAAAAACACTAAAATAAGAATATATAAAAATTAATGTTGTATAATAAAACAGAACAATACAATCTCTAAAATCAGAAGACTAAATAAAGAACAACACTCTGAAAACGGGAATTCCACACACGAAACAATCAGGGCCAGCTAACACCTCCCAACAAAGTATTCCCATCACCAAAGTCTGGCAAATCCTCTGTTGTCTCAGGGCCACAGACAGTAGAAGCACATAAAATATCGCAAACAACACCACTCTGAAAACAAGGGAATTCCAGACAGGAAACAATCAGGGCCAGCTAACACCTCCCAACAAAAAATTCACTCAGGGAGGAAACAGCCAGGCTTTACAGCTGCAAGGCCATTACAGCAACGCGTGGCCGGGCACAGCTAGTTATTTATATATGAGGAATGCTTTATTTTGCTTTCAAAGAGGAACTGGGTCTCTTTCTTTAAAGAGAGAAAAAGTGGAATCATAAATAACAACAAACAGCAACAAAACTACTACTATTATTGAGTTGCTGTGAATTTTTCAGACTGTTCGAATAGCATTTTTTCTTAACGTTTCGCCTGCACCTGTGGCTGGCATCTTCAGAGGTTCTGTTGTAGGTGAACCACGTGGAGTGTATATATACCAATGGAATAATGTCCAGCGTGGGAGAAAGAACCCTATTATTATTTACCTGGGTGGTCTGAGCATAACCTTGAGCCGGCTGAGCCACATAAGCAGCATAGCTATAAAAGGAAGATAAGACATACAAAGGATTAAAAAGGAGCAGTTCATAAAGAGGGACATTTTGTAACATTTTAAAGCAGAACACTTTGAAAAGCAAATCAGAGGGTGCTGTGGTTTTGTCACTAATAATAATAATTGGTATTACTTGTATACCACTTTGTGGAGAAAAATTATTATTATTATTCTCAGTTTTTAATGGGCTTTAAGGGTGTTTTAAGGGGTTGACAATAATAAGGTAATGTCATGTCATGATTAATGGACAATTAATTTCAATGGTTGTATATCTTTAAGTTTTAAAATATATTGTATCAGTTTTATTGTGAGTCCCTTTTTGAAGAGAGAAATTCTACCCTGCTTTGTCTTTCCACAAAGTGGGATACAAGTAATACCAACAACAACAAGATTATTATTATAATACCAACAACAACAATATTATAATACCAACAATAACAACAGTAATAGTTTTATTTCTTACCCTCTTCTTCTCATGGCTCAAGGTGGGTTACAGAATAATTAAAACACATAAACATTGGAAAACACTAGATACACATGTTAAAACATATTTCTATAAAAGATACATATTAAAAAGTATTTCTATAAAGCACATTAAAATACACAAAATAGAGATTATACAAAAGGACACACATTTAAAATGGATGCTTAAAGACTGTCTGGGTAGGCCTGCTGGAAGAGGTAAGTCTTTACATGGTTTTTAAATTCCAACAGCTAAGTTAGCTGTCCAAATTCTTCTGGCAGGTCATTCTGCAGTCATGCGATGGACAGCAGTACTGTCACCCACATCCAAAAACTACTGTTACCCTCGTCACCCAGATTTGGACCAAATTTGGCAGAGTCTCCATGACATACTTTACTTCCTGGTAAGTTCTGGGGAGTGATGGACCATGGACAATGTGAACTGCAGTACCTTCATGCACTTCCAGAAACTACTGGAACTCCACAAATGATGCACCGGGATCAAACTTGGCACTTTGATTCCCATGTTACACTTTATATCCTGCTATGGGTTCAGGGAGAATGGAACACAGACGATGGGATTTGCAGTATCCTCACCCAATCCAGAGAACACTGCGACCCCCACAAATGATGGCCCTGGACCAACTGAATGTACTGGAAAGGATTGGGTAAAACTGACCTTGATTTCACAGAGTTGTAGTTCACCCACATCCAGAGGAACTGCGACCCCCACCGGCAACGGGCCAGGACCAAACTTAGCACACAACATGGCCAACTGTGAATATGTGCAGAGTTTGGGGTTGATTGACCTTGCAATATAGGAGTTATAATTCCCCTGCATCCAGAGAGCACTGCACCCAACCAATGATAGGTCTGGACATAACATAGAACACAGACCCAACTGCAAATAATGGTAGGGTTTGGGGATGATTGCCCTTGGAATCAGGGAGTTGTTGTTCTTTCTTATCCACAGAGCACTAAACCCAGCCAACAATGGATCTGGACCAAACTTGGCACACAGACCCAACATGGACAACTGTGAATACAGGCAGGATTGGGGGGTGATTGACCTACTATTTTGGGAATTGTAGTTCACCTACTTCCTTATGCCTTTTCTAGTGGGAACATTCATAAGAAACAATAGCAAAGACTGCCTTTTTCCCCTAATAATATCATTAAAAATTATCAAAGTGATTATTACCCAAGATCCAAAAACAAACAAGGCCTTTTTCAAATAACCCGAGCATTGTTTATATATTTATTATCCCACTTTTCTTCCATGGGTGGGACTCAAAGTGACAAACTGTTAAAAAAACAATTACATAATACAAGAACATAACATCATCACCAACCCAACCAAATACACAATAAACACATTACCTAGACACATTATATGAACCATATAAAATAAACATAATAAATAACATTTATCATTATCATTAAAAATTCCTGGGCCTCAGAGCATTGAGGTTGCCCTTAAAATAGTATATGAAAAATAACAAAGCTCCGAATCTTTGGTGATATGTACCTTGCCAGACCGAAATAGCCTTCATTGGTGAGTCTTGGTAGTAATCACCGGCTGCCTCACTGGCATATCTTATTATACGTTGTCAGGGAAGACCTGATTCCATAGAAAGGTTTTCACTTGGGAGCAAAATACCAGTAATGAAGGAGCCAAACACACCTCTTTGGGGAGGGTATTTCAGAACTGCAGGGCTACCACTGAAAAGGCCCTTTCTCTCATTCCCACCAACCGTACTTGTGATGGTGGTGGGACCAAAAGAAGGACCTCTCCTGATGATCTCACTGCTTGTGTGGGATGACAGGTAGAGATGCGGTTCAAGCTTTCTGACTAGCTCCCATTTCCACAGACCATTGTGACTCCCAAGAATGATGGACCTGGACCAAACTTGGCACACTGACTCCCATGACCAACAGAACATACTGGAGGAAGGGTCCTTTCTGGCGGATGGGGGTACTGACCCACCCAGGTGAAAGTTACAGTTCACCCAGCATCCAGAGAGCACACTGAGCCCATCAAAGAACACTCAACCCAGCAAATGACGGGATCTTGAACATGGCACACAGACCCAACATGGCCAATTTGCATACTGGTGGGGCTTCAGCATCATTGATCTTGGCATCTGGGAGTTATAGTTTACCTGTATTCAGAGAGCCCTAAACCCAGCAGATGACAGATTTGGACTACACTTACCACACAGCACCAACATGGCCAACTTTGTGTACTGGTGGACTCTGGGTTTGGTTGACCATGAAATCTGGGATGTATAGTTCATTTGTATTCAGTGAGTCCTCTGAGCTCCATCAATGACAGATCTGGACCAGACTTCACACACAGACCCAACATATTTAACTGTGAATACTGGTGGAGTTCAGAGGGAGTTGAAAATGGAATATGGGAGTTATAGTTCATCTATATCCAAATTTCAAACCACTTTGTCTGGGCAGCAAAGTATAGGGAAAGTACAAGTCAAGATTTTATAGTAAAACATCTCTTTGGCTCTCCCTGATGGAAAAAAGGTAAAGGTTTCCCCTGACGTTAAGTCCAGTCATGTCTGACTCTGGGGGTTGGAGCTCATCTCCATTTCTAAGCCAAAGAGCCGGCGTTGTCCATAGACACCTCCAAGGCCATGTGGCCACTGGCATGACTGCATGGAGCGCTGTTGGAAGCCCATCATAAAAGAGACATTTAAAGGGAAAACTGGTACACCTACAAACATTAATTGACAAAACAGAACAACATGTGGTCTTTAAAAAGTTTAGAAAAATTAAGAACAGGAGGTAGCAAGCTGACCTGGCAGATTAAGGACAGCTACCAGGAAGATAGGAAACACAACTTCGTATCGCAAGAGCAAATATGGGCTATAATAATGTGTAAAGAGAAAAAAAAATAAGGACATTATACCAGAAACTCCTGGAGTGAAACACAGAAACAGAACTGATCAAAGAAAATATGACTAAGTGGGCCTCGGATATAGGCTACTCCATTTTATTAGAGGATTAGCTGTGCCCAGTCACGCATTGCTGTGGCTAATGCAAATCCTTTATTGGCCAGGTGGAATAGCAGTGAATAGCCTTGCAGCCTCAAAGCCTGGCTGTTTTCTTCTTATGGGAATCTTTGTTTGGTGAGATGGAATACAATGCAATGGGCTTGCTGCTTGGAAGGCTGGGTACTTGCGTTCATAGAATCATAGAATCCTACAGTTGGAAGAGACCTCATGGGCCATCCAGTCCAGCCCCATTCTGCCAAGAAGCAGGAAATCGCATTCAAAGCACTCCCGACAGATGGCCATCCAGCCTCTGCTTAAAAGCCTCCAAGGAAGGAGCCTCCACCACGGCCCGGGGGAGAGAGTTCCACTGGTGAACAGCCCTTCTCACTGTGAGGAAGTTCTTCCGGATGTTCAGACAGAATCTCCTTCCTTTCCTGTCGTTTGAAGCCCTTGTTCCCTTGCGTCCTAGTCTGCAGGGCAGCAGAAAGGAAGCTCCCTCCCTCCTCCCTCTGACTTCCCTTCACGTATTTGTACATGGCCCTCATCATGTCTCCTCTCAGCCTTCTCTTCTGCAGGCTAAACATGCCCAGCTCTTTCAGCCGCTCCTCATGGGGATTCTTGTTCTCCAGACCCTTGATCACTTGAGCCTCCCTCATCCTCTGGACGCTTTCCAGCTTAGAGTCACCCTCTCCCTTCAATTGCAGTGCCCAGAATGGGGCACAGTGGGATTCCAGGTCAAGTGGCCTGGCCAAGGAGGAATAGACTTCCCTGGATCTAGACGCTATTCCCCTCTTGATGCAGGACAGAATCCCGTTGGCTTTCTTAGCCGCCGCACCACATTCCTGGCTCATGTTCCCCTTCCTCCCCACGAGGACTCCAAGGTCTTTTTCGCACACACTGCTGTCAAGCCAGGCATCGCCCCCCATTCTGTGTCTTTGATTTCCATTTTTTCTGCCGAAGTGAAGTATCCTGCATTTGTCCCTGTTGAACTTCATTTTGTGAGTTTCGGCCAATCATCTCTCTAGTCTGTCAAGATCGTTTTGGATTCTGCTCCTGTCTTCTGGAGTGTTGGCTCTCCCTCCCAGTTTGGTCCCCTCTGCAAACTGGATGATCGTGCCTTCTGACCCTTCGTCTAAGTCCTTAATCAAGATCCTGAACAGAACCGGGCCCATAACCCTGCGGATGGCACTCCACATAGAATCATAGAATCATAGAATAGTAGAGTTGGAAGAGACCTCAAGGGCCATCTAGTCCAACCCCCCGCTAAGAAGCAGGAAATCGCATTCAAAGCACCCCCGACAGATGGCCATCCAGCCTCTGCTTAAAAGCCTCCAAAGAAGGAGCCTCCACCACGGCCCGGGGGAGAGAGTTCCACTGCCGAACAGCCCTTCTCACAGTGAGGAAGTTCTTCCTGATGTTCAGACGGAATCTCCTTCCTTTCCTGTAGTTTGAAGCCATTGTTCCCTTGCGTCCTAGTCTGCAGGGCAGCAGAAAATAAGCTTGCTCCCTCCTCCCTATGACTTCCCCTCACATATTTGTACATGGCTATCATGTCTCCTCTCAGCCTTCTCTTCTGCAGGCTAAACATGCCCAGCTCTTTAAGCCTCTCCTCATAGGGCTTGTTCTCCAGACCCTTCATCATTTTAGTTGCCCTCCTCTGGACGCTTTCCAGCTTGTCAGCATCTCCCTTCATCTGCGGTGCCCAAAACTGGACACAGTATTCCAGGTGTGGTCTGACCAAGGCAGAATAGAGGGGGAGCATGACTTCCCTGGATCTAGACGTTATTCCCCTATTGATGCAGGCCAGAATCCCATTGGCTTTTTTAGCTGCTGCATCACATTGTTGGCTCATGTTTAACTTGTTGTCCACGAGGACTCCAAGATCTTTTTCGCACACACTGCTGTCAAGCCAGGCGTCCCCCATTCTGTATCTTTGATTTCCATTTTTTCTGCCGAAGTGAAGTATCTTGCATTTGTCCCTGTTGAACTTCATTTTGTTAGTTTTGGCCCATCTCTCTAGTCTGTCAAGATCATTTTGAATTCTGCTCCTGTCTTCTGGAGTGTTAGCTATCCCTCCGAGTTTGGTGTCATCTGCAAACTTGATGATCGTGCCTTCTAACCCTTCGTCTAAGTCGTTAATAAAGATGTTGAACAGAACCGGGCCCAGGACGGAGCCCTGCGGCACTCCACTTGTCACTTCTTTCCATGATGAAGACGACGCATTGGTGAGCACCCTTTGGGTTCGTTCGCTTAGCCAATTACAGATCCACCTCACCGTAGTTTTGTCTAGCCCACATTTTACTAGTTTGTTTGCCAGAAGGTCGTGGGGGACTTTGTCGAAGGCCTTACTGAAATCTAGATATGCTACATCCACGGCATTCCCTGTATCGACCCAACTCGTAACTCTATCGAAAAAAGAGATCAGATTAGTCTGGCATGACTTGTTTTTGGTAAATCCGTGTTGACTATTAGCAATGACCGCATTTGTTTCTAAGTGTTCGCAGACCACTTCCTTAATGATCTTTTCCAGAATCTTGCCTGGTATTGATGTGAGGCTGACCGGACGGTAATTGTTTGGGTCGTTCTTTTTTCCCTTTTTGAAGATTCGCCCTCCTCCACATTCGCCCTCCTCCAATCTGCTGGGACTTCTCCTGTTCTCCAAGAACTCTCGAAGATGAATGCCAGTGGTTCTGAAATAACTTCCGCTAGTTCCTTCAATACTCTTGGATGTAGCTGATCTGGCCCTGGGGACTTGAATTCGTTTAGAGTGGCCAGGTGTTCCTGGACAACTTGTTTCCCTATTTGGGGTTGGATTTCCCCCAATCCTTCGTCCATTCCATGTTGCTGAGGTTGAAGATGGCTTTCTTTTTGTGAGAAGACCGAGGCAAAGAAGGCATTAAGCAGTTCTGCCTTTTCCCTATCCCCTGTCACCATCACCCCATCTTCTCCTCGCAGTGGCCCTATCGCCTCCTTGTTCTTCCTTTTTCTACCAACGTAAGCAAAAAAGCCTTTTTTGTTGTTTTTTATGTCCCTGGCAAGCCTGAGCTCATTTTGCGCTTTAGCCTTGCGAACCTTTTCCCTACAGGAGTTGGCTATACGTTTGAATTCTTCTTTGGTGATTTCTCCCCTTTTCCACTTCTTGTGCATGTCACTTTTGAGCTTTAGCTCAGTTAGAAGTTCTTTGGACATCCATTCTGGCTTCTTTGCACTTGTCTTATTTTTCTTCTTTGTTGGCACTGTTTGCATTTGCGCCTTGAGTATTTCACTTTTGAAAAACTCCCATCCATCCTTAACTCCCTTGTTTTTTAATATCGGCGTCCATGGAATGCCGCTCAGTAATTCCTTCATTTTTTGGAAGTCAGCTCTCTTAAAGTCCAGAATGCGTGTTTGACTTGTCTTAGTTTCAGCATTCCTTTGTATTGCAAACTGCAGGAGCACATGGTCACTTGCCCCTAAGGATCCAACCACTTCAACTGTATTGATCAGGTCTTCCACATTTGTTAAGATTAGATCAAGAGTTGCTGATCCCCTTGTTGCCTCTTCTACCTTCTGGACCATATAATTATCTGCAAGGCAAGTGAGGAATTTGTTGGACTTTGTACTCTTGGCTGAGTTTGTTTTCCAGCAGATATCGGGATAATTGAAATCGCCCATGACTACTATATCTCTTCTTTGTGCCTGTTTGGTCAGCTGCTGACAGAAGGCTTCCTCAAGTCCTTCATCCTGACTCGGAGGTCTGTAGTAGACACCCACGACAAGATCTTTTTGAGTCCCGGTTCCCTTGATTCTTATCCAGATGCTTTCAAGCTGGTTTCCCAGATTACAGTCTTGCATTTCTTCTGCAACGTAACTGTTTTTGACATATAAAGCTACTCCCCCTCCTCTCCCCTTTGTTCTATTTCTGTGAAAGAGGTTATAGCCCTCAATGGTTAAATTCCAGTGATGGGAGTCATCCCACCAGGTTTCAGTGATGCCTATGACATCGTATGTGTCGCTAAGAGTTGTGCTAAGAGTTGGAGTTCGTCTTGCTTATTTCCCATGCTCTGAGCATTGGTGTAAAGACATGTAAGCCCCTGTGACCTCCCCTCGAACTGTTTATTTGGGATTATTGTGCTTTCCGTACTTGGTCCTTGCTGTGTTTGTGCAGCCCTCCGTTTAGCCTTTTGGCGGTTCCCTGTAGTCGTAGGTAATACAGTGTTCGCCAGGCTGTTGTTCCCCTCCCCCAGTGGATCTAGTTTAAAGTGTGCCTGATGAGGTTTGTCAGTCTGTGTGCAAAAAGATGTTTTCCTACTTGTGTGAGATGCACCCCATCACTTGCCAGTAGGCCATCCTCCTGGAAGAGTAGGCCATGGTCCAGGAAGCCAAAACGCTCCTCCATTTTCTGAGCCAACTATTGACCTGTACTATTTTTCTGGCCCTTGTAGAGCCGTGTCCTATACAAATTATACAATTTCTGATGGCAGCATTCATTTAAATAAAAAAGAAAAGACTTTCTTCTTTCTAATAAATAGTGTTACAAATTAGGTAAAGGTCAAGTTTTTCCCCTGACATTAAGTTCAGTCATGCCCAACTCTGGGGGTTGGAGCTCATTCCCATTTCTAAGCCCAAGAGCCAGCATTTTCCATGGCCACTTTATGGAGCACCGTCACCTTCCCACCGGAGCGGTACCTATTGATCTACTCACATTTGTATGTTTTCGAACTGCTAGGTTTGCAGAAGCTGGGGCTAATAGCGGGCACTCATTCTGCTCCCTGGATTCGAACCTGCGACCTTTTGATCCGCAAGTTCAGCAGCTCAGCGCTTTAACATGCTGCACCACCGAGGGTTCAGGTTGGCAGAAGATGGGGCTAATAGTGGGCGTTCCACTTAGTGGGAATTCCACTTCCCGGATTCAAACTGCAACTTTTTGGCTTGCAATTTCAGCAGCTCAGTGCTTTCACATGCTGCGCCACCGGGGGATCACTGTTACAAATGACTTAAGTGATATTAACTAACATTCAAAACAAACAATGGTTTTTTAAAATAACGAGGACATCACCGGGTACCCAAGCTAGTATAAAATATAACTAGCTGTGCCCGGCCACGTGTTGCTGTGGTGTTGTCTGGTGGTGTTGGTGAGAACTTGTTGAGGTAGTGGTGGTATTGAATGTCTGTTGTATGGTTGTCTTTGTGTTTAGTATGCATTTGGTTGTTTGTGCACTGTGAAAGTGGTGAGGGTAGAGGGGCTCTATGTCCCTGTGTAGAATTGTATAGTATTTATACATTAAGTCCATATGTTGTGAATGCTTGGATTGTGTCCTCCTGCATCGTAGAAAGAGTTGGGCTGAATGGCCCTTAGGGGTCTCTCCAAACTCTTGGATTCTATGCTTCTATTATCATCATCATCATCTTCATCCTCATTATTATGTAGAGGCTGGATGGCCATCTGTCGGGAGTGGTTGGGTTGTGTCCTCCTGCATGATATAAGGAAGTTGAACTGGGTGATCCTTAGGGGTGCCTCCTAACCTTAGGATTGTATGATAATCTTCTTCTTCTTATTATTATTATTATTATTGAGAGGGTGGCTGGCCATCTGTTGGGAGTGCTTAGATTGTATCGTCCAATGGCAGAGTTGGGTTGGACTGGATGGCCTTTAGGGGTCTCTTCTAACTGTCTGATTCTATGATTCGATTTGTATTATTACTGTGCAGATCTTGGATGGCCATCTGTCAGGAGTGGTTGGATTGTGTCCTGCATGATATAAGGAAGTTGAACTGGGTGATCCTTAGGGGTGCCTCCTAACCTTAGGATTGTATGATGATATTATTATTATTATTATTATTATTATTATTATTATTATTATTATTATTATTATTATTATTGAGAGGGTGGCTGGCCATCTGTTGGGAGTGCTTAGATTGTATCGTCCAATGGCAGAGTTGGGTTGGACTGGATGGCCTTTAGGGGTCTCTTCTAACTGTCTGATTCTATGATTCGATTTGTATTATTACTGTGCAGATCTTGGATGGCCATCTGTCAGGAGTGGTTGGATTGTGTCCTGCATGATATAAGGAAGTTGAACTGGATGATCCTTAGGGGTGCCTCCTAACCTTAGGAACGTATGATCTTATTATTATTATTATTATTATTATTATTATTATTGACACAACGACATTGTATGACACAGCAAACAAGATAGATATGCTGGATTTCGTTTCACAAAATCACAAGTCAAACACTTCCCAAGTGTCTAGGACTGTGTGATGTATTTTCGGATGATGCGTGCAGATCCCAGTAAGGTGGCCTTTTGCAGTTGGCAGTTCGTAATTTTGTCAATGTCTATTGTTTCCAAATGCCGGCTGAGATCTTTTGGCACGGCACCCAGTGTGCCCATCACCACCGGGACCACCTGCACTGGTTTCTGCCAGAGTCTTTGAAGTTCAATCTTGAGGTCCTGATAGCGGCTGAGTTTTTCCTGTTGTTTTTCTTCAATGCGACTGTCACCTGGGATGGCAACATCAATGATCCAGGTGACAGTCGCATTGAAGAAAAACAACAGGAAAAACTCAGCCGCTATCAGGACCTCAAGATTGAACTTCAAAGACTCTGGCAGAGTCTTAAATTTGGTAATTTGGTAATTTGGTAACACCCCTCCGCAGGTGCCACCTTGACGTGGTGGGGGGGCTTAGCTGCTCCAATGATGACTGAGGGCTGTGCTGGCGGTAGTGTAACTACCGGCAGGTCCAACCAAGCCAGAGAGGCCTCAGCTGAGGAGCAGAACCAAGAGCACCTAACCCATTAGAATTATGGAGAATCAAACCCAAACGAAGTCTATACTGGCTCGGTCGTCGCCCAGGATAAAAAGGACCGCGGTGGATGCTGCTGATTCTGGACATCCATCGACAAGTGGGCTACGGAATCATCAAAACCCAAATGAACAGTCACAGAAGCGGCAGAAATACACAATGCCAGAAAACCGCACAATTATTATTATTATTATTATTATTATTATTGAGAGGCTGGGTGGCCATCTGTTGGGCGTGCTTGGATTGTGTCCTCCATGGCAGAATTGGGTTGGACTGATTACCACAGTAATTATTTCATATTACAGTAGAATCTCACTTATCCAACATTCGCTTATCCAGTATTCTGGATTATCCAACACAGTCTACCTTTTAGTAGTCAATGTTTTTGTAGTCAGTGTTTTAAATTCATTGTGATATTTTGGTGCTAAATTTGTAAATACAGTAATTACTACATAGCATTACTGAGCATTGAACTACTTTTTCTGTCCAATTTGTTGTATAACATGATGTTTGGTGCTTAATTTGTATAACGATTACCTAATTTGATGTTTAATAGGCTTTTCCTGAATTCCTTCTTATTATCCAACATATTCACTTATCCAACGTTCTGCCAGGGTGTTTATGTTGGATAAGTGAGATTCTACTGTATATTGATAACCTTATATTATCTGCTTAGAACTGGATTATCTGAGGCCCCTTCTTCACAGCTGTAGAAAATGCACACTGAAGTGGATTATCTGGCAGTGTGGAGTCAAGATAATCCAGTGCAAAGCAGATAATATATGATTATAAATGGGAAATATAGCTGTGTGGAAGGGCCTTGAGTAGTCTACACTGCCATATAATCCAGTTCAAATCAGATAATCTGTATCTTATAGGCAGTGTGGAAGAGGCCTGAGGCCTAACTGTGCCTGTCCCCTGGGCTGAGTAGGTTGTAGGCAGTAGTGGCAGAGCTAAGCAATTGGAAAAAAAACCCATTATTCCTCTCCTTCTAATTAGGAATTTATTTTTGTTTTATTTTTGTTGTATGAACGTAGAGGTATGGATGAGGGATTGTGTTGCCAAGTTTAGTGTTTCTGGGATGTGTAGTTTTGTTGTTTTGTCCTAGGCCGAAATTTTTTTTATCCTTTCATATATATAGATGTTTGAATGTATACATGCAGCAGGTGGTGCGGTGATGTTTCCAGCAGCTTTCCTATTGGCTCCCACTTCCACAGGCCACTACCACTCCCATGAATGATGGATCTGGAACAAACCTGACACACAGACCTTGCATGATCTACTTTATATGCTGGTGCAGTTTGGGTGAGAAAGGACTATGGATAATGGGATTTGCAGTACCACCACCCATTTCCACATACCATTGATACTCCCACGAATAATGGATGTGGACCTAACTTGGGAAACAAACCCACCATGACTCACTTTAGTTCCTGGTGAGGTTTGGTGAAGGATGGACCATGGAAGATAGGATTTGCCATTCCTTCATCAAAATTCAAAGACTACTGCACACCCCATCAGCAATGGATCTGCCCAAAACTTGGGACACAGACCCCCCCCCCCCCAAGATGCACTTTACATCCTGGTGAAATTTGAGGGACGATGGACCAATGATGATGGGATTTCCAGTACTTCACTGACTTCTACAGACCACTGTAACCCCCAATCCCAACCAAACTAGGGAGACATATCCTCATTAACCACTTAAGGTCCTGGTGAAGTGTTGGAAAGGATCAATCATGGAGGATGGGATTTGCTGTAACTTCACCCCCATTAACCTAAAGATATACAAACATTCAAATATAATTTTAATTCTATTTGAATGTTTGCATATCTTTAGGTTTTTAAATTTATACTGGATTAGTTTTATTGTGAGCGGCTTTAAGTTTCTTTCTTTTTTTTGAGATATAGCAACAATAATTAAATACCTTATATACTCGAGTATAAGCCAACCCGAATATAAGCCGAGGCACCTAATTTTACTACAAAAAACTGGGAAAACATTGACTCCAATATAAGCCGAGGGTGGTAAATTTCAGAAATAAAAAATAGATACCAATAAAATTACATTAACTGAGGCATCAGTAGGTTAAATGTTTTTAATATTTACATAAAGCTCAAATTTAAGATAAGACTATCCAACTCTGATCCAATCATTATTCTCATCTTCTTCAATGTATTTTGCTTATGTATCCTTTTAATAATAATATAATTTAATAGCAAAATAATAAATGCAATAATAATAATAATAATAATAATAATAATAATAATAAAATCAGAGTAAGATAATAAATGTATTAATAAAAATAAAGTAAAATAAATGTAATATTAGCAACAGTAATAGAGAAAAATAATAAATGTAATAATACCAATAATACCAAAAATAAATGTACCATATATTCTCGAGTATAAGCTGACCGAAATATAATAATAATTTTATTTTTATACCCGCCCCATCTCCCCGAGGGGACTCGGGGCGGCTTACATGGGGCCAAGCCCAGGCAACAAGCAATATAAAACTCAACAATAAAAACAAATCATAAACAAATAAAATCACATATACCCATAAACAATAAGCACACTTTGATAAAAACCTGAGTTGGCTCCTAAAAGGGGCAGTGGGCCTAAAAAGTGCAAATAGTTTTGTACGATACAGATTAGGAATAAGGTAGGTACCAGGGACTATTGTCCCATTAAGGTGCTGGAGGAGGCATACACCTAAAGACTATGTACGGCTAAGGAGTAAGAATGCTATAAAAATAGAATGGACAAAGAGGGCAATCCCAAACTAAGGAAATCAGTCGCCAAAAACCTGTTGGAAGAGCCAAGTTTTCAGGCTCTTCTGAAAGGTGAGGAGGGTGGGGGCCTGCCTGATCTCCCTGGGGAGAGAATTCCAGAGCCGGGATGGGGGCCACGATGGAGGCCTTCTCCCTCGTCCCCACCAACCGCGATTGCGACGGTGGTGGGATCGAGAGGAGGGCCTCCCCTGATGAACGGAGAGACCATGCAGGTTCATGGGGGAAAGCCAACCAGGATCCTCACCCGAGTATAAGCCGAGGGGGGCTTTTTAGTCCTAAAAAAAGGGCTGAAAAACTAGGCTTATACTCGAGTATATACAGTATTAACAGTATGCAAAATAATAAAAACAATAATAATAATAATAATGTGGGACCTCCAAATATTTAGTGGTCATTGCAACTGCATTTAATAAATAATAATAATAAAATAAAAACAATGATGACAGGAAGCCGTCTCAAACAATGGAAACAAAATGCTGTACGTTGCTGAAAACCACTGCAAGAAATTGTAGATCAAAGCTGAACACGAACTCCCTCCTTTTGACTTAATGAAGGCAAGGTAAATGCCTACTGTGTAACAGGTGACCTCAGCAGCAACAAGCCTGTTGCAAACCATTCTGGAAAGCAGCATAACTGATTCTGCTGGTGTTTATTTAGTTATAGGAAGTGTAAAAACAGCCCTTGGCCCATGTTTGATTTGCAGAAGAGGACACTGGGTAAAAACTTACCCCTGCTGTGCTACCGCTTGGCTGTAAGTGCTGTAATCTGAAAGCAAAAAGGAAGGGAAACAGTTATTCTTCTTATTATTATTATTACTTCATTTGTTTCTCTCTCTAAAAAAAAGAAACTCAAAGTGGCTTACATTAAATCCAACAATAGTTTAAAAACCTAAAAATATGCAAACATTAAAACAGAGTTAAATATTAACAGTATTCAAAATAACCATGAACATAAATTAAAAATCTATTCATAACTAAAGAGCAGGTATTTGAAAATTAATAAACTAAATGCAAAAAGTATAATAATAATAATAATAATAATAATAATAATAATAAACTATTTAAGTAAAAGTTCAGAACCTAAGTTGCACATCATGCTGTTATCCGTATTAATACACCTCAGAAATAACTCCTGCTTTGTTGTTGTTTTTTTTGTTTGTTTTTTTGGTGGGTAAACAGTTTATTAATGATATGTTACATAACAAAACAGCAAACTATAGCAGATAAAGTCAGATAACAATCCTTTTGAAATGTACATGCATATCTACATTAGTGAATCAACCGGTTAATTCTAACATTGAGTACATATTATTCTCAGTAACTCAAAACATATAGCATTGCTCTTTCTACATGTTATCCACTATTTTCCATCTAAGTTTCTACTCATTTTTTAAAAATAAATAAATGTAAGAGTTCACCCTCATCTACTTCCTTCTTTTTAATATTAATTGGACCAAGCTTGGTCCAATTAATATTAAAAAGAAGGAAGCAGATGAGTTTCCAAATGAAGCTAAGAATCCACACTTCAGTCTTTTAAAATCACAAACACATAAATCTAAATTATTATTATTGGTATTATCATAATGTCGTATAGCTATAAGAGAACTAGAACCAAGAAACTGTAACATAGGAGGCTATTACATTTTGACACAATTAAATTCCATGACTGCTTCCCCCCCCAAACAAACATTGAATCTCTGCCTTTGGATTCAAAGCACTCAGATCCTCTAATAAAGGGTCAAACTTCCCTTTGTTCACCAATGGTACCAGAATTGTCCCATGTCAGAAGATAAAAGCAAACCCAACTCTTTTAGTATTTGTGAAACGAGAGCCAATTCAACAGATCAAAGGGAAAAGTAGACATCCCAATCAGGCCCCCAGCAAAAATCAGAAATATATATGTATATATAATACCAACAGCACTGGCCTATATTTATAGTATTTCTACCCCGCCTTTCTCACCCGAGGGGACTCAAGGCGAATACCATTCAAAAATGAATAAAGGCCAAGACCTCAGAACCATAATTTGGGAACATGTGTGCAATTTCAAAGCAATCAAATGTATAGAAATTAGGCAAAATTGTGTTTGACCATAATGCTAGGCCTAGTTCTCAATGTGACGCAAGGTGACACCTCTATATCATTTACCCATGTAATAAAGGAAGTGGGGCAATGCTGGAAAAGCAAAAGTGAAGCAGCCTGCTTACAACTCCATTACAATCTCTTCTAATCTTTCTGCTTCCAAACTAGTTTAGCCATCTTTCTCCTCCAAAAAGGCACTCTTCCTCCATCTCCTGGTTCATTACTTGGCTTGGCTCAAAAAAGACTGTAACTTAATCTATCAGTTTTAAGGACAGTTTATACCAGTGGTGGTGAACCCTTGCCACATGTGCAAGAAGGGGCATGCAGCATCCTCTCTCCTGGCACACACGCCATGTCCACCTCCATTCAATCCCCCCCCCCCACTCGCCAACCCTAAGTGCTCCCCTCCTTTGGCATTCCATCACCATCACTGGCTTACACTGTATGAAACTGGATGCAAGTATGCACCAATCTAAGAAAAACAAACTAATAAAATCCCATGTTTTTCCAAGATATGCATTCCTCTCTTCTGTCTCAAGGTCTTGCAGCTTCCAAGGCTTTTTGGGCTGCCACACTGCACTGTTCTCCAATACAGATTTTGTATTGGAATCCTTTTCAAAATGGTGGCAAGAAGTGATGCAAGATCACGTCCAGCTGTCTTTTTATGAGGGAGACTGAAATAATAATCGAAGTACAGTGGATCCTCAGTATCTATTGGAGTTTAGTCCACGATACCAGAATCTGTGATGTTGAAGTCCCATTAAATACAATGGCAGAGTAAAATATTGTCCCTTATGTCAAATGACATAATCAAGGCTCCCTTATTGCTTACTCATTTAATTTCATATATTACTAGCTTGGAGACCCAGCAATGTCCGGTTATTTGAAAAATGCATTATTTGTATTTGAATGTTATGTATTCTTAGTTTGCAGTGGGTGAACTTCAATTCTCAGAATCGTGGGTCAATCCTCCCCAAACCCTGCTGTATTGAAAGTTGGTCATTTTGGGTCTGTGTAGCAAGCATGGTCCAGATCTGTCATTGGCTGGCCGCAGTGCTCTCTGGATGGGGGTGAACTGCTACAACTCCCAGATTCCCGGGGCAAGTGTCCCGAAACATCTGTCAGTATCCACAGAAGGCTGTGTTGAGTCTGTGGGCCAAGTGTGGTCCAGATCCGTCGTTGGCTGGGTTCAGTGGTCTTTGGATGTGGGTGAACTACAACTCCCAGAATCAAGGCCCCTTCCCACAAACCCCTGCAGTATGTTCAGTGGGTCATGAGGTTTCTCTGTGCAAAGTTTGGTCCCGGTCCATTGTCAGTGGGGTCACTGTTTCTCCAGATGCAGGTGAACTATAACTCCCTTTCCCCAAAACTTGTCCAATATGTTCTGTTGGTTGTGGGGGGTCTTTGTGCAAAGTTTGGTCCGGATCCATCATTGGAGGGGTTCAAAGTGCTCATTCATTGCAGGTGAACTATAAATCCCACTACCTACTACTCTCAAATGTCTAGGCAATTCCCCGCCAAACCCACCAGTTTTCAAATCTGGGTATATCGGGGATGTTTGGCCCAGACCCATCATTGTTTGGGTACATAGCGTTCTGGGTGTAGGACCAAACTTGGCACATAGAGGCCCCATGTCCTACTCTACACCTGGGTGCTGTTTGGAGGGGGATGGACCATGGACGATTGGACTTGTAATACCTTCACTGGCTTCCTTAGAGCACTGCAACTCCCACCACCAACGAATCAGTACCAAACTTGGTACACAGAGACCCCATGATGCACTCTACATCCTGGTGTGGTTTGAAGTGTTTGGACCATGGATGATGGGACTTGCAGTATCTTCACTCATTTACTGAGTCCACTGCAAGCCTCACCAATGTCTGATCAAAACCAAACTTGACACATACACTCCCATTGATTTACTATACATCCTGGCGCTGTTTGGAATGGGATGGACCATGGATGATGGGACTTGCATATGGGAGTTGTAGTTCACCTGCACCCACTGAACCTTGCTGACCCTGGAACTAGACTAAACTTGGAACACAAGCAAACAAATGACCCAGGCACTGCTGGGTCCCCAAGCTTTCTCCCGATAAGAAAAAATATCATAATTTTCCAGAATGCATTTTAAAAGGTTTAATAAAATAATTCAAAATAACAAAACAAAAATTAAATATGATATTCTCCATTAGAAAAATGGGTATGAATAAAAAGAAATTATTAAGAAAAAAATGATAAAGAGATGACTAAGTATTATTTAAAATAGCAAAAAATGGAACCAACTGATAAAGCAATGCCCTTTTGGGGAGATATACAAAAGAACTAGATCTGTTATATAATCTATTCAATTATGATAATTTCACAGCCTGTTCCTGGGCCTGAGTCATTTTGTCCTCCATTTCCCCCCCCCCCCCCCCATCACCGATTCCTGTCCTCGCATTTCCGCCTCCGACATTAATCCCGCGCCTAATTCCTCCAAATCCCCCTGAAAAGGGGCCCATTTTCCTCCTTTTCCCCTTCACACGGCTCTCATTCGAGCTGGCCTCACCCGTTGACGCCATTTTGTCTTTTCTTCTCCAAAGCTTTAAACCCCGCCCCTTTCCAACGGGCTCTGTGACGCGAGTGCGCAGAGCACCACCCCCGCCCGTTTCCACCTCCACCCCTTTTTCTTCTTTTTGGCCTCGCCCGCTTTCCTTGTATAAATTCAATTCCGGACTGTTCCATTGAAAGAGAAAGGGGTATGGCATGGCTTCTCTCCCCTTTAGTCACTTTGGTATCTCCCGCCCTCGTTGTGTAAGCTTTAATTCTTGGACTCTTCTAATGAAGGCGAATAGGGATTCATTCTAGATAAGAAATAAAGTCACTTCTCCCCCTTATCCACTTTGGTACTCTCCACTCTTATATAAGTGTTGGTACTTGGAGTCTTCCAATGAAAGGGAACAGGGGTTGTTGTTTATTTGTTCAGTATTTTCCGTCTCTTTGTGACCTCAGGTACCAATCCATGTCAGAGTTCCCTGTTGGCCGTCGCCATCCGCAGCTATATTAACAGGGGAGTGAGGGAGAAATGAGGTCAAAGTCTGAGTGGTGCGAGTTTAGCCTCCCACCCTGTTTTCCGACTTGGATTCTTTTGACCTATGGCGTGAGACTCTTCCAATGAAAGGGGAAAGGGGTGTGTGGGAGCAAATGGAAGCCAATATAGAAGATCGTAACGAAATAGCTTCCCTTACCCGCCTATTCTCTTTGGTATCTCTCGCTCTTTCTATACAACGACGAGTCTTGGACTCTTCCAAAAAAAAAAGGGTTGCAGAGGTAGGTGTGTTTGGAAAGCAGGACTGGGTATGACGGGTGTCTGTATACTGAAAAATGAGAGGAGGCCTCTGCAAAGTAACCATGAAATACATATAGAGTTGATTGCGGATGACGGGATTTGTTGTCCATCTTTTAATGCACAGCGCCCCCTAATATATTTCTAGTTTATTTTACTTCCCACTTACGACTACGGATCGAGATTAAAATTTAGTATAATGAGGAAGGACTAAGGAAAAGCCTATTAAATGTCAAATTTCATTATGATTTTACAAATTAAGCACCAAAACATCATGTTTTGCAACAAATCCACAGAAAAAGCAGTACAATACATGGTAACGTTATGAAATAATTACTGTATTTATTAATTTAGCACCAAAACATTGACTGCAAAAACATTGACTGCTAAAAATTTATTACAAATAAAGATAGAACTGCATAAAATGAACTTACAGTAACAACATTGTTGGAAGGAAAAAGTTCAGTCCTGCAAAGATTAAAAAAAAATCTAGGCAGCAATGCACAGCAGGGCTCTCACCCCTCCCTGTTGAGCTCCTGGCGAGCAGAGCAGCTGAGTGTTGCTAGGCAGTGAAGAAGCCGCTCTCTCTGCAAAATATTCTTTTTCCCAGATGTGCCATCTCTTTTCTGTGTCTGAGACTTTTTTAGAGAGGTAAATACAGGTCCCCTGATGGAACAGCAGGTTAACCCCTGAGCTGCTGAACTTGCTGAACAAAAAGTTGGCATTTGAAATCCAGGGGGCAGAGTAACTCACTGTAAGCCCCAGCTTCAAGCAGTTTGAAAACATGCCAATGTGAGTAGATGAATAGGTACCGCTCCGGCAGGAAGGTAATGGTGCTCCATGGAGTCATGCCAGTGGCCACATGGCCTTGGAGGTGTCTATGGACAACGCCGGCTCTTCGGCTTAGAAATGGAGATGAGCACCAACCCCCAGAGTCATTGGACACGACTGGACTTAACGTCAGGGGAAACCTTACTTTTACCTAAGCTCAGGGTCTTAGCTTTCCTTCACCATCTGCCTGTAACAGAACAGCCCCTCAGAGGCATCACAGTGGACAACAAAAGGTTTATCCACTTGAGCATGGGCTAATAAGGGGTAATTTAGTAAATGTAACTTTTAATTGCTCAAATGCCTTTGACACTCACCAGCTGTGCACTTGGTGACCAGGGCCGGCCGGAGATATTTTTAAATGTTAAGCGGGGGGCTAAAAAGCGCCCCCGCCACCGGCCCCGCCTCCCACGCCCTGGCCCCGCCCAGCGTGCCCTGGCCCCGCCTCCCACGCTGTGTGGGAGGCGGGGCCAGGGCGAATAGTGCGGGGGGCGGGGCCAGAGTTGGCCCCGCCCCCCGTGCCCTGGCCGCGACCAGGAAGTAAGGCCCGAATGGCCTAGCTGTGCTGTGCGCATGCGCACAGCACAGCTAGGCCATTTTGCCCTTAGTAACAAACTAAGGGCAAAAATGGCTTATCTGGCTGTGCGCATGCGCACAGCACAGATAGGCCATTTTTGCCCTTAGTTTGTTACTAAGGGCAAAATGGCCTAGGTGCTTGGCGCGGGCGCGGGGATTGAAGCCCCGCGGGCCCGCGCCAACACCGGAGGCGTCGGTGGCGCTACGGGTCGCTGTCGACGCCTCGACAGCGCCCCTAGCAGCCAGCGCCCGAGGCGGCCGCGTCAGCGGCCGCCTAGTATCAACCGGCCCTGTTGGTGACTTAGTTTTCCAAGTCTCTTCCTTAGAATCACAGAAGCATAGAATAACAGAGTTGGAAGAGACCTCATGGCCCATCCAGTCCAACCCCATTCTGCCAAGAAGCCTCCACCACACTCCCCTGGGGCAGAGAGAGAGTTCCACTGCCGAACAGCCCTTCTCACAGGGAGGAAGTTCTTCCTGAGGTTCAGGCGGAATCTCCTTCCTTTCCTGTCCTTTGAAGCTATTGCGTCCTAGCTTGCTTTGCTGCTGCCCTGGAGACCAGGGCGCCATGGGACAAGGGCTGCAAAGGACAGGAAGGGAAGGAGATTCCGCCTGAACCTCAGGAAGAACTTCCTCACCGCGAGAAGGGCTGTTCGGCAGTGGAACTCTCTCTCTGCCCCAGGGGAGTGTGGTGGAGAGAGGCTCCTTCTTGGGAGGCCTTGAAGCAGAGGCTGGGTGGCCATCTCTCGGGGGAGGGGGCTTTGAATGCAGAATGGAACATGGCCATACAGCCTGAAAGACTCACAGCAACCCAGTGATTGTGGCCATGAAAGCCTTCAGCAATACAAAGAAGAGAAAGAATTGGCCTCTAACTTACTAGTGGCTGTGAGACTGATAGTTGCAAAGAATTAGAAATATAAAAGGGAAATCCAATTAGAAGAATGGAGAAATTTGGAATATAATGATTAATGATAAACTGACTTGTAACATTAAAACTAAAAACAGAACTATAGCAAACAGATTTTTTTTGGAACATATGGAGTACATTTATTGAGTTTATATTCATTGAATGAAAGGAGAGCAAACCTGCAACAGAAACAATGAAATTTTTGTTCCTTGGCAACAGTGGAGGCGGGAAAGGAGTGCAAGAGACAAGTGAGGAGGCAGGGAAGGTGAGTGCTTTTATTTAAAAGAAGATATTAGTTGGTCCAGATGGAGGTGGCACAAGAAAAGAAAAAGGGATTACTGGATTACATTGATTATTTTGATCCTAATGCTTGTGTAGGGCCAGTCTAACAATGAGGCGAATTAAGTGGTCGCTTAGGAGCAAAACATATGGGGGCGCAGTCGAGACTGCTTTTTCTGTTGATTTCTTGTAAAACATGATGTTTTGGTGCTTAATTTGTAAAATCTTAATGTAATTTGATGTTTAATAGGCTTTCCCTCAATCTCTCCTTATTATCCAACATTTTTGCTTATCCAATGCTTTTATTTTTCATTGATTGGTTTTTTTTTGGGGGGGGGCACCAAAATTCTGTTTGCTTACTCTTGAAAATTACCTAGGGCCGGCTCTGTGCTTGTGTGCCAACTGCACCCATTCCTGGAGACTCCAGACCTGGCCTCTGGTGCAGGAATTGGTTGCATTGCAACATGTTGTATGTAGGTCTGTCCGTAAATTGCAGTTTGTTCAGAGAGCAGCAGCCAGACTTCTGATGGGTGCTAACTTTTGAGCATACTACACCTATCTTGAAGCAGCTCCATTGGTTGCCTGTCCAGTTGCAGGCTCAATTCAAGGTGCCAGCCATCACCTATAAAGCCCTGTATGGCTTTGATACAGCCTATCTGGAGCACTGTGTCTCCCATTACATCCCAGGGCGCAAACTTAGATCAAGTGGGGAAACTCAATTCCATACACAAGACCATATCTCTCCCTGTGAACTGGCGCAAGCTCTATAATCTGCCTGGGGAAGCCCTCCTCTTGGTCCCGCCTCCGTCACAAGCACAGTTGGTAAGGACGAGAGAGAGGGCCTTCTCAGTGGTGGCCCCCTGGCTCTGAAACCCTCTCCTCTGGGATATTAGATTAACTCCCACCCTGCCTACTTTCCGTAAAGACTTGAAAACTTGGCTGTTCCAACATGATTTTGAATAACAGTTTAGATTGTGATCATAGGTACCCGGCCCTAATTTAATGAGTCCCTTCTGGGAGAAGGGATAGCCTCTCCATTTTAATTGCAAGAAGTGAATCGCAACATGAATTGTGGTGCTGTCATAATGACTACTACAACAACTTTATTCTTATAACCCACCATCATCTCCCAGAAGGGACTTGGGTGGCTTACATGGGGACCAATCCCAGCATACACAAATTCTGGAGGATAAAAATGTAGAGGTTGTCCTTTCCTGAGATGAAGTGCATAAACTATTGCTTATTCATGATAGTAAACTCCCACTATCCTACAGCAGTGGGGGATGACACCAAGGAGATCCACAGAGATACTCACAGGAACACTTCAGCAAGCAAGAGTCCAAAGTGGCAGGCTAAAACCTGGAAACTCAATCAGTGGCTGAGACCAGATGAGACTCCCTCCTGGGCATACAGAAGATGAGGCAACTCAGAAGGCACTGAACAGACTGCGCTCTGGCACCATGGGATGCAGAGCTAATCTTAGGAAATGGGGCCACAAAGTGGAGCCGCAACATGCAAGTGTGGAGAAGAGCAAACCACAGACCACCTACTGCAATGCAGTGTGAGCCCTGCCATAGGCGGGGCTTTCTCAGAGCTACAAGAGGCACTCTAAGTGGCCAGCTTCTGCTCAAAGGAAATTTAATATCATGCCAAGTTTTTAATTTTGTTTGTGGTTTTAAATACATTACAAATGTACCCTCAATTCACTTCTGACACAATAAATAAAATAAACTGCATTTCATCACATAATAGTCACCACCGCATAATAGTTGCACACCTATTTTTGGAGTGGCAAAAATTGGTATTTAATGTTCCCCACATAATAGTCGCAGAACCATTTGGGATTGTTTCTCCTTCCTGTCTGTCTTTTCCCAAAGACAAGGCAGTTTAAAATCCTTGAAAGGGTGGTTTCTGAAGCTCCACCTTTTCCTCCATCCTATAAAAAGCTTCATTTTTCATTTTGTAAATTACCTTGCCTTCAGAGAAAGAAGGGATATCTTCCCTCCTCCTTCAATGCTTTTAAATTAACCTTTTAAATGCTAAGTTTTAAAACTGTTAAATATTAAATGGTTATAAAATGAATTTATTAATCTGTGTTCAGTTGTCTGATTGCCTTTGTTGCTTGTATAAATGTAATTTAGGTTTTCTCTTTAAGTTTTTATTATTTTGTATTTTTATACATCACTGAATGTTTGCCTCTCTATATGTTGTGAGCTGACCTGAGCCACACCTGGGTAGATAGGGCAGGATAGAAATAATGTCTCATTCATATTAAATAATTAATGTTATTGGGTTGCTCTGCACTTGCTAGGCTGTGTGGCCATGTTCCGGAAGCATTCTCTCCTGATGGCAATAAATTACCCTATTGTACTATACAGTAGAGTCTCACTTATCCAACACTCGCTTATCCAACGTTCTGGATTATCCAACACATTTTTGTAGTCAATGTTTTCAATACATGATATTTTGGTGCTAAATTCATAAATACAGTAATTTCTACATAGCATTACTGCGTATTGAACTACTTTTTCTGTCAAATTTGTTGTTAAGCATCATGTTTTGGTGCTTAATTTGTAAAATCATAACCTAATTTGATGTTTAATAGGCTTTTCCTTCATCTCTCCTTATTATCCAACATATTCGCTTATCCAACATTCTGCCGGCCCGTTTATGTTGGATAAGTGAGACTCTACTGTATATATTGTGACATTATTAATAATATTACATGTAATATATAATATATAATTAATACAGTAGAGTCTCACTTATCCAACATAAACAGGCCGGCAGAACATTGGATAAGCAAATACGTTGGATAATAAGGATGCATTAAGGAAAAGCCTATTAAACATCAAATTAGGTTATGATTTTACAAGTTAAGCACCAAAACATCATGTTATACAACAAATTTGACAAAAAAGTAGTTCAATATGCAGTAATGCTATGTAGTAATTACTTTATTTACGAATTTAGCACCAAAATATCACAATGTATTGAAAACATTGACTACAAAAATGTGTTGGATAATCCAGAACGTTGGATAAGTGAGACTCTACTGTATTACTATAACTATTTTTTATGTTTTTACCATCCTTGTGGGAGGCATTTCTCATGTCCCCTCATGGAGCTGGAGCTGAGAGAGGGAGCTCATCCGCACTCTCCCCAGGTGGGATTCAAACCTGGCAGCAACCCAACCTTCAAGTCACAAGGCTTTTATCCCCTAGGCCACCGGAGGTTCCATTATTAGTACCCTGTTTCCCCAAAAATAAGACATCCCCAGAAAATAAGACCTAGTACAGGTTTTGCTGAATTGCTAAATATAAGGCCTCCCCCAAAAGTAAGACCTAGCAAAGTTTTTGTTTGGAATTATGCCCGCCAAACAGAACAACAGAGCAGGCAGGATTGGTAAATGTACGTACCATAGATTGCTGTACATGAAAATAATGGTAGTAACAAGAAATTCTTGATAGGATTCACAGTTTGTCTGGTTATGATGCTTTGTGATGATATCTACTGTACAGTATATAATAAATGTCCATTTTTTTGTTCAACAATAAAAGTGAATTCTTCTTCATGGAAAAATAAGACATCCCCTGAAAATAAGACCTAGCGCATCTTTGGGAGCAAAAAATAATATAAGACACTGTCTTATTTTTGGGGAAACACGGTATTATATTGTATTACAAAATATCATTAAAATTATATGCATATACAATATATTATATTATATATTATTGTAAATTATATTGTATATATGTATAATATAATATATGTATATGTGTGTGTGTGTATATATATATGGATATAAATATATATATATAAATATATATAAAAAATATATATATAAAAATATGGATCTCCTGCCAACGTAGCAGTTTGAAAACATACCAATGTGAGTAGATCAATAGGTACTGCTCTGGCGGGAAGGTAACGGCGTTCCATGCAGTCATGCCAGTGGCCACATGACCTTGGAGGTGTCTGTGGACAACGTCAGCTCTTTGGCTTAGAAATGGAGATGAGCACCAATCCCCAGAGTCAGACATGACTGGACTTAACGTCAGGGGAAAACCTTTACCTTTTATAATATGGATATATGGATATGTATAATACAAAGCCCCCCTCCCCCCACCCCACATGCCTTAGGTTTTGCCTGTTAATAATGGGTGGGCCAACTCAGTTGCTTCCAATAATCAAAATAATAACTACAATTGGAGAGGAATAGGTGTGGTAGTCTTCAGGACAGACCTCCCAGCCTTAAGGTCCTGCTTTTGAACGCCAGATCCGTCAACGGTAAAACAGCTGTTATCCAGGATTTGATCCTGGATGAGGGGGCGGATCTGGCATGCATCACCGAGACGTGGTTGGACGAGCAGGGTGGTGTGAATCTCACCCAGCTGTGCCCACCAGGTTTCGGGGTGCATCAGCAGGCCAGGGCTGGGGGGCGGGGAGGAGGAGTCGCGGTGATTGCTCGGCAGTCCATCGCCCTGATCAGATGCGCCGTTCCGCAGTCTTCGAGGTTTGAGTGTGTCCTCCTGAAGGTGGGAGCCCGAGACAGCTTGGGGATTCTGCTGATGTACCGTCCACCCCGCGACCCAGCAGTCTCTCTGTCCGAGCTAGCAGAGGTGGTCTCCAATTCGGCCCTGGTCTCCCAACAACTCATAGTTTTGGGGGACTTTAATATTCATGCCGAGACCTCTTTGACAGGTGCAGCTCAGGATTTCATGGTTGCCATGACGACCATGGGGCTGACTCAAGTTATATCTGGGCCCACACATCAGGCGGGACACACGCTGGACCTCGTCTTCATTGTGGACGGTGGGACAGTCAGAGTGGAAGAGCAAAATATTCTTGCATTGTCATGGTCTGACCATCATCTGATCTGCTTGAGTTTCGCTGTGTCTTCTAACCTCCGCAGGGGTGGTGGACCCATTAAGATGGTCCGCCCCAGGAGGCTGATGGATCCGGATGGACTCCTGAGGTCTCTGGGGGATCTTCCTGTTCTGGAGACTGGCGATCCTGTCGATGTCCTGGCTGATCGCTATAATAGTGAGCTGACAAGGGCACTTGACACGATCGCTCCCGAACGTCCTCTTTCGCTGCGTAGAGTCATGTCGACTCCTTGGTTCACTGAGGAGCTGGCCGTGATGAAGCGTGCGCGGAGGGGACTAGAGTGCATCTGGAGGAAATCTCGGGATGTGTCTGACCAAGCACGGGCTAAAGCCGCTATTAAGGCTTACTCCGTGGCTCTGCGAGCAGCCAGGAAAGCTTTCACGACTGCCCGCATAGCGTCTGCAGCCAACAGGCCATCGGAGTTGTTCCGAGTTGTTGGGGAGCTCCTGCGGCCTCCTGAGACCCAGGGGCTTCCTGATGACTTGGCAACTCGATGCAGCGATTTTGCGCACCACTTTGCAGGCAAAGTTGCTCAGATACGCCATGAGTTGGACTCCAGCTTAACTGTAGTTCCAGCGGAGGTAACCGAGGTACCTGTCTGTTCGATCTTATGGAATTCTTTCCGGCTTGTTCTTCCTGATGACGTGGAGGGGATTCTTGGGTCTGTGAGGGCGACCACTTGCGCTCTGGATCCTTGTCCTTCATGGCTGGTCAAGCTGGCCAAAGAGGGGTTGTTGGATTGGTTTGTGGCTATAATAAATGCCTCCCTGGGTCAGGGGTCATTTCCATCTTGTTCTAAGCAAGCGGTGGTAAAACCGTTACCAAAAAAGACCTCGCTAGACCCATCTGTATGTAACAACTACAGACCAATTTCCAACCTCCCGTTTTTGGGCAAGGTCCTGGAGCAGGTGGTGGCCACGCAGCTGCAGGAGTTCCTTGATGACACTGATTTTCTGGATCGCTCGCAGTCTGGCTTCAGGCCTGGGCACAGCACTGAGACGGCTTGGGTGGCCTTGGTGGATGACCTCCACAGGGAGCTGGGCAGGGGGAGTGTGACCCTGATGGTTCTCTTGGACATCTCAGCGGCTTTCGATACCATCGACCATGGTCTCCTTCTGGGGAGGCTCTCTGGGATGGGGCTCGGTGGCACGGTTCTGCTGTGGCTCCAGTCCTTCCTGGAGGGTCGTTCCCAGATGGTGAAGCTGGGGGACACCTGCTCGGACCCCTGGCCATTGACCTGTGGGGTCCCGCAGGGGTCTATTCTATCCCCCATGCTATTCAACATCTACATGAAACCGCTGGGAGAGGTCATCCGGATTTTGGAGGGTGTTGCCATCTCTACGCAGATGACACACAAATCCACTACTCGTTCCCACCTGACTCCAAGGAAGCCCCTCGGGTGCTGAACCTGTGCCTGGCCGCTGTGGCGGACTGGATGGGGAGGAACAAGCTGAGGATCAATCCTGACAAGACAGAGGCCCTCCTGGTCAGTCGTGTGTTGGATCGGGGTATTGGGTGGCAGCCTGTGCTGGACGGGGTTGCACTCCCCCTGAAATCACAGGTCTGCAGTTTGGGGGTCCTCCTGGATTCAGCGCTGACGCTTGAAGCGCAGGTGTCGGCGGTGGCCGGGAGGGCCTTCGCACAACTCAAACTTGTGCGCCAACTGCGACCATACCTCGTGAAGTCTGACTTGACCACGGTGGTGCATGCCTTAGTTACCTCTAGACTGGACTACTGTAATGCGCTCTACGTGGGGCTTCCCTTGAAGACGGCCCGGAAGTTACAGCTGGTCCAACGTTCGGCCGCCAGACTAATAACGGGGGCGAGTTACAGGGAGAGATCTACTCCCCTGTTTAAGGAGCTCCACTGGCTGCCGTTCATCTTCCGGTCCCAATTCAAGGTGCAGACCATCATTTATAAAGCCCTAAACGGTTTGGGACCCGCCTACCTTCGTGACCGTATCTCCTACCATAAACCTGCCCGACCTCTCCGATCATCGGGGGAGGCCCTCCTGTCGCCACTACCTATATCTCAGGCTCGCCTTGTGGGAACAAGGGAGAGGGCCTTCTCTGTGGTGGCCCCTCGCTTGTGGAACTCGCTGCCCATTGAAATCAGGCAAGCCCTCACCCTTTTAGCCTTCAGGAAAGATTTAAAAACATGGCTCTTCCGGTGTGCTTTCGGAGAGTAAATGTTCTATGCTACTCCCCCCCGATATTTATCCTCTAGACTGGTTCACTATCTGATGTCCCGTCCCTCGAGGTTTTATTCTGATCCCTTTCTCACCCAGAGTTTTAATTTTTAATCTAGTTTTTAAATGTAGTATTCATGCGGCCCGCTCTTGTTATATTGCTGTTTTGATCTTATGTTGTACTGTTTATTTTATGTAATGCATTATTTAATTGTATTATGTTATGGTTTATTGTATTGTCTTGGGCATGGCCCCATGTAAGCCGCCCCGAGTCCCCATTGGGGAGATGGTGGCGGGGTATAAATAAAGTTTTATTATTATTATTATTACAATTGTATGTCAAGTGTTCAGTATTGTTACAGCACCATGTGCTGTTCACATTGCCAACACACATAACTCACTTATAAATTTCTGCTGCAATTTTACAACAGGCATGTAGCTGGGGGGGGGGGGGGGGCTTGAGGGGCTTCAGCCCCCCCCCCCCGAAATTCTCAGGGTGGTCCACGAGAAGGCCTTACATTTATTATTTAAACTGTTATGTGTATTCATATGATGATCTGATCACCATGCTCAATATATCCCAAATGCATGAATGGGGTCTTGGGATAACCATACGAAAGGTTTGCTAGGGTAGACCCTCTCTCGCCCAGACTCAGCCCCCCCCCTCCCCCCCAACTAAAATCCCAGCCCCTACCAAATCAAAATCCTGGCTACAGGCAATATTTATCTACTGTTGAAATGTTTAACCTTGTTTTAACTAAAATGTTGACAAAATTCCAAACTCTAAGTCATTAGGAATACAGTAGAGTCTCACTTATCCAACATAAACGGGCCGGCAGAAGCTTGGATAAGCGAATATCTTGGATAATAAGGAGGGATTAAGGAAAAGCCTATTAAACAGCAAATTAGGTTATGATTTTACAAATTAAGCACCAAAACATCATGTTATACAACAAGTTTGACAGAAAAAGTCGTTCAATTCGCAGTAATGCTATGTAGTAATTACTGTTTTTATGAATTTAGCACCAAAATATCACATATTGAAAACATTGACTACAAAAATGCGTTGGATAATCCAGAATGTTGGATAAGCGAGTGTGGGATAAGTGAGACTCTACTGTACTTATATTTTGTGAGGAACACCTTATATCCTTTGATATTTCTGCAAGAAAAGACCAAGTTTAACACATCCTTTCAATGCTCTTTGCATGGGAAATCCAAAGCGGGAAAAATGTCCTGCATTATAGGCAATCACTGACTCTAACTGATAAGCTGCTTTTTTAGTCTTTCAAATTATCAATCAGATATAGGCTATATGCCATAGGTAGAAAAAGAAATATGAATAACCAGGAGCTTATCGAAAGTTTTAACAATGTAATCTCGTAACAGCTTGTTCTTAGTTTAAAGGCTACCGTTTCTTCTCATTACTTACTGTCCAGCTACTACATCTACCAGACTGCCACGGGATGTGTAGGATGACGCCAATCTCCTAGTTTCCTTTTCCGCTGAATTCCCGGATATTTTCTTTCCTCTTCTCAGTCTGAAAAAGTGGCCGCGTGCTCCTTGGCTACTTAGAATCCGGAGCCATCCTTCGCATTTAATGGACGCTTGTGGATTAATAGTGTCATATTGATCACAAGTTATCTATTGAAACTTTTTAAGCTTATTTTGATAGGCAAACGGAGGATCCAATACACGGTAAGAGTAGTCACATAACGGATGCATCAGTTGCCTTCGATCTTGTTTTGGAAGACAAAACATTGTGCACGATTATATCAGTTTTTCTACCAAATACTCCTGTTCTGGAACCTGCACAGCATTTTCATTATTTGTGGGTTTTCATGATCCAAAAATGACGTTGCATTGCCTTTTAAATGCCATGAGCTTTCAGTTTTTTAGTTTCCCATGATAAAATGTGACCCTACTCTGTATACGTGTGTATCTATAAACTCGGGGCTGTTGTCTAGCAATACCGTTATGTGCTTCTAAGCTGTTTCCTATTTATCGTGATTCTATCCAGGGTTTCTTGGCAATATTTTTTTCATATTCTTTTAGGGTTGTCATTGCCTTCCTCTGAGTTCTGGAGGCTGATTTGCCCAGGTTCAGCCAGAGAGGATTTAGATCTTGGTCTTCCAGTGTCCAATGCTGGAACACAAAGCCACACTTATTTACTTCATAAGGATACTGGAAGTTCTATTTCATAGCTATGAAAAGTGTATTTGAATTGTTTTTAACTTTGGGAAAGCATGAAGACCTAAGCTAAAGAATGGAGTTTTTTCTGTGTGTGTGACTAACTCCCCATGATAGATTTCAACAAAAAATGAACTTTGTTAGGTGTCTCATTCCTCATTTTTACAATTTACAAAATCATTGTGAATAATTTTTATATCAGCATGCATTCAAAATGCCTGTTTGAAATTATGTTTTCATCTTAATTTAATAAATTCCCTATCAGAGTGAGACTGATTATATCAATTGAGAGACCAAATTTGGTAGCCATGCTCCTTTGAAGATAAAATATTTTAAAATGCCCAAGCCTTACTTCTGAATCAGCATGCACAGAATCTAGCTGAATTCGATATAGGTACATATACCCATATCCAAGTCTAATGTTGTCAACTATAAAGTTGCATTAGAAATTGGTTGCTTAATGTAGCTATGTTTTCCTCTTTTTTATTAATGTTTTCTTTTGTTCCTTAAGCTAAATTGCTCAGTATACTAGATGGAGAACAAAAGGAAGACAAAGAAGATTCAGATGATCTACACCAGTCGCAACCAGATGCTGGCCCAAGGAATTGGGAAATATTCCCAGTCAGCTATGTATGCCCATAAGGCAATGTATGAGCGCAAGTACAGGTCTCCAAAAACAAAGGTATTAGACTAAATTCTCAGTAGATGAAATGACATAGATAACACAATGTAAATGTAATTTAAAGGGCACTGCCAACTTTTCTGACAGTGGCTAGCAACTGAAAATATTTTCTTGGATATTAAAATATTTTTTTACAGTACTTCTATTCCCTGTCATTAAGGGAGTTAACAGTAAATATAAGGTACTAGCTGTGCCCGGCCACGGGTTGCTGTGGCGAAGTCTGGTGGTATGGGAAAGGAATTGGTGGTAGTTAAGGTCAAGGGTCAAGGTTTTCCCCAGACATTAAGTCCAGTCGTGTCTGACTCTGGGGGTTGGTGCTCATCTCCATTTCTAAGCCGAAGAGCCGGCGTTGTCCGTAGACACCTCCAAGGTCATGTGGCCGGCATGACTGCATGGAGCGGCGTTACCTTCCCGCCGGAGCAGTACCTATTGACGCACTCACATTTGCATGCTTTTGAACTTCTGGGTTGGCAGAAGCTGGGGCTAACAGTGGGGGCTCTCTCCACTCCCCCAATTCAAACCTGCTGCCTTTCGGTCTAGAAGTTCAGCAGCTCAGCAGTGTTTTTGAATACTTGGAGCCAGATTGTATTCATTTTCATGGTTGACCGCAACACAATAATAATAATAATAATAGTAATGATAGTAATAATACTGACTTTGGTAATACACACTGCTTCACTCCCTTCTCAGCTTTCTTTCTGGAAGAATCCTTTTTTGGGTGGTGTTAGCTGGCACTGATAGTTTACTTTGTGGAATTTCCAATATCACTGCTTACAGAGTATTGCTCTTTATTTACTGTCCTGGTTTTAGAGATTATATTGTTCTGCATTATTCTATCCCAGTAATTATTTCATATTAAAGTAGAATCTCACTTATCCAACATTTGCTTATCCAGTGTTCTGGATTATCCAGCGCAGTCTGCCTTTTCATAATCAATGTTTTTGTAGTCAGTGTTTTAAATTCATTGTGATATTTTGGTGCTAAATTTGTAAATACAGTAATTACTATATAGCATTACTGAGCATGGAACTACTTTTTCTGTCCAATTTGTTGTATAACATGATGTTTGGTGCTTAATTTGTATAATCATTACCTAAATTGATGTTTAATCGGCTTTTCTTATTATCCAACATATTCACTTGTCCAACGTTCTGCTGGCCCGTTTATGTTGAATAACTGAGACTCTACTGTATATTTATAATCTTACATTATCTGCTTAGAACTGGATTATATGAGGCCCCTTCTTCACACTGTATAAAATGCCCACTGAAGTGGATTATATGGCAGTGTGGGGTCAAGATAATCCAGTGCAAAGCAGATAATGTAAGATTATAAATGGGTTATATAGCCTGTGTGGAAGGGCCTTGAGTCTACACTGCCATATAATCCAGTGCAAATTAGATAATCTGTAGAAGAGACTTAAGTGAGGCCTAACTGTGCCTGTCCCTGGGCTGAGTAGGTTGCTAGGAGACCAAGTGGGTGGAACTTAGCCTTGTAACTGGCAGCAATTGGATAAAAACAATTATTCCTCTCCCTCTAATGAGGACTTTATTTTTCTTTTCTTTTTGTGGTATGAACGTAGAGGCATGGATGAGGGATTGTGCTGCCAAGTTTAGTGTTTCTGGGATGTGTAGTTTGGTTGTTTTGTCCTAGGCCGAAATTTCATTACCCTTTTATATATATAGACTAGCTGTACCCGGCCACGCGTTGCTGTGGTGAAGTCTGGTGGTCTGGGAAATAAAGTATTGAGGAATTGGTGGTAGTTAAGGTAAAGGGTAAACGTTTTCCCCTGACGTTAAGTCCAGTCGTGTCTGATTCTGGGGGTTGGTGCTCATCTCCATTTCTAAGCCGAAGAGCCGGCGTTGTCCGTAGACTCCTCCAAGGTCATGTGGGATGACTACATGGACCGGCGTTACCTTCCCGCTGGAGCAGTACCTATTGATGCACTCACATTTGCATGTTTTTGAACTTCTGGGTTGGCAGAAGCTGGGGCTAACAGTGGGGGCTCTCTCCGCTCCCCCAATTCAAACCTGTGGCCTTTCGGTCCAAAAGTTCAGCAGCTCAGCGCTTTAACACGCTGCGCCATCAGGGGATATTATTTCCTAAAGGTTGTGAATATACAATATTTCAGATTGGTTTTTTTTGTTTGTTGGAGGCAAGTATGAATGCTGCAATTAGGAAAAATGATTAGGATGTAATGGCCTTGCAGCTTTAAAGCCTGGCTGTTTCCTCCCTGAGTGAATTTTTTGTTGGGAGGTGTTAGCTGGCCCTGATTGTTTCCTGTCTGGAATTCCCTTGTTTTCAGAGTGGTGTTGTTTGCGATATTTTATGTGCTTCTACTGTCTGTGGCCCTGAGAAAACAGGGGATTTTCCAGACTTTGATGATGGGAATAGTTTGTTGGGAGGTGTTAGCTGGCCCTGATTGTTTCCTGTCTGGAATTCCCTTGTTTTCAGAGTGGTGTTGTTTGCGATATTTTATGTGCTTCTACTGTCTGTGGCCCTGAGAAAACAGGATTTGCCAGACTTTGATGATGGGAATACTTTGTTGGGAGGTGTTAGCTGGCCCCGATTGTTTCCTGTGTGGAATTCCCCTGTTTATTTACTGTCCTGGTTTTAGAGATTATATTGTTCTGCATTATTCTATCCCAGTAATTATTTCATATTAAAGAAGAATCTCACTTATCCAACATTTGCTTATACAATGTTCTGGATTATCCAACGCAGTCTGCCTTTTCATAATCAATGTTTTTGTAGTCAGTGTTTTAAATTCATTGTGATATTTTAGTGGTAAATTTGTAAATACAGTACAGTAGAGTCTCACTTATCCAACATAAATGGGCCGGCAGAACGTTGGATAAGCGAATATGTTGGATAATGAGGAATTAAGGATAACCCTATTAAACATCAAATTAAGTTATGATTTTACAAATTAAGCACCAAAACATCATGTTAGACAACAAATTTGCCAGAAAAAGTAGTTCATTACACAGTAATGCTATATAGTAATTACTGTATTTATGAATTTAGCACCAAAATATCACGATATATTGAAAGCATTGACTACAAAAATGCGTTGGATAATCCAGAATGTTGGATAAGCGAGTGTTGGATAAGTGAGACTCTACTGTAAATAGTACTTAGCATTACTGTGCATGGAACTACTTTTTCTGTCAAATTTGTTGTATAATATGATGTTTTGGTGCTTAATTTGTATAACGATTACCTAATTTGATGTTTAATTGGCTTTTCCTGAATCCCTTCTTATTATCCAACATATTCACTTATCCTGCCGGCCTGTTTACGTTGGATAAGTGAGACTCTGCTGTATATTTCTCATCTTATATTATCTGCTCAGAACTGGATTATATGAGGCCCCTTCTTCACAGCTGTATAAAATGCACACTGAAGTGGATTATATGGCAGTGTGGACTCAAGATAATCCAGTGCAAAGCAGATAATATAAGATTATAAATGGGTTATATAACTGTGTGGAAGGGCCTTGAGTCTACACTGCCATATAATCCAGTGCAAATTAGATAATCTGTGGAAGAAGCCTAAGTGAGGCCTAAATCTGCCTGTCCCCTAACTGAAACCTGGCTGTCCCTTGGTTGCTAGGCAACCAAGTGGGCAGAGCTTAGCCCTCTAAACTGGCAGCAATTGGATAAAAAAAATTATTGCTCTCCCTCTAATTAGGACTTTATTTTTCTTTTCTTTTTGTTGTATCAACCTTGAGGCGTGGATGATGGGTTGTGTTGTCAAATTTTGAGGTTGGGGGGCCTGTACTTTTGTTGTTTTGTGAATTGCCGTGATGCCATCACTCTTTTATATATATAGATAGAAAGGTTTTCCCCTGACGTTAAGTCCAGTCATGTCCGACTCTGGGGGTTGATGCTGATCTCCATTTCTAAGCCAAAGACCCAGCATTGTCCATAGACACCTCCAAGGTCATGTGGCCACTGGTATGACTGCATGGAGTGCTGTAATTATAAAACAATATGAATACAATATACACGCACTAAAGCAATTAAATATTTAAGCCATTAAATATTAAATGCATTAAAATTATGCCCCTTTCCAAAAAAACCAATCATTCTGATCACAGAAGCCCATTCCCTATCAGTTCATAAATGCCCACAGACCACCTACTACAATGCAACCTGAGTGACTTACAGTTTCTCAAGTTGCTCCTTACACACACACAAAAAACCTGAGCCCTGCCACATGTATCTTCTCACAGTAACACCAGATGCCCTCTAAGTGGCCATCTTCTGGTCAAAAGAAATCTAGTAAAATGTTAAGCTTTTAACTTTGTGTTTTATTAAAATACATTATCTGTACCTCCAATTTGCTTCCAACACAATAAATAAATGCCCAATGTCAGAAGAATGGAAGAACAGTGCCTCCAAATTCCATCCCAGCAAGATAGCCCAGAAGGATACCATAGCCAATGACAAGAAAAGTTGCCAAGCTCAAGTGGTATGCATTTGTATGGAATCACTGTTTGTTTTGTTTAGTTTCATCCATTTTGTATCAGTTTTGTATTTGTCCCCATTTCTGAAAATGGGACACCTATGCAAATAGAATTTTTGTCTCACTTATGAAAACCTCCCAAAAAATTTTGGACCATTGTAGCCCTCTGTCAGACCCAGCTTAGGCCCCATAGTAACCATTGTTATTAATATTAATATTTTTAACACCCATTGGCACACATCAGCTGTCATGTGGAAGCAGACCTCTCTCAAACCCAGCTTAGGTCCCCAGAGTAACTATTGTTATTAATATTATTATCAACACCCATAGTACCTGCGTATTGTTACGCAGCAGAAATGTAAGGAAAATGAAAGCAAGCATGCTTGCTTCTCACTCAGGTTGCCTTTTGTTTCATCTGAAAATGGCATCCTTCATTCAGCGCATCTAAATGAATGATACTAAACAAACAGATCAATGAAATAGACGAAAATATTACTGTGCCCATCACTACCAAGCATTCCAGGGGAACCAGCAGGGACTTCCCCATTCCAGTTCTTTGCATAGGGCATTCATCAAAGTTGTCTCTGCTTCATACTAGATCTGAAATGGCTCCCCCATCCAGGAACCCCTGGGGCTTAGAAGCCACCACATGTTCACTAACTTACTTACAAGGGAAAGTTGGAAAGTGGTTGATAGTTGTTAAATACTGTGTGATCAAGAGAGGGTTTTTTGTCTTACCACATATCCTTGATGCAAAGAAGTCTTAATCACTTTCATTAGCCTGTTTTAATAAGCTAGAAAAGGCAAGGCTCTAGATCAGGCATAGGCAAACTTTGGCCCTCAAGGTGTTTTCAACTCTCACAATTCCTAGCAGCCTTCTGGCTGCTTTAGAACACATCTCTTTAGGATCCTGTCCACATCATCAGCTTGGGCAAAAATGGGTATTGTTGGCTAACATAATGTTTGTAAATACAGTTGGTGAGGGTAGCTTTAAAGGGAAGGCTGGAAAATAATGAAATTGTCACTCTGTGGATAGCTGACATCATACAAAAAAAAGAAGAAGCTTCAATCCCTAATCCAGCGTTGCTGAACTTTTGTTTTCATATATTGTAAGATAAATAGTTGGCAAGGGACATAATTGGTTTTGTTTTTTTCTGCAGATTGAGAAGAAAAAAGAAAAAAATCCACCTATTATCATAATGCCTCTTGAGGGTGATAAGAATGGGGGACGCAGAGAAGCCAAACTTTGCAAAACGGTAAGACAATGTCCCCTAAAATAAGTTTATAGGCAGAAGGTAATGGCTAAGTTTATTGCACATTGAGATATGATCAATATCCATTGTTACCCCATAAGCTTTGCCTTGTTCTTTTCATGAGAAAAGGAAGGTATTCAATTCCCCATATCTATTGGGTGGAAGGTGAGAGACTGAGGCAACTTGTAGCACAGTCAATGAGAGTACAGATCATATTAAATATGCTTGTTTATTTTACACTAATACTGAATTTGTATTAGTTATACCTTATCTGAAGTCTTTCATTCAGCTGTGGACATCTAATTTTAAGGAAATAAACTATTTCAAGCAATTCAGAGAATGGAAATTAGGATGCAAAAAGAGATGGAGAGCCAAAACTTAAAAGGAATTTGTCAATGAAGGAATTTAGCAAAGAAAAATTTGGCAATCGGCAAGAAGCATGCAAATTTGTTTCTTGCAGTCCCAGATGGCAGGGCTAGGTTTAGTAGTTTGAAATTATTGGAGAGTACCATTCATTTGAAGGAATGCGTTGTCATGGGCTTTCATGGCCAGGATTACAGGGTTGTTGTGTGTTTTCCGGGCTGTCTGGCCATGTTCCAGAAGAATTCTCTCCTGACGTTTCTATGGCAGGCATCCTCAGAGGTTGTGAGGCATATGAGGAGGCATCTGTGGATGCCTGCCATAGATGTGGGCGAAACGTCAGAAGAGAATACTTCTAGAACATGGCCAGACAGCCCGGAAAACATACAACCCCATTTGAAGGAACTTAAAGAGTCGGAAGAGATCACAATGCCATCCAGTCTAACTTCATTCTACTTTGCAGTAATACACAATTAAAGCACTCCTTAACAATTACAAAGTAGACTTCAACACAATCCCAGAGAGCGGCATATTTCATTGGACAACTCTGACTATCAGTAAGTTCTTCATAAGTTCTTAATGGAATCTTTTTGAGAGAGAGACTGGATCTGGGCTTGTCCCCACGTGAGCCGCCCTGAGTCCCCTCTGGGGAGATGGGAGTGGGATATAAAAATAAAGTTATTATATTATATTATAATCCATTATTCTATGTTTCTGTCTCTGGGGCAGCAGAAAATAACCTGCCTCCATCTGGAATATTATTTATTTACAGTATTTATATTCCGCCCTTCTTTCTCACCCCGAAGGGGACTCAGGGCGGATCACATTATAACACACATAGGGCAAACATTCAATGCCCATAAACACATCAAACAGAGACTGAGAGACACACGCAGAGGCAAGTTAACCTTCTCCTGAGGGGATGTTCGATTCTGGCCACAGGGGGGAGCAGCTGCTTCATCATCCACACTGACGGCACTTCCTCATTCCAGGTCGTAAATTAGTTAATCTTGCCTCCCCACTTTATAAGTGGTACCTTATCTCCTACTTGATAGATGCAACTATCTTTCGGGTTGCTAGGTCAGCAACGAGCAGGGGCTATTTTTTATTTTTAATTGACGGGTGCTCACCCCGCCACGGGCTGGCCTCGAACTCATGACCTCGTGGTCAGAGTGATTTAAGGCAGCTGCTCAACAGCTGCGCCACAGCCCGGCCCCTTTCAAATGACACCCTTTCAAATGTTTAAATATAGTTATATGTCATCACTTCTTCAGGCTAAACAGAGTCAACTTCCTAAACTTTTCTTCTGGAACTCGTCCTGTCCTCCAGAAATTATCTAAACTGATTGCCATTGGTTTTAGATGCTTTACAATTTTGTTCATTCTTTGGATTGCATTCCAGTTTTTTAATATACAGTAGAGTCTCACTTATCCAAGACTCACTTATCCAACGTTCTGGATTATCCAATGCATTTTTGTAGTCAATGTTTTCAATATATCATGATATTTTGGTGCTAAATTTGTAAATACAGTAATTGCAACATAACATTACTGCGTATTGAACTGCTTTTTCTGTCAAATTTGTTGTATAACATGATGTTTTGGTGCTTAATTTATAAAATCACAACCTAATTTGATGTTTAATAGGTTTTTTCTTAATCTCTCCATATTATCCAACATATTCGCTTATCCAACGTTCTGCCGGCCTGTTTATGTTGGATAAGCGAGACTCTACTGTACATATCTTGAATTTTGGTGACTAGAATTCCCTACTGTGTTCCAGGTGAGATCTGACCAGAGCAGCCTAGTGTGGGACTAGAACTTCTCTCAATTTAAACACTTTTCCCTATTTAGAATGTGGCCAAAGTCCTGGATCTTTTCCTCTCGTATCCTTCCCTCCAGTGAGCAGCCATTGGGCATTATTTCCCGGAGGATGGACTGGGGGGATCTCCTTGCCAAGGTCCAAGGCACGCTCAGGATTTTCCTCCGACACCAGGGTTCAAAAGCGCCTCTCTTCCTTCCCTCGCTCAGTCAGCCTTCCTTATGGTCCATAGGTTACTATGGGGAAGACCATTGCTTTCACTATGCGGACCTTCGTTGCCGGTGTGTGTCACTTTTGTTAAAGATAAATTGGTATCCATGGTAAATCTTTTCAAGCTTCCACCATGATATAATGACATTTGTAGTGTTCCCTCAGTACTTCACAATTCACATTTCGCTCCCTCACTGTTTTGCGGGTTTTCGATTAATATTAACGTACACATTAATCGCAGCATTTTTGCTGTTTTGCGGGTTTTTGTGGTGTGCAAAGGGTTTTGGAAGGGGGGGGGAGAAATAAAGGGGGGGAGTAGGGAAGGGTTGGAAATAAAAAAGGGTGGTTTAGCTTCCCTTCTTCTTCTCTGCCGGCGGACTGAATATTGCAACTGCTAAAATAAAGTACAGACTGCCTTGTAGTAAGTGTTCCGTGGTTTGCTCTCCTCCACACAGAGAATAAATATAGCATATCCCTGCTTCATGGATTTTCACTTATTGCGGGTGGTCCTGGAACGCAACCCCCGCGACAAGTGAGGGAACACTATATGTTAGATTGGAGTACTGGTGACTATGAAAGTTAGCTCAGAATGTTATGATTGAAAATTAATTTAAGTAATGTCAAGTATGACTTGTGCAGAGTAGCTTTATCGAGATTTTTTAATTTTTACTGTGTATGAATATTTCCTATATTGTGCAAATGTTTCTGATTTATGCCTATGTTTGTTTGTGTTTGCATGCATGTTTGAGATAATTTAAATAGGTTGACATAATCCAATGTTTATTTCATATACTAAAGTGGGAGCTCAGCTCTTGAAATTCCTAAGTACAGAAAATGGGAAAAACAAATTTAAGATCATGTTACATTTACAGTAGAGTCTCACTTATCCAACATAAACGGGCCGGCAGAATGTTGGATAACCGAATATGTTGGATAATAAGGAGGGATTAAGGAAAAGCCTATTAAACATCAAATTAGGTTATGATTTTACAAATTAAGCACCAAAACATCATGTTATACAACAAATTTGACAGAAAAAGTAGTTCAATACTCAGTAATGCTATGTAGTAATTACTGTATTTACTAATTTAGCACCAAAATATCACGATGTATTGAAAACATGGACTACAAAAATGTGTTGGATAATCCAGAACGTTGGATAAGCGAGTGTTGGATAAGTGAGACTCTACTGTATTTTTGTGCTTATAGCCAAGATATTACCCAGCAGAAGATGTTCCCCGTAAAGTCCTGAGTCATGGCAAAAAGAAATCTGCCCAACACAAGAGGAATCTCCGCATTTCTATTACTCCAGGAACTGTCCTAATCCTTCTTACTGGTCGCCATCGAGGCAAGGTAAGGGGAACTTTCTGTATGATGTTGTTTAGTCTTTGAGCAGCAGATTTCTTCATTTTCACTCTCTTTCTATTTATATTTTAAAACTTGTTTGGCATTGTTTTTCTAGCGAGCTGTCTTCCTGAAGCAGCTTGGAAGTGGTTTGTTGCTGATAACAGGTAGGCTGTCTTGCATCATTTATTTCCTATGATTCCTATCAACCTCATTAAGTTTCACAAATTTACCATTTTATTTATTTTATTCTATACTACCTTGGGTACCCAGCAATGCTCAGGTTATTAGAAAAAGTCATAGTTTGTATTTGTATGTTATAAATGGACACAAAAAGTTTTATGAGATGTATTGTATATTGTATTGAATATTATGTGTCAGCTGTATAACAAATGTATTGAACTATTCTAAAATAAATTAAAAAATTAAATATAAATGGACCTATTAGAAATTGGTGCAGATCCATGGTTGATAGGGTTAGTAGTAGTTTCTGGATGAGGTTGAAAGTGCTGCAAATCCCATCATCTATGGTCCATCCTTCCCCAAACCCCATCAGGACATAAAGTTCACTATTGGGGGGGGGGGGGGGTGGGGGGATGTTTTTTCCCCATCCTTCATTTGTGGGGGTTGCAGTGGCCTGTGAAAGTGTGAGCCCCAGTCAGAAGAATACATTACTATGTCCATACATACATACCCACAAATACTGACTCTTTTACTATTCTAACTTGGAGACAGAAGCCACAGTGACACAGTGTGTTAAAGCACTGAGCTGCTGAACTTGCAGACTGAAAGGTCCCAAGTTCAAATCCCGGGAGCAGAATGAGCGCCCACTGTTAGCCCCAGCTCCTGCCAACCTAGCAGTTCGAAAACATGCCAGTGTGAGTAGATCAATAGGTACTGCTCCGGCGGGAAGGTAACGGCACTCCATGCAGTCATGCCTGTGGCCACATGACCTTGGAGATGTCTATGGACAACGCTGGCTCTTGGGCTTAGAAATGGAGATGAGCACCAACCCCCAGTCAGACACGACTGGACTTAACATCAGGGGAAAACCTTTACCTTTTTTAAAATGTGGGGACCTGTTTTTTTGTGTCAGGAGCAACTTGAATCGCTCCTGGTGTGAGAGAATTGGCCGTCTGCAAGGACGTTGTCCAGGGTATGCCCAGATGTTTTGATGTTTTTACAATCCTTGTGGGAGGCTTCCCTGCGTAGAGCTGGAGCTGATAGAAGGAGCTCATCCGGGTGGGATTTGAACCTGGCAGCCTTCAGGTCAGCAACCCAACCTTCAAGTCATGAGGCTTTAATCCACCACGCCACCAGGGGCTCCAGGGACCCAGTGATACCTGCGGTTATTTGAAAAAGGCATTGTTTGCTTTTGGGTATTAGGTAATATCAGTTTGGTAATTTTAATTCTATTCATTAGAAAAAAGCCAGTCTTTGCTTTTGTTTTTTTAATGAGTGCGTCCATTAGAAAATGCATAAGGATGTGGGTGAACTACAGTTCCACAAATTGTGGGTCTCTCCACCCCAAACCCTGCCAGTATTCACAGTTGGCCATGTTGGGCCTGTGTGCCAAGTTTGGTCCAGCTCTGTGGTCAGCTGGGTTCAGTGCTCACTTGATGGAAGTGAACTACAACTCCCATATGTCAAGAGGAATCACCCCCAAATCCAGTGCTCTCTGGATGCTGGTGAACAACAGCTTCCAGATCCCAAGGCCTGTAGGCATACTTGTCCATGTTGGGCCTGTGTGCCAAGACCCAGTTCTACCATCCAGTTCTTCCCCATTCAGACCCATTGTCAGCTGGGTTCAGTGCTCTCTGGCTAGTTCCCTCCAAACCCCACCACTATTGGTCCAGATCAATCATTGGCAGGGTTCTGAGGTAAACTGTAAATCCCAACAACAATAACTCCCAAATGTCAAGATCAGTTCACCCCAATTTTGTGTGCCAATTTTGTTCCAGATCCATCTGGAACATTGCAGCGGCGTTGGGACTCCTGAGCCGCATGTTTCGGGGAGGGTTTGTAGGTTTGTGGGAGCATTTGAGCCTCTTCCCATAATGCATGGTAGTTTTGGGGCCCATGTCAGTGTGGTACTCCCTAGGCCGTGAGCTTCATATCAGGGAGGGGGGAGCTCTAAGGATCACCATTTGAGAACTGCTGGTCTAACCTATAGCTCATCAGCTTCACATCAACAATATCTAAAACCTTTCTGAAATCAATCCACAGTCATTCCCTAATTTAAAAGGTAAACACTGTATTTTTTTTTCTAAGTAGATGCAGACTGACCTCTTAATGGCCTCTTTTGGAAACATTATTGATATCAGTCTGACTGGTTGATGGTTACTTGTGTCCTTGGCTTTTTGTTCTTTCAAAAGTAGGAATTTTTTTACTTACCCAATCTCATCTTCTCAAAAAGTACAGTAGAGTATCGCTTATCTAACCTTTGCTCATCCAACGTTTTGTAGTATTCAGCACAGTCTGCCTCCCACCCAGAGCCACAGCTGTTTCTCTAGGCAGCAATTCTATCTTTATTTGTAGTCAATTTTTTTAGTAGTCATTTTTTTTTTGTACAAGTTGGGTCAATACAGGGAATGCTGTGGATGTAGCCGACCTGGATTTCAGTAAGGCCTTCGACAAAGTCCCCCACGACCTTCTGGCAAGGAAACTAGTAAAATGTGGGCTAGACAAAACTACGGTGAGGTGGATCTGTCATTGGCTAAGCGAACGAACCCAAAGGGCGATTCTCACCCATGCGTCGTCTTCATCATGGAAAGAAGTGACGAGTGGAGTGCCATCCGCAGGGTTATGGGCCCGGTTCTGTTCAGGATCTTGATTAAGGACTTAGACGAAGGGTCAGAAGGCACGATCATCCAGTTTGCAGAGGGGACCAAACTGGGAGGGAGAGCCAACACTCCAGAAGACAGGAGCAGAATCCAAAACGATCTTGACAGACTAGAGAGATGATTGGCCGAAACTCACAAAATGAAGTTCAACAGGGACAAATGCAGGATACTTCACTTCGGCAGAAAAAATGGAAATCAAAGACACAGAATGGGGGGCGATGCCTGGCTTGACAGCAGTGTGTGCGAAAAAGACCTTGGAGTCCTCGTGGGGAGGAAGGGGAACATGAGCCAGGAATGTGGTGCGGCGGCTAAGAAAGCCAACGGGATTCTGTCCTGCATCAAGAGGGGAATAGCGTCTAGGTCCAGGGAAGTCTATTCCTCCTTGGCCAGGCCACTTGACCTGGAATCCCACTGTGCCCCATTCTGGGCACTGCAATTGAAGGGAGAGGGTGACTCTAAGCTGGAAAGCGTCCAGAGGATGAGGGAGGCTCAAGTGATCAAGGGTCTGGAGAACAAGAATCCCCATGAGGAGCGGCTGAAAGAGCAGGAACTCTCTCTCTGCCCCAGGGGAGTGTGGTGGAGAGAGGCTCCTTCTTGGGAGGCCTTGAAGCAGAGGCTGGGTGGCCATCTCTCGGGGGTGCTTTCAACGAGATTTCCTGCTTCTTGGCAGAATAATAATAATAATAACAATAATGCAAAAGTATTGGAAAAATACTGTGGGACTTCCGAATCCAGACTGACAAAGTTATGGAACACAACACACCAGACATCACAGTTGTGGAAAAGAACAAGGGTTGGGTCATTGATGTTGCCATCCCAGGTGACAGTCGCATTGACGAAAAACAACAGGAAAAACTCAGCCGCTCTCAGGACCTCAAGATTGAACTGCAAAGACTCTGGCAGAAACCAGTGCAGGTGGTCCCGGTGGTGATCGGCACACTGGGTGCCGTGCCAAAAGATCTCAGCCGGCATTTGGAAACAATAGACATTGACAAAATCACCATCTGCCAACTGCAAAAGGCCACCCTGCTGGGATCTGCAGCATCATCCGAAAATACATCACACAGTCCTAGACACTTGGGAAGTGTTTGACTTGTGGTTTTGTGATACGAAATCCAGCATATCGATCTTGTTTGCTGTGTCATAATAATAAGAATAAGAATAAGAATAATAAGAATAAAAAGAATGGATTTGGACTGGGTGGCCCATGAGGTCTCTTCCAACTCTACGATTCTAGGATTCTAGGTGGGTGAACTTCAGTTCCCAGAATTGTGCATAAATCCTCCCCAAACTCTGCCAGTATTCATAGAATCATTTTTAAATAATCTTTATTGCACAAATTTTGAGGTGACATAACCATAATAATAATAATAATAGTAATAATAGTAATAATAGTAATAATAGTAATAATAATAATAATAGGGTTGTTGTATGTCTTTCGGGCTGTGTGGCCATGTTCCAGAAGCATTCTCTCCTGACTTTTCGCCCACATCTATGGCAGGCATCCTCAGAGGTTGTGAGGATGCCTGCCATAGATGTGGGCGAAACGTCAGGAGAGAATGCTTCTGGAACATGGCCACACAGCCCGAAAGACATACAACAACCCTGTGATCCCGGCCATGAAAGCCTTTGACAACACATAATAATAATAATAATAATAATAATAACAACAACAACAACAACAACTTTATTCTTATACCCCGCCCCATCTCCCCGAAGGGGCTCGGGGCGGCTTACATGGGGCCATGCCCGGACATAACAATATAAAAGCAAACAATGCAATAAAACAAATCAATCAACAATAAAAACAACAATATTGATAAAAACAGTCATAAAAATCAGCATACAAAATGGATATTAAAAACATGAGTTGAATTCACGGATCTGGGCCAAAGTGCAAAATATGTTGAGGTCATCAAGGAGGGGGTAGTTACCCAGCTGATGTAGTCGTTAAAGTGCTGAGTGTAATACTAAGGAGGCATACCTATAGGTCTATGCTCGGTGGGCAAATAGGTCGAACCTACCAGTTGGCATGGTCTGAAGTTGCAGACAAAGTCCCTGAAGGATTTGGCTGACAATTTTGTGCTGGCTATTTTTGCCCATCTTGCCTAATGGTATATTTAGCCCAGAGGAATGATTAGGCGAATTCTATTCATAAAAAATGAATAGGATGATTGGGAAGGGATCAGCCAGGGATAGGATAGGATGGGTGGGGAAAGCAAAGGGGGGAGAAAGCAAACAAACAGAAGGTATGAAAGGGGGAAAGGAGGGCAGAGAGGAGGATGAGGGGGTGTGTTGGGGGGGGGGATGGGCATTTGTCTTCCGGTCCATTCCACAGGGAGTTTTCTCTTTCGTCTTAACATTCTCATGCTCTATGCTATAATTGAGTTAATCTATCTGTATATTAATTTTTCTTTCCTGGAGGAAATCTTTATTAGTTGACCAGTCCATTCAGCATCTGGTTTTCTGGTCATCCAATGAAAAAGTCATGGAGTCCATTTCCATAAAGTCCATTGTTTTGATAATTCAGGTGTCTAAAGTCAGGATTTCTTTCACGAGCCTTTTCTGGGCTAGTAGAGTTCTGGCTGCAGAGGTCAGATAGTAAAATATTTTATCTTTATTTTTCCCTGTCTCAAAATCAACGATGTTTAGTAAATAATATTCTGGTTTGAGTTTGAACTTCAACTTTAGTACTCTCCGGGAGCACTCGTGTATTACTTTCCAATATTTTCTGATTGGTTTATAAGCCCACCAGGAATGGAAGAAAGTTCCCACTTCCTCTCCACACTTCCAACATTTATTATTTGGATTCTTGTAAAACCTTGTCAATCGCTGGGGCGTGAGATACCAGCAATAAAACATTTTGTACCAGTTTTCTGTTACTTTTATTGATCTAGAATATTTTATTTTAGTTTTCCATACTTTCTCCCAATCTATATGTATAAAAGAGTAATGAAATTTCAGGTAGATTAGTTTATTTGAGTTAAATGTTTCTATCAAGGCATGTTTCATGTCAATATATTCCTTATCTAATTAGTATGTAGATGTATTAGGTAGCTAGGAATGTTGTTATTTTTTATGACTCAAACAAACCTGGAAAGATATAATTATATCCTGAAACAGCTATCTCTACTTGAAGATTAGCAGAATGATTAGCAAAAAGCTAATATACTCTGCCCAAAATGCTGCTAAAATGCTGAATGGATTAGTATGGAAATCCCTTCAAACATGCCTGAGAGGATTGGATTATCCAGAAACAGTGCAATTTTTATTTCTGGAGTTGTAGTTGACAAAGCATTTTGGATGTGTACACTTTTGTCAGAGTGAAGATTTTTGGATATCACTTCATCCTTTTGGCCAGACTATCTAATATGGAAGTGACACAATTTAATATCAGCCTATTGCATATTTGATCTCACTGTATCTTTGCATACATTCATATATATAATTGAGCACCGGATCACTTTCAAAGTGATGGTGCTTACCTTCAAGGCCTTACATGGTCTAGGGCCGATGTACCTGAGGGACCGCCTCACTCCCAACAAACCCCAGAGATCCCTCCGTTCTGAGGACCAAGTCCTGCTGGAAGTCCCCAGTTTTAAGACCTTGCGTCTAACAACGACTAGACGCAGAGCCTTTTCAGCAGTGGCACCGTCTCTCTGGAACACCTTGCCACCTGAAGTCCGTGCCCTGCGGGACTTGTCGGCCTTACGCAGGGCATGCAAGACTCGTCTGTTTCGACAGGCTTTTGAGTTCTGTTGTTGATGTTTTAAAAGGTGCTTTTAGGATGTTTTAAAGATGTTTTTAAAGATGTTTTTAAGATGTTTTTAAATTGTTCATTTTAGCCGGTTCTTGTGTGGGGAGTGGCGGCATCTAAGTTTGAAAAATAAATAAATAAATAAATAAATAGAAAAAAGGTAAAAGAAGTACTAAATTGAAACTCAATGCATGATATTCTGGAGTGGTTTCAAGAATTAAAATGTTTTCCTTCAATAGAAATTAGTTCATAATAGTTTGGAAGGAAAAGTGGTTTTCTCTGGGGCTGAATAAATGTGTTTCCTCTTTTCAGGGCCCCTTGCTATCAACCGTGTTCCACTTCGTAGGGCTCATCAGAAATTTGTCATTGCAACTTCAACCAAGATCGACATCTCTGGGTTAAAACTTCCCAAACACCTCAATGATCTTTACTTCAAGAAGAAACGGCTGCATAAACTGAAAAACCAAGAGGGTGACATTTTTGATATGGAGAAAGTGGTATGTGTGGTATTTATGTGACTCCCAGTCACCTATAAACATTTACAAGACAAAGCTCCACTGCAACAACCTGATATTGGTTGGTGGTCTCCATCTGTACTAACAACATTTAACTCTGTTTAATTTCCAAGATCAAATGGGATCTGACGCCTTTAAGGTATTCAGGCTCCATTTATTGTATGCATAAATATATTTCCGTTAGTTTATAGTATACTCTTCCCTTCAGTTAAAAAGGCTTCCAGAGAGACTAGTGAATAGGGCTTAGCCATATACTACATATATACATAGGCAACAAAATAATTTTGACTCAAAAAAATCAACTTAAAATATCTGGGTCAGCTTATTCACTGGTCAACTGAAGTCTTCTTTGTTACAGTGCTGCTTCTACCGTGTCTCCCTGAAAATAGGACATCCCCATAAAATAAGACCCAGTAGAAGTTTGGGGGGAATTGCCAAATATAAGACCTCCCCTGAAAGTAAGACCTAGGAGGAGGGAGTGCTGCTGCTGACAAAGGCATTCCCTCCTCCTCCTCCAACTAAACTCTGGCAGGGTGCGAGAAACACTGCCACCACCACTTGCAAGTGCCTGTTTTTGGTCAGCAATAGGGAAGCTCTGCACTTGCTGACGAGAAGAAGCTGAGCCCTGGGCTCCCCCTCCCCCTCTTTGCTACAGGAGGCTTCCGCACTCACCTGTTTATACGAGAGGGGCGGCGGCAGCGGAGACTCCTTGCTGAAAAGTTCTCCAAAGTCGCCATGGCTCTGGCGGTGGGAGCCCTGCACTGGCGACTGCTGCTGCTGCTCTTAACCTCCTCCTTCATCCCTCCAGCGGCCCTCCTCAGAATGGCCCAGGGACAGTTCTCGGAAGAGGAGGAGGCAGGAGTTGGGGCTCGGAGGAGACTATATCTAAGTGACCTGCAAAAAACATTGACACCCTCAATAGTGGCGTTGACATTGGTTTCGATCATGTCGATATAATCAGCACACTCCATAACTGCCACTCTGCCATCCTCATCTTCAATGAGAATCACATTTAAGAGATCTCATAAAGAGGCCAAGAGAGGAGAAGCCACTGGACATATGTCTACAAGAACTATTCCTTCCACATCAGAAAAATGACTTGAAGCCAAGCTCCAAAAGAAAAAGTCCTCCAAAAGAGGGAAGACATATCAGCCCATTTTGTCTGCTTTATCCAGAATAGGATTGGGAACCTTCTCAGAACAGTCCTTTCATTGCCATCACTCCAATACAGACCCCATGTTCGCCTCAGGATTGGGTTGCTGAATCCTTCTCAGAAGGTAAGCTCCAAGACTCCCCTCAGAGGTCCTTGGGCACTGCTATACAAAGGCTGAATGTGACCACTCCATGATTGCCACCACAGGCCTGCCAGCAGCTTTTCCCAGCCCAGCCCACAACCTCTCAACATAACTGTGGCCAGCAGACATCCAGGCTTGTCACAATAGCTCAAACATTTGCTTCAAAACAACCTCTGCCTCTGCATATAAACACTTCAGGATCCAGAAGTAAGGGGTAGAAGAACCATGTTCCTCTGACAACTGACCATGATGCCTGCTCTGAGGACTTGGCCTCAGTATTATCGTTTGGAATAGAGCTCTCTCCACCAAATGACGCTGTCTACCCTTCTTTGCCCACAGACAACGTCAGGGCCTTGGGAGAACAGATGGTACGGATGACTGAAGCTCTTGACATCAAAGTCAAACAGGTGAATGCGATGTTCCTGCTTCTTGGCAGGGGGTTGGACTGGATTGCCCATGAGGTCTCTTCCAACTATTCTAAAATTCTAGGTGTTGAAACCATCAATGGCCCTGTCTTTAAGAAGGTCCAAGGAGAAGCTCCCCCTTGCTGTCATTTCTCTCTTATCTGTTAGAAGTAATCTCATCAGTTCTGCCCACATCTAAAAAGATAAAACGATCGAAGATCAAGAACATGACTGACCGGCACACCATCCATCTACTAACTCAGTGGTAGTAAAAAGTTTCAATCGTCCGACAAGCAAAATATCTCTGGCCAGTAGAGAAGGCAAGTGTTTCGACACCGTAGGGAGAAAGCTATTTTCCATTGCATCCCTGCTTACCAGAATAGCAAACTGTGGAGCCTGCATGACGGCTTACCAAAAACTGGGAAAAAGTGACCTCGTTTCATGCTAAACTGTTGCATGAGGACAGGGCAGTTCTCAACACCCTCCAGCAAGAAGCAATGTTGCTAGCTCACCATGAGACTCAGATGGTGAAGCATACAGTGGATACTGCAGGCAAGATAATTGCATATACAATTGTGATGACATATCTATATAGCTTTGGTCCTCAAGACTTCTCAGCCTCTCAACAGGTCATAGAATACCTCCCATTCGATGCCCTAGGACTCTTCAGTGCAGGCATGAACAAACTTAAGTCCAACCAAGATTTTAAACCTCTAGCCAAGTGTGGAATACCTTCAGCTTCCACTCACCATCAGAAACCATGCTGGCAGCCTCATCGGTGCAGGAGATACAACCACTATTTCGCCACAACCAAAAGTTGCCTCCAATCTTGATTCCTCAGTCACAGCAGAAAAATCATCAGGGCCAGCACCAGTGAAACTGCCCAAACACAGCCAATCTACCTCGGAACCATATTTGATGGGTCCTGAGATAATGCAAGCTCCTCATCTGGTATAAATGCCAATCTCACTGCACTTTTACCAATCCATCTATTATACATCAGTCCCTTCTTACCATATAAAGGACTTCTATTCTGCTTCACCTGTCTTGGACACACATCTATTCCGATGTGTGGATTCTGGACATTATTCAGAGAGTTCTTGGTCACACCCTATGCATGACTTTACATCTGTCCCTTCCAGAAGTGGTTAGTGGACAGCTTCAATCCCTCAGTACAACACAACTCAAAGTATCTCACCATCCTGAGACTGATCCCTCAATTCCTATCTTGGTGAAAGATCAAAAGCAATGTCTGCATGGGGCTACTGTTCCACAAGCCTTCTTCAACCCAATCCCTGATGATAGACTCATCCTAGGGTTGTTGTGTGTTTTCCATGCTGTATGACCATGTTCCAGAAGCATTCTCTCCCAACATTTTACCCACATCTATGGCAGGCATCTTCAGAGGTATATACCTCACAACCTCTGAGGATGCCTACCATAGTCAGGAGAGAATGCTTCTGGAACATGGCCAGACAGCCTGGAAAACACACAACAACTCTGTGATTCCAACCATGAAAGCCTTCGACAACAGACTCCTACTTTGGATGAGGAGCTCACTGCAGGCACCTCTCTATCCAGGCCCTGTGGTCTCCAACAGAATCTGAGAACCACATCAACCTCCTCGAACTCCTGGCTATCTTCAAGGTCCTTTGAGCATTCATTCTGGTACTCCAAGACAGCCATGTGCTGATCCTCACAGACAACACCACGGCAATGTATTATATAAACAAGGAGACACTGGGTCCAGAAGGCTGCAAGCAGTCTTTCTTTAGTTATGGGATTGATGTATCAATTACAACATAACACTCTAGTAACACATGTCCTGGGAAAACAACACAACCTCGCAGACTGCCTCAACCACTCTAGCTTGACCTGCCATGATGGAGGCTCGACCCCCAACACCTTCACCCAGTTTTCAACTGTTGGGGGTTGGCCATTGATAGATGCCCAACTGAACCTCTTCACAGCCAGGAAAAAACCTGAGGCCTCAACAGACTGCCTTGGGGATGCCTTCCTTCTCAAATGGATAGGTCCCTCTTCTATGCCTTACCGTCTCTCCCCTTCATTCTGAGAATGATTGAGCAAATCACCCTTCACCACACCAACTGCATGTTAGTGGTGCTGACCTGGTCCAGACAGACATGGTACTCTGCCATAATGGATCACCACCACACCTTCCCTCCAGTCCCTCATCTTCTCTTGTCAGAGGGCAGCAGGATACTACACATGAATGTTCCCTCCCTCCACTTTACCACCTGGAGGATTATCTTCTAGATGACCTCCCCGAAGGTCTCTACACCATCCTTTGGGCAGCACACAAACCGGCTACATCAGAATCCCACACCTACAAATGTACCTGCTTGTCTTCCTCACCTCTCGGGGAACTTCAGTTGTTATAGCTTCAATCCCAGGCATCCTCGGCTTCCTCCTCATGCTGTTGAGAAGGAACCTGGCAATCTCCTCTTTAAGGCCTTCATATCTCTTCCCAGAAAAGAGTTTTTTTCAACTACACAACAATGCCATATCTGTGTCATTGAAGCCATCAATCTGTTTGCACTTTACTTAAAACTGTTACTTTTATTAGTTTTCTTTAACATATATGTAATAATAATAGTAATAATAATAATAAAACTTTATTTATACCCCGCCACCATCTCCCCAACGGGGACTCGGGGCGGCTTACATGGGGCCATGCCCAGGACAATACAATATAACAGCATATAAAAAACAACACATCACAACACAGTAAACAATACAATAAATAATAATATCCATTTCAAACAAATCAAGAAAACAATAAAAACGAAGGCGGACTACATGAACATTTAGTTAAAACTCGGGGTGAGAAAGACATAAGGATAAAAAACCACAGCGAACAGGGTCAAGAAAGTGGTGTAGTCTAGAGGAAAGATATTAGAGGGAGCAACGGAAAAGAAATATAAGGTAGTTACTCTCCAAAAGCGCAACGGAAGAGCCATGTTTTCAAGTATGTACCACAGTCTTGAATTGTTTAGCACTATGTATACCTGTTACTAAACTGGCTTTTGAGTCAGTTTGCCTTTGGCCAACACAGCTATGTAGCTGTACTGTTATTTCTTTCTCATAAGGACTCTTTTAGCCTTTTTTTATGAGTGATTATTATGTACTTTAGCAATCAAAAGTGTTCTGCTCAATAAACTTGAGTTGTTTTTGTTTTGTTTTTTGCACTACTTTAGTGGGTTTTATATGTGTTCTACCTTCCTGCACCTAAACTTGCTAGTGTCCATTTGTGTGTATTCACAGAGACCACGAGGAAGAAGGACAGGTTGCTTATCTGTAACTGTATTTCTTTGAGTAATCCTCTGTGAATTCACACAAACCCGGCTGTTCCTTTAACATGCAAACCTCCCATTTTCTACCTGCTTGCAGCTTTGGGGAGCTGCCTGGCCAAGGTGCTTTTTATGCCCTGGAGAGGAGTGGACAGGGTTCCCACCAAAACTTAAAATTAGAGCTTGGAAAACTTTCTATTGGAACCTGTGCAGGTGCAGTTAAACCCATTTGTGTGAACTCACAGAGGACCACTTAAACACAGTTATAGGTAAGCAACCTATCAAGTAGCCCCACAACAACAAGATTAATGGGCAAACAATGGGCTTTGGATAACACAATGTTCTGTTTTCTCAGAAGTACAAGATTACAGAGCAACGCAAAGCAGACCAGAAAGTCGTGGACTCCCAAGTCCTGCCGGTCATTAAGAAGGTGCCTCAACTTCAAGGCTATCTACGATCCACATTTTCACTTGCGAATGGAATGTATCCTCACAAATTGATATTCTAAACAGCCTGCATGGCAAGTGAACCATCAAATGCTGCTTTAGTCTCATTTCTTTTATAGCGATCTAGATATGAAATGTGTTTTTATTTAGCTTTTTCCTGATAGCTAATTATTTTTCATTTGACCTTGCTGCAAGTTAGGGTTTGCCATTTACTCTCGCCCCAGGTTCTAAAATTCTCCAAATTTGCTTAGCAAGGTAAGATCAGAATTCAGAATGTTACTTCCAGTAAATTAAACACATAACATTCTGATGGGTGATGGAACCAGGTTTCACTTTTAGCAGTGTACCTCCATAAACAAAAACATTGTATTTAAAGCTTCAACCAAATTTGTTAACCCTCACATTCACATTTCAATCATACAGACTTGATATGTGAACTGGCAAGGTGTTCCCTGTGTACCAGAAACTGGATTTTAGTTTTGTTAAAAGAGTATCTGATCATGATAGTTCTTCAGAAAAATTTGTAGAGATGGAGTAAATGAAGACTAAGCTTCTGGACTGCTTCCCTCCCTTTTACCTAGATCTGATAGAAGTTGCAGTCTAGCATCATTTTAGAGAATTACAAAATTTCCCTTTAATGTACTGAAGTGAAAACAAAAATTAATGGACAAAGTTTACTTTGACATAATTTGCACAACTTCCATTTCACTTTGAAATAAAGTACTATTGGCTTGGTTTATAAAAGCAAAAATGTCATTTTTTGTCACAGGTGAACAGTAAAGAAGAAAACTGCACCACTATTACATAAAATCAATGAAATCTCTTAATTTGAAATAGTATTGTTTAAAAGAAGAGAATTCTGAAATGGTGAATTATTTATATATTTTCACTTTTATATGAAATATCTGGTCAATGACAGTTTATTTTCCAAGCATTTTTGCTCAGTTATTTTTCATTACCAGAAGTTGATTCTAATCATTGTTCTCATTCATTAAGAAATTTTTAAAATTAAAATAGTTTTAAGATAATGCCATAACAAAAGTGTGAGCCCTTCCTTATTTTTGGAAATTACAAAAATGTAGCTGAAATAATTTTTAAAAATACATTATTTGGTACCTATTAGTAACACAACACTTTCAGAAAAATAATACACAGAAATGAATCTGGAATAAATCAGCAGACATTGGAACAAATTTAATTGGAACTGATGCTATCACAAGCATTTATCTTTTACTAGGATTTTTATTTTGTTTTCCCAAGTCTTGAGAGGCTGAGAAAGATTTCTAATGGGAACAACTGAAGAGCCTGTTTTCTTATTTAATTTGTTGTATTCACAAATGATAAAACTTCCTCAAATCTGAGGGTTTAATTTTCCTCAAGAATAGATCAGTCATATCAGATATTCCAAATTTTTAATTTTACAGTAATGGTGGAAATTCAGCTATTGCCACCAAAGTGGCATTCAGCAGAATCAAATTTTCTACTAAGAACACTTGGAAAATGCATTACTTTAGCAGAATAAATTTTAGGTTAATTTAGGCTTTTCTTCATTATAGCTGTTACAAAGTGTTAACTGTTTTTCTTTCTTGCATTCTTCCAGAGCATTATGAAGGCTTGTCAATGCAGTATACCTGTAGATGGTTTTTGTTGTGTCTTTTCTATATAAAAGTAAAAACATTACAAACTCATTTAGCTGATGCTGGCTCTTTATTCCTAGTTTTCTGGTTTTTATTTGTATAAAACTTTATAATACTACTACTAATAATACTTTATTTATACCCTGCCACCATCTCTCCAAGGGGACTTGGGGCGGCTTACATAGGGCAGAGGCCCAACAACATAATTAAACAAAAACAACATACATACAATTCACAGTATAACAAAATAAAAACAAAATACAATATATATATATAATAGTTAATAATATCAGTCAACGACCAAATACAGTTCTGTCGTCTACATAGATGGAGGAACTGAAACATCTATGCAAGAATACAATGATGAGATAAAATGCATAGATAATAAAACTAAGGACCTAATAAAATACCAGATAATACCATCTGGGGCCGATTAGTTAATGACTGTCTGACCGAAGGCCTGCCGAAACATCCAAGCCTTCAGTTGTTTCCTGAAGGAGGATAGAGAGGGAGCCATCCTAATCTCCCTGGGGAGGGAGTTCCAGAGTCGGAATGGCCGAGAAGGCCCCCCCCCCCCTCTCTCTCTCTCTCTCGTCCCCACCAAACACAGTTGTGAGGAGGGCGGAAGCGAGAGGAGGGCCTCCCCGGAAGATCTCAGCGACCGGGTGGGTTCATAGGGGACAACGCGGTCACGAAGATAGGCAGGTCCAGAACGACTCTAAACAAAGGATGCCCCAGAGGCAGGAAGAAGACAGCAGATAAGCTTTTCAATGCTAATTAAAGTGATTAACTACACAACATTCACACTGACCTCTCTCACCCTAGACTTTCCACAGATATATATTAACCTCTTTGCTTAGTTTTCTCCATACCTCACAACCTCCGAGGATGCCTGCCATAGATGTGGGCGAAACGTCAGGAGAGAATGCTTCTGGAACATGGCCACACAGCCCGAAAGACATACAACATCCCCAGGTCCAGAACCGTTTAGAGCTTTATAGGTAATAACCTGCACCTTAAATTGGGCCCAGAATATTATCGGCAGCCAGTGGAGCTGCCTAAACAGGGGGGTTGACTGTAAGCTCCGGTTTCTGGACCATCTTCAAGGGCAGCCCCACATAGAGTGTGTTACAGTAATCCATCCTTGAGGTAACCAGAGCGTGGACCACCATGGTCAAGCTAGACTTCTCAAGGTACGGTTGGCACACTAGCTTTAGTTTAAAATCAGACAAATAAAAATCTATATATATATAAAAGAGTGATGGCATCAGGGCAGCAACAAAACTACAGGCCCCCCAACCTCAACATTTAACAACACAACCCATCATCCATGCTTCTAGGTTGATATAACAAAAATAAAAAAAAAATAAAGTCCTAATTAGAGAGAGAGGAATAATTGTTTTTATCCAATTGCTGCCAGTTACAAGGCTAAGTTCCACTCACTTGGTCTCCTAGCAACCTACTCAGCCCAGGGGATAGGCAGAGTTAGGCCTCACTTAGGCCTCTTCCACAGATTATTTAGTTTGCACTGGGTTATATGGCAGTGTAGACTCAAGGCCCTTCCACACAGCTATATAACCCATTTATAATCTTATATTATCTGCTTTGAACTAGATTATCTTGACTCCACACTGCCAGATAATCCACTTCAGTGTGCATTTTCTACAGCTGTGAAGGAGGGGCCTCAGATAATCCAGTTCTAAGCAGATAATATATGATTATCAATATACAGTGGAATCTAACTTATCCAACATAAACACCCTGGCAGAACGTTGGATAAGTGAATATGTTGGATAATAAGAAGGAATTCAGGAAAAGCCTATTAAACATCAAATTAGGTAATCGTTATACAAATTAAGCACCAAACATCATGTTATACAACAAATTGGACAGAAAAAGTAGTTCAATGCTCAGTAATGCTATGTAGTAATTACTGTATTTACAAATTTAGCACCAAAATATCACAATGAATTTAAAACACTGACTACAAAAACATTGACTACTAAAAGGTAGACTGTGTTGGATAATCCAGAATACTGGATAAGCGAATGTTGGATAAGTGAGATTCTACTGTAATATGAAATAATTACTGTGGTAATCAGTCCAACCCAATTCTGCCATGGAGGACACAATCCAAGCACGCCCAACAGATGGCCACCCAGCCTCTCAATAATAATAATAATAATAATAATAATAATAATAATAATAATAATAATAATAATAATAATAATATCATACGTTCCTAAGGTTAGGAGGCACCCCTAAGGATCACCCAGTTCAACTTCCTTATATCATGCAGGACACAATCCAACCACTCCTGACAGATGGCCATCCAAGATCTGCACAGTAATAATACAAATCGAATCATAGAATCAGACAGTTAGAAGAGACCCCTAAAGGCCATCCAGTCCAACCCAACTCTGCCATTGGACGATACAATCTAAGCACTCCCAACAGATGGCCAGCCACCCTCTCAATAATAATAATAATAATAATAATAATAATAATAATAATAATAATAATAATAATAATAATAATATCATCATACAATCCTAAGGTTAGGAGGCACCCCTAAGGATCACCCAGTTCAACTTCCTTATATCATGCAGGACACAATCCAACCACTCCTGACAGATGGCCATCCAAGATCTGCACAGTAATAATACAAATCGAATCATAGAATCAGACAGTTAGAAGAGACCCCTAAAGGCCATCCAGTCCAACCCAACTCTGCCATTGGACGATACAATCTAAGCACTCCCAACAGATGGCCAGCCACCCTCTCAATAATAATAATAATAATAATAATAATAATAATAATAATAATAATAATAAGATCATACAATCGTAAGGTTAGGAGGCACCCCTAAGGATTACCCAGTTCAACTTCCTTCTACCATGCAGGACGACATAAACCAAGCACTCCTGACAGATGGCCATCCAAGATCTGCACAGTAATAATACAAATCGAATCATAGAATCAGACAGTTAGAAGAGACCCCTAAAGGCCATCCAGTCCAACCCAACTCTGCCATTGGACGATACAATCTAAGCACTCCCAACAGATGGCCAGCCACCCTCTCAATAATAATAATAATAATAATAAGAAGAAGAAGAATAAGATTATCATACAATCCTAAGGTTAGGAGGCACCCCTAAGGATCACCCAGTTCAACTTCCTTATATCATGCAGGACACAATCCAACCACTCCTGACAGATGGCCATCCAAGATCTGCACAGTAATAATACAAATCGAATCAGAATCAGACAGTTAGAAGAGACCCCTAAAGGCCATCCAGTCCAACCCAACTCTGCCATTGGACGATACAATCTAAGCACTCCCAACAGATGGCCAGCCACCCTCTCAATAATAATAATAATAATAATAATAATAATAATAATAATAATAATAATAATAATATCATCATACAATCCTAAGGTTAGGAGGCACCCCTAAGGATCACCCAGTTCAACTTCCTTATATCATGCAGGACACAATCCAACCACTCCTGACAGATGGCCATCCAAGATCTGCACAGTAATAATACAAATCGAATCATAGAATCAGACAGTTAGAAGAGACCCCTAAAGGCCATCCAGTCCAACCCAACTCTGCCATTGGACGATACAATCTAAGCACTCCCAACAGATGGCCAGCCACCCTCTCAATAATAATAATAATAATAAGAAGAAGAAGATTATCATACAATCCTAAGGTTAGGAGGCACCCCTAAGGATCACCCAGTTCAACTTCCTTATATCATGCAGGACACAATCCAACCACTCCTGACAGATGGCCATCCAAGATCTGCACAGTAATAATACAAATCGAATCATAGAATCAGACAGTTAGAAGAGACCCCTAAAGGCCATCCAGTCCAACCCAACTCTGCCATTGGACGATACAATCTAAGCACTCCCAACAGATGGCCAGCCACCCTCTCAATAATAATAATAATAATAAGAAGAAGAAGATTATCATACAATCCTAAGGTTAGGAGGCACCCCTAAGGATCACCCAGTTCAACTTCCTTATATCATGCAGGACACAATCCAACCACTCCTGACAGATGGCCATCCAAGATCTGCACAGTAATAATACAAATCGAATCATAGAATCAGACAGTTAGAAGAGACCCCTAAAGGCCATCCAGTCCAACCCAACTCTGCCATTGGACGATACAATCCAAGCACTCCCAGCCCCATGCTGCTAGGCCCAAAAAGAAAATGCCATCTTGCCTCAAGATTGCTCCAAAGAAGGCAGCTTCTTCGACATTTATGTCTTATACTATTGCTTGACATTGCTTTTATGTTTTATTTATATGGTGGATGTTAGCTTGGTCTGGATCCTCCCCTGCGGTCACTCCTGGGAGTGCATCACTCCAGTGGTTGTGCCCACAGGTTCATCGGAACACGCAAGCCCCCTCACCACGGCAAGGTGACAACCCATCGAGGGGGTGAAATACAATCGACACTGAAATACAATACCGCCTGAGCTCTGCGAGTGCAGCATTTTTCCGTATGAAGCAGAGAGTGTTTGATGACCGGGACATCCGTAGAGAGACCAAGGGGCTTGTTTACAAAGCCATTCCCCTCCCAACCCTGCTCTACGCCTGCGAAACGTGGACGGTCTACAGACGTCACACCAAACTCCTGGAGCGTTTCCATCAGCGTTGCCTCAGGAAAATCCTGCCAATCTCTTGGGAAGACAGGCGGACAAAGGTCAGCGTGCTTGAGGAAGCAATGACCACCAGCATTGAAGCCATGCTCCTACGCCATCAACTCCGCTGGACTAAAGGCCACGTTGTCCGAATGCCCAAAGATCACCATTGTCTCCCAAAGCAGTTGCTCTACTCCGAACTCAAGAACGGGAAACGTAATGTTGTTGGGCAGGAAAAGAGATTGAAAGATGGGCTCAAAGCCAACCTTAAACACTGTGGCAGAGACACTGAGAGAGAACTGGGAAGCCCTGGCCCTTGAGCGCACCAACTGGAGGTCAGCTGTGACCGGCAGTGCTGCGGAGTTCGAAGAGGCACGAACGGAGGGCTTGAGGGAGAAACGTGCCAAGAGGAAGAAGGTGCGTCAAGCCAACCCCGACCGGGACCGCCTTCCACCTGGAAACCGATGTCCTCACTGCGGAAGGGAGAACATGCGGGTCAAGAATAGGGCTCTTCAGCCACCTAAGAACCCACCCCCAAGATGGAAGACCATCGTCCTCGAGCTACGAGGGATCGCCTAAGTAATATAGAAGTATGGACAAAACCTTGATTTTGGAAGCTGTAGGTCACCTGTATCTGGAGAGCACTCAACCAAATTGACATTGGATCTGGACCACACTTGGCACACAGACCCAACATGTCCCATAGAGCACACAGGCAGGATTTTGGGGTTATTGACCTTTGATATGGCAGTTGTATTTCACCCTTATATAGAAAGCACAGGCTGCAGCCCACATTGGATTTTGACCAAACTTGACACACAGATTCAACATGGCCAAGTGTCCATATAGAATCATAGAATCATAGTAGTTGGAAGAGACCTCATGGGCCATCCAGTCCAACCCCATTCTGCCAAGAAGCAGGAAATCGCATTCAAAGCACCCCCGGCAGATGGCCATCTAGCCTGTGTTTCAAAGCCTCCAAAGAAGGAGCCTCCACCACAGCCCGGGGGAGAGAGTTCCACTGCCAATGTCGAGCACACAAGCCCCTGTACTCACATTGCTTTGACACTAAGCTGATTACTGCCAGGAGTTCCACAGACTCATAGTATTTCCACTTCAAATAAGCTTCAGTCACTCAGAAACATTGCATCCCTTCTTCAAAGCAGCTACAGTAGCTGAAAACCGCAGATAGCTGTTCTAAATCAAGACTCCATTGTCCTTTGCTACATTTTAACCAAGAGCAATAAATTGCATCCACTTTCTGCTTTCACTTCCAGCCTGCAAAAGAGCTCCTTTTGCAGGCTCCTTTTGCAACCTAAAACTGGCAATAAACCCCTTTCTGAGCTGTGGATCTTTGCTGGCTTGGCTGATGTGGTTCAGGATCGCCTCGGAAACAAGGGAATGCGGTCACGCAGACTATGAATACGGAAACCCATAGGGCCCCTGTATCAGCGTCTCATGGATTTGCTCTGGCTGTCATTGAGAACTCAGCAGACCCCTGCCTTCAAATTAATCTGACCTGCCGCAGGGAGTTCCACAGGTCCCAAGACCCACAATTGGATGGAATGGTGTGGGAACGTGATCCAGTCTGCAGCCACTCACCTCAAATGCCTCTTCTAATCTCTTTCCTAACCCCAAACTTGTAACAAATCCACTAATAAAATGTTTCCTAACTTGCAACTTTATTCCTGCCTTCTGATACTTTGTGTCCTTTTCCTTCCAAAAATAACAATAAAACCTTATAAACTACCTTTTGGGGCCGTGGGAAGCCACTGGCCAACCCAGGGGGCCTCCATAGGCAACCTGGGGGGAACAGAACCATGTTTCTCCAAACCGCGGATACGGAAACCTCACTAACCCCCGTAACCACGGGTCCGCCAAAACGCTCTGTTTCGGTGGCATATTTTTCCTGACTAAATCCTAACACTAACTGCTATCTCACTTTTTGCGCCAAGGGCTCCTGTGCTCAGAAAATAACCTTTTTGTTTTAAGAGCCAAATTTAAAGAGACAAAAACAGCTGAACGGAGGAAGTCCGCTGCCGCCGTCACCCCCCCCCCCCCCCCCAAGCCAGGAGCCTCAGTGGCCGTTCCTCTGGATCTCCCTGGAATGACACCATGACTGAGCCACGACTTGGGAGGAAAGCTATAGTCTTCCAAGGACCAAGGGCCAGCTCCGGGCCCCCCACAGAACAGGACTTTGCCTGGGATTCACCCTCCTTCTAACCCCATGTAGACTGCCAGCCTGCTGCCAAGAGAGCCGGATTTTCCCACTATGTCTTAATGCCCTAATTTCTCTCATTTCCCCCTTTATATGAACTGTATGCTTATATGTTTATGAAATATTGGAATCAATTCTTTATTAACTGTTTAGCCAAATGTAACTTGGCCTATGGGTTCCCTGGAAAACCCCCAAACTCATTGATTTCCCCTTTACATATATTTTATTACAGAGAAACCCGGGTTTTCCCTCCCCTTTAAAACCGGAGGGAATCTGAATTCCCTCTCCTCTGTCCTCAGATGAACCGCGATACTGCCGAATTGCCTACCCCCAGCATACACTTTCATTCATAACTCACTCAATTTTGCACCGAGAATCACCCCTTTTCATATTTATGGCTAGAATCGCCTAATCTTTAAAATACAACCATCGGAGATCATTTTTGGTCGTTTTTTTCTCTGATCATCAGCTGATTGTCAAACTGCGTTCTTTGCGTAAACTGCCTCCTGCCTTGCGCTATTAGCATAGGAACGGAAAATAAGCTATAAATGTTAATATTTAGTACTTTTTTTCGGTAATTTTGGGGTAAAATGGCTAGAATATGATTCTCTACTCAAATCAAATCACGTTTTATTGATTAGCCCATCGGCCGTATCAAAACATTTAACACATAGACATACATACAACATACAACCCGCGGTAAAAAAAGAAGTTAAAATAAACAAGCTGTTAACAAGACCCCGTTCAGGTCAAATATCTGCATCACCTGCACAGTTTACCCCAATTGATTCCAGATATGCAATTCTCAGTTGTGTGGCTTTGAATAGGAAAAGGGCTGTTTTGTGTGTTATTTTAGGATTCTGGCCGGCCAACAAAAATGAAATTTTAATATGTGGGTCCCAGTGTGTTTTGTGAATAATGTATGGCCCGAGGCATTAGTGTCTCTCTTTCTTATACAATTCACAGCTGAACAAAACATGTGCAATATCCTCCACCTCTGATGCTCCGCAAATACAAAATCGTTCGTTGTATGGAACATGATTAAACCTTCCGTGTTTGACCATCGTATCCAGCTGCTCAAAACGGGCTCTGGTAAATACCCTCCTGAGATGTTTAGGCATTTCTGTCTTTAGATACCTGGCTGTTTGGAAAGTATGTTTAAAACGGCTTAACCATTTCAATGAGCCAGCTTTACTCAGGGTAGCCATGTCTTTTTGGCCTTCTATATCCAGTACTCGTTGAGCCACTATTTTTGGGTCTAGTTCTTCTAAGAGATTTGGATACCGAATCGGAAGTCCACAAGTACTAATGTATTTTGTCAGATGAACTAGCCAAGAGGACTGATGTTGATTTTCTATCTGCTCTAACAGGCACAGTTTTGGCAGTCTATCATTTGCCATGGCAATCAATTTTATCCAGTAGTTGTAGGCCCTGATTTTAGCTAAGCCATCAACTGTGTATACTCCCAGTTCCGCTCTTACTGCAGCAGCTGGGGTCGTCCTGTCTACTCCTAGAAAACTTCGCAGGTGCTGTGATTGTGATTGCTCTAATAATGGTACCTGGTTTAGACCCCAAACTTCAGCTCCATATAAAAGCATGGGGGTAACCTTCGCTTTATACACTTTAAGAAGTGGGTCTAAAGATCCTGGTTGGCTGTGAGTTGTTAATTTAAGCAGTTGGTTTACACGTACTCTTGCCCTGACTGAGCTTCTTTGATGATGTGGTAGCCAAGAGCCAGTCTCAGAAAAAACAATTCCCAGGTACGTGAAAGTGCAAACTTGCTCTATTGATTCACCATCCAGGAACCAGCTATGTCTGTTATGTCGTTTGCCAAATACCATTATTTTTGACTTTGATTTATTAATAGTTAGAGCGTTGTTATGACAATAAGTGTTAAATCTTCTCAGCAGCCTACGTAGCCTGACTTGCGAGTATGATAATAAAATCATATCATCGGCATATAGTAGGATGTTAAAGTGTGTTTTACACAACTTAGGCATATGTACCTCTGGGTCCTTCAGCTGTTCGGGGAGATCATTTACGTATAAGCTAAATAACAGTGGTGCTAATATACATCCTTGTCTAACCCCTTTGTATGTTTCTACACTGTTTGTCATGGCTCCTTGCGTCCCGAATCGCACTTTCAGGAAGGTGTTTGTGTAAAGTGCTTTGATTAGTGCCAGCAGTCTGGGTTCCATATTGAGATCAGTTAATTTTTTCCATAACGTCTCTCTATTTACAGTATCAAATGCTGCACTAAGATCTATAAAAGCAGCATACAGTTGTTTCCCTCTGCTGACATATTTTGCAATTGTATGATTTAAAACAAAGCAATTGTCAATAGTTGATCTATTCTGCCTGAAGCCAGCCTGTTCTTCAACAAGGATATGTTTTTCTTTTTCCCAGCATTCAGCTCTGTTCAGGAGATATCTGGCATATATCTTGGCCACAATATCAATTAGGCTAATTGGCCTGTAGGAACCAGGGTCTTTTTTGTTCCCTTTTTTGTAAACCGGGACAACTATAGCCATCTTCCATCCAACTGGAATCTGGCAGATGTTATTTATGTGTGTAAATAAGCCTGCTAACAGGGGGGCCCACCAATCCAGATGTGTTTTAAATAGCTCAGCGGGTAAATAATCTTCCCCTGGGGCTTTATTGGTCTTCAAATTATTTATAATACATCTGATCTCATCTTCTGTTACTGGTGGCCAAAGGGGCAGGGCTTTTATTGATAGATCTTTACCTCGTGACTGTGTCTCTGTAGGTTCTGTGGAGGCAAACAGGTGGGAGTAGTAATTTTCCCAGTCCTCTGCAGGAATAGGTATGTCAAATGTAAATTTCCTTTCCTTCAAAATTCCAGCTACTGTGTGCCAAAAGATAGCTGAGTTGTGACTCTTAGCTGAGCACTCAAGCCCTGACCAGATCGAGACTGTATGATTTTTCTTTTTTGTTTTTATAAGTTTCTTATATTCTCGTCTCAGGGTTAGCATTTCTAATTGAGGATTTACAAGATGTTGTCCCTGAGCACGTCTCATTGCCAATCTCAGCTTTGTTCTCTGAAGTTGGCATTCTTTGTCAAACCAGGGTGCTCTGCTCAAGTAAGGACCTTTAGGAGTGGATTTTGTGACAAGATGTTCCTTTAGACTGCCACAGATATTTGTAAATGCATTAGAGACTGTCTGCCAATCTGCTGAGTGTGACTGAATTATTGAGTTCCAGTTTGTAATATCCTCTGTTTTGAGGCTATTGGCTATGGCTGTCATGTCTACTTTGGTCCAGGCAAGTCTTTTGTTTTGTATCACCTCAGTGTTGGCCATAATCCAGTTATCATTCCTATTATTTGGTCTTAAATCTGAGGGGCCCAAGAATTTCACACACACTGGTTGATGGTCACTTTCTTCCCTCAAAAGTACTTTGATCTGTGAAAAAAGATTGGCCTTGCCTGTTGAGACACATATAAAATCTAAGGCACTGCTTGTATGGCTAGAATGAAATGTATAGGGGTATATATAATTATAATTATTGTTATTGTTCTTACCTCCTAGGATTTGTAAATTGCACTTCAAGATCAGTGATGCCAGACTTATACCAGACCTATTGATCTTTTTGTCTCTTGAGTACCATTTTGGGTGATTTTTAATAAAATCATGTGGAAGGCCACCATATTGGGCTAGATCATGTATAGATGGGCCTAATTTAGCATTAAAATCTCCAAGTAAAATAATTATTGCTTGGGTATACGCTACTGTTAGTTCTTCCACTATTATCTCTAGCTGTACCCAGGCATCAGGACTGTAATAGGAGGATGTGAGTGGTGGGATATAGACATTTATCAATATAAGCTCCATTTCTTTATAACTAAACTTAATGGCCAATATATTGTGGATATCATCCCCCTTGCACAATCTCTCCCCTTGCCACTGTAATTCCTCCTTAATACATATACATAGGCCCCCTGAGGCACGCCCTTTGTTCCCTCTTTTCTGAGCAGGTGTGTGCCAACATTGAAATCCAGGTAATTGTATTGGGTCAACCCCTTCTACCAGCCAAGTCTCTTGTAGTGCTATTATCTCAAAATCAGATAAGAATCTCACCAGTTCACAATCAACAATCTCTTTCCAGCCAGCTACATTCCAGGTTACAATCTGGATTGGTCTTACTGTCTCTAAGTGTTCTGGTTGGCCAGGTTGTATGAGTATTGAAGATTCTGACAGTCAATTCATGTCTGAGGCTGGTACGATGCCACCAATATCCCCATTGAAAACACAGTTGTTGTGGGGATCTCTTTTCTCCTTTCTGGTTTGCCGCAGATATTGTAGTTGTTGTATTTCTTCAGCAGTAGTATTATTCTGTCTTGATGTTGAGGGTACACTCATTCCTTCCCTGGGAGGTAGATCATGGATAGGGGGTCTGCTGTCATCCCTCCTAGGTACCAAGACCTGTATTGGAGACAAGGTGGGGGTCTCGTCCTCCTCATTCAGCTCCAGTAGGTCATTAACATTAACAGGGCCCACTTCTAAGTCCATCTCAGCCTGTGGGGACTCATCAGTGGACATTAAGCCCACCAATGGCTCAACCATGTCCCCTATGGTGGTCGCTACAGTCTCAAGATGATCCAATCCAAAGTCAATGTCTTGCTGATCACCACAGGTTGCACTGCTCAGGATCGTAGACTGATTCTGTGTTGGTTTGCTGTCAGCCTTGGCTGGACTGGACTGTGGCCTATTCCTGCCAGAAGTCTCCCTGGGGGCTAATAGGCTGGGTCTGCCCACTTCCACAGGCATGTCATCACCATGCATGGGAGTTATCAGTGGGCTGATGTCCAGGTCACGGAAAACCCTCATGGGAGCTATTTGGAATTTAAGCAGGAAGAGCTTCATCTTCATCAGCATAGATGGTAATGTTGATTGTTCAAAGGTCATTACGATTTTCTTATCTGCAGATACTTGGGGTAGCCACTCAACTTTAAGCAGGTCAACACTTTGGGGATGTATATGTAGTAACTGACCCAACAATGTTCTAATAGCTCTGAATGACCTCCATCTGCCCTTATTTATGTTGTTATGAGCAATTCGCAGCATTATCTGGTTTGCTTGTAGGATCCTATTACACTTAGTAGAAGTAAGTGAGTAGCCCCTAGTTGCCTTTGTGCAAGGCTTTTCGTCCGTTGCCTCCCTTCTGGGCCCCATGCCATCAGCCTGAACTGTGCTTTCTCTTAGGGCCGTATTCCTCTGGACAAAAGAGTCAAAAGACAGTCTGAGCTGCTCAATCTGATTTGCTACATTCTTTAGTTTATCAAAAATAAATGTCACTGTTTTAACAGTCAGTAAACATTGCTGCATCAATGCACTGGTGGAGTTCGTCTGCTGCAACAGCTCAGGTTGTTTTAACTCAGTAATTAGTGAGCTTGTTCCAGGCGTATCTCCTCTACACAAATCCAAGGACACTCCTTCTTGATATGCTGTGGAGTTGTTACCGGAGTTTCTGTTTTCTTTATCCAAGGATAAGAAGCTGTTATCGGTAAATAATGAGTTCAATTCTGGCGTACTCACGGTTTCCACAAATAGATCATCTATCTTGAGTTGTTTAGAAGGTTTTTGATGTTTTAGTGTCTCTGGGCTTGTCCTTGTCCGTTTCTTCTTGTTTTTCTTATTCCCCATTTGCAGAGGCAAAGATTAGTTGCGAGAGATGCGATAAAATAAAATACTAATAAAATAAGGCAAACTTTAAAACTTTAAAAACATAAAAACAACAAAGATACCGGAGCTCAATTAGGCACGTCTGATTACTCCGGCGCCATCTTGCAATCTCTATATTTCTAAATTCCAATACCTCTTTTCCTTGTGCCTGACCTCGCCTTGACCTTCTACCCAGCCTTTTTTTCTTCCTGGAACGAAGCGTCCCGCCGATGGAAAGGGAGCAACCAGCTTATCATACAAAGTTAATCCCAAAGTACATTTGCATGGGACAGGACAAAGGAAATCCTCCTGGTCTCGGAGCTGGTCCATCAGCGAGGATCTCCGCATGGAAAGACTTAGTCATTTTTCTTTGGGGATCCAAAAGAGCCTTAGGAAAGCTTTTTAATTCCCACAACAATAAAACTTCTTTTCCATATTGCACGTCCACCCCAGTCTCACACTGAAGGTAATCAAGGAACCGTTGAAGACAGGAAAGCCGGACATAATCCTATCGATGTCTCATCCAAAAAGACAATAACTCTAGACTCCCCTTGTAGGCAAACACCTCGGGGGGGGGGGGTCAATTGGCAGCCCGATGACACATGAATCATTCATCAGTACATTGTCTCTCCCAGTCCCGCCTCCCTGCCTCCTGATTCGCTGCCGCGGAGACGAAGAAAGCCCGGGATTGGTTCCTGGAGCGAGGCGGGAGACCAAGCCTCCTCCCAGCTGGGATGCGCCGGCCAATCAGCGGCCAGTGGGCGGGAGGAAGAGGGCAGGAAATTTGAAGAGGCTTCACTTTGAAAATTGTATTAAAATGGCTTTATTTCTTTGTAACAACATGCTTTGCCTGACGAACTATCGCGGCAATTGCATCCTTTTCAGCTGAATCGCAATAAAGATCACTTCGGTGGCATTTCCTTCAACTCTGGCCAATTCTTTCATTTCATCTCAGGTAAATATAGATCTATAGATTGGGCTTCCCCGGCTTGCGAAAGTAGCGATCCCTCCTTTGTTGGGATCATATTGTCTTCCCTCACTGGAGCAGACTTCCCAAAAGATCGCGGTCTATTTCATGGCCCAACTCCATTTCACTCCAGAACACTTGAAAAAACAAACTGCTATCTTGCTTTTTGCTGTTCCCCTCCTGACAGATGAATTGGCTCTCATTTTTATCAATGAATTGCCCTTTATGAATGAACATGGGCAATGCGACCCAAAATGTCTTTTTGTGCCTTCCTATGAACTCTCAAGGTATCAGAGACCCCTTCCCCCCTCCTGCATGAATCCCTTTGTATCTTTTGCACTGTCTCCTAATTCTAGAGGAGCCTAAAGCCTCTCATCTGCTGGGCTGCGGGGAACCTCTAGGATCCCTTGCTTTGTTCCCCATAGGAAACACAGGGGAGATTGAAACCCTCTGAAACCTCCATGGATGAAACTTGTGTATGTCTCCTTTCTCCCCCCATTGTGAGTAGAGGCGGTCCAACAATGAGGCGAATTTGTGCTTGGGGCGCAAAACATACGGGGGCGCAGTCGAGGCTGCTTTTTCTGTTGATTTGTTGTCAAACATGATGTTTTGGTGCTTAATCTGTAAAATCTTAATGTAATTTGATGTTTAATAGGTTTTCCCTTAATCCCTCCTTATTATCCAATATTTTTGCTTATCCAACACTTTTATTTTTCAGTGATTGGTTTTTTTTGGGGGGGGGGGCACCAAAATTCTGTTCGCCTGCACTTGAAAAATCATCATGGAGCCAGCCGAGTGGGCAGGGGTAGGAAATTCAAACTGTAAAATGTATAAAATACGGTTTCTTCTGTATAATGGCATGCCAGTCTTCTTGCATCTTATTGCGACCGTCATCCTGCTCTGTCTGGACCAGAATAAACTCGATGGCCTTTGCTTTGAAACTTGGTGTGACTTTTATTGGGAAATAGGGAAATCTTTATTTGCTTCTCATAAGGTCACCAGGTGTTGTGCAACCCTCCTTCTGGAGTCTTGTGCTGGTCTCCATTTCTAACGAGTTTCCAAAATCTTTAATCTCCTTATCACATACTGGGAGATTTAGGGGAGATTGACCTTGGATCTGGGAGTTGCAGTTCACCCTTATCCAAAGAACACTGCACCCGGCAGATGTCGGATCTGGACCAAACTGGACACACAGACCCAACATGGCCAACTGTGCATACAGGCCTGATTTGGGAGTGATTGTCATTGGCATATGGGAGTTGTAGTTCACCCTTATCCAGAGATCACTGAACCCAGCCAAAAAATGCCCTTTTCAAACAACTTGGGCATTGCTGAGCATTGACCAAACTTGGCACTCAGACCCAACATGGCCAGCTGTAAATACTGGCATGGTTTGATGGTGACTGCTCTTAGTATTTGGGAGTTGTAGAATCATAGAATATATTGTTTTCCTTTGTGTTTCCAGCCCCTGATACAGGGCCGACACATAGAGGAGTTTAGTTTCCATTGGGTCTGCATTATCAATTGAGAATGGTCTAAAGCAGAGGTCCCCAAACTAAGGCCCGGGGGCCACATGCGGCCTATCAAAGCCATTCCTCCACCGAGGAAGGTGTGTGCAGTGCAAGGTAGGAAGGAAAGGTTTTTCCCGTCTCCTCTCTCGCCTGATTAATTCCAAAGCTTTGCTTGTTTATAATGGTATTTTAATTATTATTTAATTAATAATTAATTATTAAGGGGTGCTTTGCTAGTGCTTTTTGTCATGGAACCAAGTCCCAGGGCTGAATTTCCAAGCCCTGGACTTGGAGTCATAACATAAATAATCCTGGAAGCACCTGGCAGAAGAAGATAGAAGAGCCTGGGAACTCGGGGTTGAAAGTGTAAACAATTATAATTGGTAGAGTGTGTGGGAATAGTAGAAATGTGATACAGGGGGTGGGGTTTGATGATGATATTTGCGTGTGGTGTTACGTTGCATCAGAGGTGATAAAAATGATTGTATGTAAACATTAGGTCATTCTCGACTTTTTCCAAAGTCATGTATTCTTCAATAAAGATTGGATTTGAGAGCAGCTATCTTTGATCTGCGTTCAGACTGGTCCTTTGAAGTGAGCCTGACATTTAAGTCGAGAATCCCGTTCTCACCCTCCTGCGGATTCGCAGTGAAGTGATAATGAGTGGAGAAGGCGATCAAAGCCTAAATGGAGCAGAGAGGCCTTTGCCAGGGGCCCGGCCATTGGGGGAAGAGACGCTGCAAGCCATAGCTTCCTCTACGGGGTACCCCAGGCCGAACGGCGTGACCCAGAGGATTCCCAGAGGAGGAAGAGGCGTCTCTGCGGCTGCAGAAACCAGTTGGGGATCTGGAGGAAGCATGCCGGAGACCGTGGCCCTGCGGTTATCAATCCTGGAAACTAATTTATCCAGGCTGTCGGAAACCGTGGGGAGGTTGGTGCCACTATTGGAAGAGAATCTCCAGAAGGAGCCCACCCGATATGGCGCCGAGAGAGAGCCAAGTAAAGAAGAAGCTTGGAGCCAGAGGGGCCAGCGCGCCTCAACGCAGAGCCCCGTGGCGGCGAGGGGCGAGGGGGATGAGGAATACTGGCAGGAACTGGAGTTCCGGGACAGAATGGCGCGCGAAGTGGAGCGCCAGCAAGCTCTGGGAACTCTGAGGCCGCCAACTCCAACAGAACTCCCAACCCCCCGAATGGGCGTCGGGGTGGAAAGACCACTGGGGCCAGGGATCGGGTCCAGTGGATTGGCGGACGAAGGCGGAGAGGAGCCGGAGATCCAGGAAGAGGAGGAGGATGTGCCGTACGACGAGGGAAGGCGAGGTGCGGGGGCTACAGCGAGGCCCGCATTCGGATGGGTGGAAGGGCCGACAGCGGCGGCAGAATTTCGGGAGCCGCGCGGAACGACCGCCGGAGTGGGGCGCGGCGTGTTCAAAGGGGCCGTCCAAGGAAACCCGATGCAACCCTTCCCCATGCCTCCCAGACAGCATCAACGGGCCGCAGAATGGATGCAAAGGAGGGAAGAGCTCAAACTGGAATACGGAGGGGAATCATCTGAACTGAACTTTTTCCTCATTAGCATCAGAGGATATATGGAAGATAATGCACACACATTCCCCTCCGAAGGAAGCATGGTTCGGGCCATCGGCAACACACTAAAGAGAGGAGCGGCCAGCTGGTATGTGCAACTACATGCCAGACGCGACCTGTGCCTGAGGTCAGTACCCCGCTTCCTCGCCGCACTGGAAAACCGGTTCAGAGACCGGCTAGAGCAATTGAGGGCTCGAGACCAGCTTAAAGGAATAAAGCAGAGGGACAAAACGGTGCCCGAGTACGCAGAGGAATTCCTCCATCTCGCGGAAAGGGTGCCAGAGTGGTCTGAAGTGACCAAAGTGGAGATATTCAAAGAGGGACTACGCCCCGAGGTTTTCAGTTGGGCAGCGCACAGAGACGACCCAGAAACACTCCAGGGCTGGATACAACTAGCGGGGCGCGTCGAATCCACCCTGGCCCAAGTAAAGCGTTTCAGGGGCGGCGGCAGCCAGCAAAGACCGGTGGCGAGGGGTCGAGGAGAAACGAGGAAGCAGGAAAGGCCCGGAGGGAGGCCGGGGATCCCCTTCAAAGGAGATGACAACAAACCCAAGCCGGGATGCTTTGTATGTGGGAAGACGGGCCATCGAGCAGCAGAATGTTGGGCCCGGAAGGGGGAGCCGCCAAAACCCTCAAAGCCCAAGCCAGCAACCGGGAGGCGAGCGGAGGAGGAGGTGCGAGCCCCAGAATCTCCGGAAAGGCTGGTGAGTCGAGACAAACGCATGCTAGTAGTGCCAATCTGCCTATCGGGGCTAGAGAATCGGGCCACCTGCAGGGCATTCGTGGATTGCGGTTGTTCTAGGAACATTATAACTCTGGAATTAGCAGGAGCGCTGAAATGCCAGCAGACGTTGCTTGACTCCCCAATTGCATTTTCGCAGCTAGATGGATCAGTTGCTGCTGGGGAAGTATCTACGAAGGAAATACGGGGGGTCCCATGTAAAATAGGCAAATGGGAAGGAAGAATATCCTTTGTGATAGCCCCTATTGCCACATACCATGTAATACTAGGGATCCCATGGCTCGAACAGGCAAATCCTGAAGTAGATTGGAGAGGAAAGAGCCTAGCATTTAAAGAACAACAAACGCAATGGGAGATAAGCAAAATAGCAGGAGAGGAGGACGAGGGAAATGAAGCAGGGGAAATAGACCCACAGCTATTGCCACCTGAATACAGAGACTTTGTGGATGTTTTCAATCAGAAAGAGGCAAGTAAATTACCTCCCAAGAGGAATATAGAAGTAGAAATTGAAATAACCCCAGGAGCAAACTTACCAAAACCAAAAGTGTATCCCATGTCTGTTCAGGAGAAGGAGGAATTGAGGAAATATATTGATAAGAACCTGGCGCGAGGCTTCATTAAGCCATCCAATTCTCCTCTCGGAGCCCCAGTGTTATTTAGGAGAAAGAAAGACAACTCTCTAAGATTGTGCATTGACTATCGAAATTTAAATGCAATTACTAAGGACAATAAATACCCTATGCCCTTAGTAAAGGATTTAATTACCGTATTGAAGAAAGGGAGCATATTTACTAAACTGGATTTAATTGAAGCATATCATAAATTAAGAATCAAACCCGAGGATACTTGGAAAACTGCATTTTCCTGCGCATTCGGCCATTTTGAATATAAAATTTTGCCATTTGGGTTAAAAAATGGCGGCAGTTGCTTTATGCAGCTTATAAATGAAATACTGCACCCATTGTTATACCGAGGAGTATTCATATTCCTTGATGACATCTTGATCGTGAGCGAAGATAAAGAAAAGCACGTGGAATTGGTCCGGGAAGTTTTGCAGAGACTAAGGGAAGCAAAGCTGTATGCAAAACTGTCCAAATGTGAATTTAATAAAACTCAAATTGACTTTCTGGGGTATCGGATATCTCCAGAAGGATTAGCTATGGACCCGTCTAAAGTATCAGACGTAAAAGAATGGGGAGTACCTCAAACAAGGAGGCAATTGCAATCATTTCTGGGGTTTGCAAATTTTTATAGATCGTTCATAAAAGGCTTTGCGCAAATAACCGCACCCCTTACTGAACTTTTAAAAACAAAAGGGAAAGGGGAGACAGCAAAAGTGAAAGCTCCTGGCGCCAAACTGAGTTGGACGCCAGAATGCCAAAAGGCATTTGAAACCCTAAAAGGATGCTTCACAGAAGAACCCGTCCTAAAACACCCCGATATCCGGAGCCCTTTCATAATCCATTGCGATGCTTCAGACTGTGCATACGGGGCAGTACTATTGCAAAAAGATCAAAATGGGAACTTAAAACCTTGTGGATATTTGTCCCGGAAGTTCAGTGAAACTGAAAAATGTTGGCCCATATGGGAAAAAGAAGCATTAACCATATTAAAAGCCTTAGAATGCTGGCGACACTTCCTCGAAGGGAGCGGAATCCCATTTGAAATTTGGTCTGACCATAAGAACCTCCAGTATTTAAAATCTCCTCGAAAATTGTCCCCCAAACAAATCAGATGGGCACAATACTTCAGCAGGTTCGATTTCCAATTAAAGTTTTTCCAAGGGAAACAGAATGTCTTGGCAGATGCTCTTTCACGCATGCCTCAACACGAAGGCATAACCACAGCAAAAGAGGGAACAGTATTCTCTGATAAACAATGGGGCTTAGCTGTCAGTACAAGAGCACAGACCCAAAGAGAGAACACTGCTATTATTAAATTCGACGAGGAGAATAGTTGGGGAAAAGAACTGAAACAGTCATACGAAGGAGATCAGTGGATCGCATCCAACGCAGAAAAGGGGGAGCAGAAGGGGGGATTCTGGTTTGTGAACAAGAAACTGTATATCCCAGCAGTATTAAGGATTAAGATTTTGCATCGTTTTCACAATAACCAGAGTGCTGGTCATACAGGAATTACAAAAACAACAAAGGCAATAGCAAAACATTGTTGGTGGCCAGGGATGAGGAAGGACATAAAGAATCATGTTGTTCAATGTGATGATTGTGCCAGAAATAAATCGAGAGGAGGGAAGCCAATGGGATTATTACAAACAGTAGCAGAACCTACCAGGCCTTGGGAATGTGTAGCTATGGACTTTGTGGGGGAACTGCCGGTTAGTAAAGGACATCGTTATATTTGGACAGTATTAGACCTGTTTTCCAAACAGGCCCACTTTATAGCACTGACGAAACTACCATCGGCAGAGAAACTAGCTGAATTGTACATAAACCATATTTACAAACTACATGGATGTCCCAGTAGAGTGGTCAGTGACAGAGGGGTTCAGTTCACAGCAAAATTCTGGGAAAAATTCTTGGAAATGCTAGGAGCAGAAAGGAGTCTAAGTTCTGCTTTTCACCCCATGACAAACGGGGCAGTAGAACGTACTCAACAGACGCTTGGGCAGTTCCTTCGAATGTACTCTAACATGAGACAAAATGACTGGTCTAAGTGGCTGGCTTTCGCAGAACTAGCTTTTAATTCGACTGTACATTCCGCAACAAATAAAACTCCCTTTGAAGTAGTTTACGGGTATGAAATACAGCCTCTGCCCCAGTTGCCAAGATGGACAGAGAATGAAGAAACAGGGGCAGGGAAATGGAAAACTCAAATGCTAGAATGCTGGAGTCAAGTGACTGCATCATTAAAGGAAGCACACAAAAAGTATAAAACATTCGCAGACAGAAAAAGGATGGAAGGCGATAAATTGGAGAAAGGAGATTTAGTGTGGTTAAGTACCCAAAACATCAAATTGGGGCTGCCTTCGAGAAAACTGGGCCCCAAATATATTGGACCATTCAGAATACAGGGTGTTATCAACGAAGTAACTTTCCAGTTGGCATTGCCAAAAAGTTTAGGGAAAATACACCCAGTATTCCATCGCAGCTTACTGAAAAAGTATATGGGTACTTTGGACAAAATGGACACATAGAGTTATTGTTTGATTTATTTCAGAATTGTGATGAAAGAAGCACCGAAGAGGAGGATGGAGAAAAAGAGGGCGCCATGTCATGGAACCAAGTCCCAGGGCTGAATTTCCAAGCCCTGGACTTGGAGTCATAACATAAATAATCCTGGAAGCACCTGGCAGAAGAAGATAGAAGAGCCTGGGAACTCGGGGTTGAAAGTGTAAACAATTATAATTGGTAGAGTGTGTGGGAATAGTAGAAATGTGATACAGGGGGTGGGGTTTGATGATGATATTTGCGTGTGGTGTTACGTTGCATCAGAGGTGATAAAAATGATTGTATGTAAACATTAGGTCATTCTCGACTTTTTCCAAAGTCATGAATTCTTCAATAAAGATTGGATTTGAGAGCAGCTATCTTTGATCTGCGTTCAGACTGGTCCTTTGAAGTGAGCCTGACAGCTTTTGGTGCACAAAGGCAGAAGGAGGTTGGACTAAATGGCCCAAAGGGTCTCTTCCAACCCTCTTTATTATTTTTATTATGGTTATGATTAACATTGAGGCTGCATTTATTCCTTTTTTTTACTTCAAAATAAGATATGTACAGTGTGCACTGCATAGGAATTTGTTCATAGTTTTTTAAAAACTATAGTCCGGCCCTCCAACGGTCTGAAGGACCATAAACTGGCCCCCTGTTTAAAAAGTTTGGGGACCCCTGGTCTAAAGCATACTGAGGACTGAAAATTCTTAACCAAAAATGAAGTGTCACCACCAGAAAGCCTGACTGAGGCTGAAAAGGCTGATCTTAGAACATGGAATCAAATATAAATATTAGGCTTGCTCAAATAATTCAATTTCCCCGTTAGTCGTTACTAATTCGTTAGTTTTGTAACTTGTGAAGCAATATTCGACCTAGATTGTCCACTCGTGTGGATCCCGCGGTTTCGAACCGCGATAGGCCCTTTTTCTAATGTCGTTGTTTTTTTTGTTGGGAAAATACCACTTGGTTTGGGAAAAAGGGAGCGTGTATTTGGTTCCCCCTCTTTCCTTTCTTCTCGGGGCTGCTGCTCAATAGGGCTGGCAGGCAGCAGTGACTCTCTTTCCCTATCAACGCTAGCAAAGTCTGGCAAAAGGTTGCAAGTCCCATTATCCTCCGCAATACCACTTGGTTTGGGAAAAAGGGAGCGTGTATTTGACAGATTTACGGGCACTGAAACAATGTTACACAAGTAGAAGAAGGACTTTCACAGTGAAGGAACCCCTATTGAACAGGAAATAACAATTCAAAAGCAGGAACAGATTTTTGCAATTGTTAAATAAAGTTTTTTTATATGAACTATGAAATTGCGCAATAAATCTTAGGAAAGGGCAAACACTCTGCAATTTAGCGAGCAAGCAGGGTGGATTGTGTTCTCCCACTGTACCAAATTTGATCAGTATAGCTGAAAAAATGAGTGCAGGAGAGCCCCATTAAAGGCCCCCCCATGGGCTGTTTTGGGCCACTGCGCATGCGCATCCGCCATTAACCAATTACTTTTGAAACTAACGGATTTTCGTTAATTTTGAATTTTGGGGGGGGGGGCAAAATTCGGAAATGACATCAGAAACGAAATGCTACCCCCCTCTACTTTTGAAACGAGTTTAGAATCATTTTTTTCGTGGATTGCTCAAGCCTAATAAATATATATGCTAACAATGGGTTTGCTAAAGTTTCTGTAAACTATCGCTTTGCAAAAAGGGGGAATAATGGAGCAGCTCTTGAATGTTTTATTTAAAGACCCTAAAAATCCCTTACCTAGAAGACCCTTACTCAAAAATCTTGTTTTTCCATGAAAGTGTTGACAGGATATGTTCTGCCTGACATTTGCTCTTTGCTCACAATATAAGGTCATGCAAACTGCAGTAATGATTTGGCTGCTGGATGATGCATACGTGGGATGAACTATGGACATTTCACCTGAGGATAGTGCATACGTGGAGCAAACTATGGACACTTCATCTGATGTGATGAGTAATGAGTTATATAAGTTACAAGGCAACTATGCATGTCCAAAAGGATTATAATAGGAAATTCCATTGTCAGCTTTCTGCGCATGCTTCTGTAAAATTGTATAAATTGGAAATCCACTACAGGCAAGGTGTGGCATTTGCGTTTTCTGGGCATTTGCTAACATTGTCACCTGCTCTTGGCCAAAAATAAACTATCTTGAAGACTACTTCTGCTGTCAGTCTGCTTTCTTCACCCGCATCCAAATGAAATTCCACAACAATTCTATGATTCTATGATTCTAGTTCACCCTGATCCAGACCAAATTTGGCACACAGACCCAACATGGCCAGCTGTGCATACAGGCCTAGTTTGGGGAGGATTGACCCATGATTCTGTGAATTGTAGTTCATCCACATTGTTATGTATTTTCTAATGGTAGCATTAATAAAAAACTAAATCAAAGTCAGGCTTTTTTCTAATAAATATTACTACTAATTAACTAAATGTTACCTAACAGCCCCCCAGGCATCACCGGATCCCCAAGCTAGTATAATATCTAAATCTATCTAATCTAAATCTAATCTAATCTAAATCTATCTAATTAAATCTAATCTAATCTAAATTCTATTCTGATTCTAAATTCTATTCTAATTCTAATTCTATTCTAAATTCTATTCTAAATTCATAATAAAAATGAAAACCCATACGTGTGTATGTGGCACGGGTGTCTGCTCATACAGACAGCCTCTGGCTTCCACAAACAGGCTATACTTCCCAGGGTTAAAAATCCAGCAAGTCACTCTTTTCCACTGACATTACGGTTACAGCGAGCGCCATGAACATGCAGCCCACCCCCTGCCAATGTCCTCCCCAAACACTACGGCCCACCCCCCAAGGAATGCTTTCATTTGGGGACCATTTCATCCTAGATTTTGCATTTTCCTCCACCACAGGCAGGCATCCCAGGGCTCTCCATTGCTGTGGAATTTGCATGGCCCCACCCACTGCTCTTTCCTTTCAATTCTCTCTGCATAATAAACACAGAAGAATGGAATGTGTTGTTGAAGAATTGAGCTGCAATTAAAATTACTGGAAGAGTTTAGGGATTGACTGCACATGGTGAAAGTTGTAGTTCACCCTGCATCAAGTCAGACCCCTGTGACTCCTACTGGGGAATTTAGAGGAGTTGTAGTTCACCTACACCCAGAACGCTATGAATCCAAACAACGATGGCTCTGGGCCACACTTGCCATGCATACCTGATATGCCCAGATTTGACTACTTCCCCAAACATTTCCCCTTTTCATATCCCTAACTAAAAACGCTTCTCCTTCAAAAGGAGGCCATCCGTTTCCAAATTGATAGGGTTTCTTAAGGCAAATCAGCTGATTGTCAAATATATCCGCGCTTACAGTTTCTTTCTAGCACTGTTTGTGAAGCCTCCAAAAAACCCAGTAACTTTTTGGCTCCAATTTTCTTCAGATCATTCAATGAGACTTTCCTGTATGAATTATGAACTATGGGTTCAAAATTGTATAAATGTTTATCACTTTTATTAATTGTTATAGATGAAATGGTATGGATATGGTTTCCTGGGAATTCCTATATTTCTGTATTTTCCCTCTTGTGTTTGACCTTACCCTGGAACCTCCTCCATCCCCATAAGGGAGCACCCTGTCACTGAAGGGAGCGATCAGCCACCCATAAAGGTTTTATCACAAACACATTTGCATGGAACAAGAAAAGTAGATTTTCTTGACCTCGGAGCTGGCCCATCAAGAGCAATCTCCATATGGAAAACCTTAACCACCCAACATTGGGGCTCAGCAGGACTGTCGGAAGGTTCTGCCCCCCGCGGCAACAGCCTGACTTTCCATATTGAACGTTCACCTCAGCCTCACCCTTTTGGGAAATCATAATCTGTTGGAAACAGGAAAACCGGACATAACCCTATCAATGTCTCATTCATAAACAACAGGACTAGACTCCCCTAGAAGGCTCATTCAGCCTCGGGGAGTCGATAGGCATGCAAATCACATATGATTCATTCATCAGGACATTGTTTCTCCTTGTCCCGCCTCCCTCTCTCCTGATTCGTCAGCCACGGAAGCGAAGGGAGCCTGTGATTGGCTCTGACGCAGGGCGGGCAGCCAAGCCCCTCCCCAGCTGAGGCGCGCCAGCCAATCGGTGATGAGTTGGGTGTGGAGAAGAGGGTGGGAAATTTGAAGAGACTTCACCCTGATTTTGTTATAAAAATGGCATGCTTTGCCTGACGAACTATCGCAGCATCGCATCCTTTTCAGCTGAATTGCAATAAAGATCACTTCGGTGGCATTTCCTTCAACTCTGGCCAAGTCTTTCATTTAGTCTCAGGTAAATATAGATCTATAGATTGGGCTTCCCCGGCTCGCCAAAGTAGCGATTCCTCCTTGTTGGGATCATATTGTCTTCCCTCACTGGGGCAGACTTCCCAAAGTTCACGGTCGATTTCATTTGGAGTGGGATAGACCATGGATGATGAACTTCCATATGGGAGTTGGAGTTCACTTGCACCCACTGAACCCCGCTGACCCGGGGCCTGGACTAAACTTGCAACACAGGAAAACAATGCCTTTCTCAAATAACCCAGGCACTGCCGGGTCCCCAAGCTAGTAAAATATAAAAATGATATAAAACAAAAATAATATAAGATATAATATATATAAAATAAAATATCAATTTGCAGACTACCGAAAGAACGAAGAACACAATTATTGCTGTTTTTGTTTTTTGTTTTTTTCAATGAGGAAGGAAGTAGAAGAGTCTAAAGGAAAAGTGAGGGAGGTCAAAGGTTACAGGGCTGGGGCAGTGGTGTTGCGCCCAACCCGCTTCCTGTGCAGGGCTTGGGCCCTCTTCTGTCGATCAGCAAAGGCATTTCCTAGGGTCTGCTTTAGGGCAGGAAGTACCGCCCTCTCCGCTGGGGGGGGAGCAGGAAGCAGTGGGGTGAGCATTCGGCTGCAGACAGGAAGTGAGGGTAAGGGCAGGAAAATAGACAGGAAGTGGTTGGTGAGAGAAGGGTCAGGAAATACAGAGATTAAGGGAGGAAACACAAAAGACACATAATAATAAATATAATGATGTACACATATTAGTAATATTATGTATAATATATATGAGTAAATAATACCCTGTTTCCCCAAAAATAAAACAGTGTCTTATATTAATTTTTGCTCCCAAAGATGCTCTAGGTCTTATTTTCAGGGGATGTCTTATTTTTCCATGAAGAAGAATTCACATTTATTGTTGAACAAAAAAAAAAAGAACATTTATTATATACTGTATATTTGTCATCACAAACCAGCATAACCAAACAAACTGTGAATCCTATCAAGAATTTCTTGTTATTGCCATTATTTCCATGTACAACACTCTATGGTACGTACGTACATTTACTGATCCTGCATGAGCTGGTGTTCTGTTTGGTGGGCATGCTTCCACTTTGCTAGGTCTTATTTTTACTAGTTCAGGTCTTATTTTCAGGAACACTGTATGTGTATTATTAGTATTATATATGTCACTAGCTGTGCCCGGCCACGCGTTGCTGTGGCGAAGTCTGGTGGTCTGGGAAATAAAGTATTGAGGAATTGGTGGTAGTTAAGGTAAAGGGTAAACGTTTTCCCCAGACATTCGTGTCTGACTCTGGGGGTTGGTGCTCATCTCCATTTCTAAGCCGAAGAGCCGGCGTTGTCCGTAGACTCCTCCAAGGTCATGTGGGATGACTACATGGAGCGGCGTTACCTTCCCGCCGGAGCAGTACCTATTGATGCACTCACATTTGCATGTTTTTGAACTTCTGGGTTGGCAGAAGCTGGGGCTAACAGTGGGGGCTCTCTCCGCTCCCCCAATTCAAACCTTTCGGTCCAGAAGTTCAGCAGCTCAGCGCTTTAACACGCTGCGCCATCAGGGGATATTATTTCCTAAAGGTTGTGAATATACAATATTTCTGATTGGTTTTTTTTGTTTGTTGGAGGCAAGTATGAATGGTGCAATTTGGAAAAATGATTAGGATGTAATGGCCTTGCAGCTTTAAAGCCTGGCTGTTTCCTCCCTGAGTGAATTTTTTGTTGGGAGGTGTTAGCTGGCCCTGATTGTTTCCTGTCTGGAATTCCCTTGTTTTCAGAGTGGTGTTGTTTGTGATATTTATATGCTTCTACTGTCTGTGGCCCTGAGAAAACAGAGGATTTTCCAGACTTTGATGATGGGAATACTTTGTTGGGAGGTGTTAGCTGGCCCTGATTGTTTCCTGTCTGGAATTCCCCTGTTTATTTACTGTCCTGGTTTTAGAGATTATATTGTTCTGCATTATTCTATCCCAGTAATTATTTCATATTAAAGAAGAATCTCACTTATCCAACATGCGCTTATACAATGTTCTGGATTATCCAACGCAGTCTGCCTTTTCATAATCAATGTTTTTGTAGTCAGTGTTTTAAATTCATTGTGATATTTTAGTGGTAAATTTGTAAATACAGTACAGTAGAGTCTCACTTATCCAACATAAACGGGCCGGCAGAACGTTGGATAATGTTGGATAATGAGGAATTAAGGATAACCCTATTAAACATCAAATTAAGTTATGATTTTACAAATAAAGCACCAAAACATCATGTTAGACAACAAATTTGTCAGAAAAAGTAGTTCAGTACACAGTAATGCTATATAGTAATTACTGTATTTATGAATTTAGCACCAAAATATCATGATATATTGAAAGCATTGACTACAAAAATGCGTTGGATAATCCAGAACGTTGGATAAGCGAGACTCTACTGTAAATACTACATAGCATTACTGCGCATGGAACTACTTTTTCTGTCAAATTTGTTGTATAATATGATGTTTTGGTGCTTAATTTGTATAACGATTACCTAATTTGATGTTTAATTGGCTTTTCCTGAATCCCTTCTTATTATCCAACATATTCACTTATCCTGCCAGCCTGTTTACGTTGGATAAGTGAGACTCTGCTGTATATTTCTAATCTTATATTCTCTGCTCAGAACTCGATTATATGAGGCCCCTTCTTCACAGCTGAATAAAATGCACACTGAAGTGGATTATATGGCAGTGTGGACTCAAGATAATCCAGTGCAAAGCAGATAATATAAGATTATAAATGGGAAATATAGCTGTGTGGAAGGGCCTTGAGTCTACACTGCCATATAATCCAGTGCAAATTAGATAATCTGTGGAAGAAGCCTAAATGAGGCCTAAATCTGCCTGTCCCCGAACTGAAGCCTGGCTGTCCCTTGGTTGCTAGGCAACCAAGTGGGCAGAGATTAGCCCTCTAAACTGGCAGCAATTGGATAAAAAAATTATTGCTCTCCCTCTAATTAGGACTTTATTTTTCTTTTCTTTTTGTTGTATCAACCTTGAGGCGTGGATGATGGGTTGTGTTGTCAAATTTTGAGGTTGGGGGGCCTGTACTTTTGTTGTTTTGTGAATTGCCGTGATGCCATCACTCTTTTATATATATAGATTATTACTGTTATACTATATGTGTTTGTGTCTGTCTATTATTATTGTATTATATATACCCTGTTTCCCCAAAATTAGGCACCCCCTAAGCAGGGTATACATAGTACAGGGTATATATAATACAATAATAATAGACACAAGCACATATAGTATAACAGTAATAATGACCTATATAATAGTAATAATACACATACAGTGTTCCCCCGCTACTTCGTGGTTTGCTTATCACAGACTTGCTGTTTCACGGTAAAATTTATTTATTTGCCCCATTGCTGCTGCTTCTCCTCCTGAGGGAACACTGTAGATGTATTTATATATTAATACATAAATATTTAATATATTATTAATAATAGATATGTGCCTACTATTATTATATATATTTAATATAAGAATAGTAAGCACATATATATATATATATATATATATATATATACACACACACACACACACACACATACACACACACACACACATACATACACACACACACACACACACACACACACACACATATATAAAACCACAATAACAATGATAATATATACACAGCCACATCAGTATAAATACATATATTCTTACCACTGTTTAGGGGAATTTTTCACTTTGGGGAAGCGAGATGTCTGTGAACTCCTTCAGAGGGAAAGAAATAATATAATATATACGTATGTATGTCACTTATTTTTGACCTTAAATATGGTTCCCCCTTGAACTCTGGGCCTTTAAAATAATAATAACAATAAATAATAATAAGACATCATTACAATAATTATATAATAATAATATATAATATTATAGTTTATGTATTATTATTATGGTGTTACTATTAAATGCAATAATAATATTAAAATACTAATAAATAAAATACTACTGATAAATATTATAAATATAAGCATAACAATATTTATAACCATAATACAATAATAAAAATAACAACAATACATACTACGAAAGCTTAAATACTTCCAATAAATATTATAAATATAATACTATAATGATACATATAATAATACATATAATAATGAATATAAAATATATGAGAAATATAATAACCGCACTCCATGCAGTCATGCCACTGGCCACATGACTTTAATAGTAATAGCTTTATTTTTGTATGCTGCCACCATCTCCCCAAAGGGGTTCAGAGCAGCTTACATGGGGACCAAGCTCAATCAGTCACATTTACATCATAAAATACCATTTAAAAACAAGAGTATCAGTTAGAACAGATTAAACATACCATAGTTAAAATAACATAACTATAAAAACATTGAAAGTAATTAGGAGCACCAACCCCCACAGTCGGACATGACTAGACTTCATGTCAGGGGAAAACCTTTACCTTTACTCTATAATAAAAATAGCACCAACAATAATTACAATAATTAATAATAGCAATTCAGAGATTGGGGTTTTGAATGGGACTAATGTTAATTAGATCTTATTGCTTTAATTGCATTTACCAACAAGAGTAGATCTGGTGATGTTTTTACTGTACTAGATCTTATGTATTATATAGTCCTATATTTATGATGGTTATTTTTGAGTAGTAACAAACGTTTAATGTTTTTGCTCTGCTTTATGCATTATGATTTGTTCTTCTGATTTTTCCTGAATTGTTTTGTGTGACTATCATTATTTATTTTGTTCTTCCTTGCTGTAAGCCATGCTGAGTCACCTTGGGGAGAGGGGACAGGATATAAATAAAGCTTTGTTGTTGCTGCTGTTGCTGTTGTTTTTATTATTTCATACACAACAAGATGAGTCCACAGCAAACAAGATCACTCTGCTGGTTGTAGTATTGGAACCCACGTTGGACTCTTCCCAAGTGCCTAGGACTGTGTGACGGATTGGCAAATAATACATGCAGATCCCAGTTGAGTAGCCTTTTGCAGCTGACAGGTGGTAATTTTGTCAGAGCCAATTGTGTTCAAGGTCTTTAAGCACTGCACCCAGGGTGCCAATCACCACTGGGACCACCTTGACTGGCTTGTGCCAGAGTCTTTGCAGTTTGATCTTTAAATCTTCATATCGTGTCAGCTTTTCCAGTTGCTTCTCGTCAATTCTTCTGTTGCCTGGGATTGCAACATCGACAATCTATACTGTACTTTGCTTTTTCCATAACCGTGAAGTCAGGAGTCTTGTGCTCCAAACTTTGTCAGTTTGAATTCAGAAGTCCCAGAGTAGTTTGACGTGTACATTTTCTGTAACTTTTTCAGGCTTGTGATCCCAGCAGTTCTTTATCACTACCAGATTACTATTATTATTATTATTATTATTATTATTATTATTATTATTATTATTAATAATATATTATAACAATACTACTAATATGTTTATATAATAAAGAAAAATACAATAGATATAATAAATAAAATTTTATAATAGAAATAATATAATAAATAATAGTAAAAGTAGTATATATAAGAAATAGAATAGTGATAACAAAAACAATATTATAATGGTAACAATAATATAATAATAATTAATATTGTCAGGATCATTGTATCAGTCTGGGACTGGTTGCTTCTGCCATAAGAAAGGGAGGTGGGGGGGAGGAAGGCTGGGAACAGTTGGGAAAGGTAGTGTAAATAAGACATCTGTTTTGGGAGGAAAATTGAAACTGCAGTTAACAGACTTTGGGCATAATTTTTGCCCACTAGGTGGCAGATGTGAGTTGGGCTGATATATACAAGAGGTTTGAGTGGGAAAACTTTAGAACTGTCTTCTCAGGATTGTGGAAAGAGGGAATAAACAACTTGTCTCCAGCGATTTATTGTTTTGAGTTTGACTTCAAGATCTTCTAAAGCCTGACATTAAAACAGTTCTCTTCTTATTAATTTTCCTGTGCAAGCAGTGAGATTACTCATGAGTATCTCAAAGGAAGGAGAGCAACTGAATCTTGACCAGCCGGCCTTGAGGTACTTATTGCCACTAGGACCCTAGTAGCCATGCTAGAAATGGATCTCTCAGTTCTGAGAAGTGAGAGTGATGAACAGCAACCTACTGGACTGACTTTGAACTCGACACAAGGCCCGGCAGGTAAAGGAGTAATAGTGCGAAGAAAGTCCCCTCCAGAGAAATTGGAGAGGCAAAGCACCTCAGGAATGCAAAAAAGGTAGACGCTTTTTGTTTAAATTGGATGAGATGAGACAAGAAGTGGCTGCTTCTATCAGAGCACTGGTGGAGAGAGACCCCAGACGGACCCTCTTGTTTGGGATGGGAGCAGCGGCACCCCAGGTCTCGGGCTGGGTGATGTTTGCAGATGAGGAAATGGACCCCCTAGGAACCACAACTCCAAACCGGGGATGCTGGAAAGGGGCCAATTATCTAAGGCAACCAGGGAAGTTGAGCTGATGTGTTCAGTAACAAGAGTGCAATAGATTAGCCCCCCCCCCCCCCACAGGAAGACTGATTGCGCAATAGGCCAAATTGCCAAGCTTAAAGCTTTATGCCATGTCTGAGCCTGAGAAAAAAAGCACTGAGAGAATTCATTGATAAGAACTTGACCAGGGGTTTTATTGAGCCAGTAAGCTGATAATGCACAAATATCTATAATAATACAGAAAAATAATGTATGTATATATACACTCTTGTAACAATCCCAAGAAATGTAATACAATTCAGGTTTCTACAACTCTATATTAAAGTAATTCTTTTCAAACTATATTGCATATAACAAAATTGCTTTCAGGATATCATAAACAAAGGTACAATATCCAAGTCATGCTCTCACAAAGTATACTATATCAAAAGTAAATAACAGACAAAAAGAGCCAAACAAGACCATATTCTTCCTGGAGTTGCGTAGAATCTTGGGCCAATGTCAACTGTAGTAAAAATATTCAGTGTCCAAGATAACAGTTTCTATATTCAAAGGAATTCTTCTCACAAAAAGGAGGCCATCCTGGACGAAGGATTAGGGGAAATCCAACCCCAAACAGTAATCCAGGAATACCTGGCCACTCCAAACAAAATCAAGTCCCCAGGGCCTTCGACAAAGTCCCCCACGACCTTCTGGCAAGGAAACTAGTAAAATGTGGGCTAGACAAAACTACGGTGAGGTGGATCTGTCATTGGCTAAGCGAACGAACCCAAAGGGCGATTCTCACCCATGCGTCGTCTTCATCATGGAAAGAAGTGACGAGTGGAGTGCCATCCGCAGGGTTATGGGCCCGGTTCTGTTCAGGATCTTGATTAAGGACTTAGACGAAGGGTCAGAAGGCACGATCATCCAGTTTGCAGAGGGGACCAAACTGGGAGGGAGAGCCAACACTCCAGAAGACAGGAGCAGAATCCAAAACGATCTTGACAGACTAGAGAGATGATTGGCCGAAACTCACAAAATGAAGTTCAACAGGGACAAATGCAGGATACTTCACTTCGGCAGAAAAAATGGAAATCAAAGACACAGAATGGGGGGCGATGCCTGGCTTGACAGCAGTGTGTGCGAAAAAGACCTTGGAGTCCTCGTGGGGAGGAAGGGGAACATGAGCCAGGAATGTGGTGCGGCGGCTAAGAAAGCCAACGGGATTCTGTCCTGCATCAAGAGGGGAATAGCGTCTAGGTCCAGGGAAGTCTATTCCTCCTTGGCCAGGCCACTTGACCTGGAATCCCACTGTGCCCCATTCTGGGCACTGCAATTGAAGGGAGAGGGTGACTCTAAGCTGGAAAGCGTCCAGAGGATGAGGGAGGCTCAAGTGATCAAGGGTCTGGAGAACAAGAATCCCCATGAGGAGCGGCTTAAAGAGCAGGAACTCTCTCTCTGCCCCAGGGGAGTGTGGTGGAGAGAGGCTCCTTCTTGGGAGGCCTTGAAGCAGAGGCTGGGTGGCCATCTCTCGGGGGTGCTTTCAACGAGATTTCCTGCTTCTTGGCACAATGGGGTTGGACCGGGTGGCCCATGAGGTCTCTTCCAACTCTGCCGTTCTAGGATTCTAGGATTCTATTATTCTATTTAGATGACATATATTTTCGATGTTAAAATCTGTATTGCTGATTTCAAAATTCTAGCTAAATTCTCCTTCTGAAATTGAAGAATTGCATTTGCATCACTATGATCAAAACATTTGTGCCATAGTTCAAGAGTATATCCATCAACTTGTGTCTTAGCCATATTAGCTTGCTCAGATGAAACACAATTCTTAAACTCCTTCTCAAAACCTCTGTCATACAAAACATTGTCCTTTGAAATATCACATTGTCCATTCTCAAAATGAATTACAAAACCTTTCATATCTATAATACTGACACTAAGCATGTTGCATTCAATAGAAGGTACTAGGAGAACATCATTTATTTCAGTTTCTGAGATTTTATCAGGCAAACTACATTTCACAAAGCATTCTCCTGATCCAATAATTTTCATAGAATCTCCATTTGCAACTTTCAGTTTAATTTTAACATTTTGATTCACTTCAACAAAGTTTTCATTGTCATATGAGCCATGCTGTGCACATCCTGAATCAATAAGTCAAACATTTTCTTTATCTTTACTTTCATTCACTGTCATAACAGATCTTCTAGCAAGTAAACTCCAATGGTTCTGTCTGTTTTCAGTGGATTTCTTTTGGAAAAAACTTCTTTTCCTGTCTTTCCTGTTTATTGCTACCAGATGGCATGTCATCTTTCTTTGGTAGGTGACAATATTGGGTAATACAACTTATTTTATTACAGTTGTAACAAATATGCCCTTGTGGACAGACCTTTGAGGCTCCACCTCTGTGACTCTGGCAATTAGTCACCCTGTAACTTTATTCAGTTGATCTCCATGCTCCAACCAGTAAAGATCCATTCCAATCAATACAATGCTCTCTCAGCTTAGCCAAAGACTTCTCAAATGAAATTTCCACATATGCATCTAACACTGAAGCAAATGCACCAAGCAATCCCTTCAATGAGCCAACTTTCTGATGATTGCCAAGAAATGTTCCAGTCAATTCAAGCCTATTAAAAATTTCAAGTAGTTCAGAAATATTACTTTTTCAATCTAATCTTAATATCATAAGCTGCCTTATAAAATTCTGCAGGCTTCTTGTAGAGGTATATCCAAAGTGTTTTTAAAACATACTTTTAGTTGTGGTCATTTTATTCACATAAAGCATCTGTCTGTGTCTTAAAGATGATACTATCAGCTTGCTGCCTAAAGCATCCTTTTTCTTCCAATCCTAAATTTCAGTCTCTCCTTCAGTTGGACACTCTTTCTTCGAACAATCCATCTAGATAAATCAGAATCTTTTCATGCTGATAATGAAAGTTCTTGTTGTCTAATCCATCACTTAGGGAAAATTCATCCATATTTACCATCTTTCTAACAAAAATCCAAACAGAATCAAAATTAAAAGTTCAAAAAAACAAAACAAAAAACTAGCCTCTTAAATTCCTAGGCAGCTTCCCTGTCTCTCTCTTAGCTGGGAGACTTTAAAAAAAAGGAAAGGAGGGGTAAAAATGCTCTTTCAAAAAGAAAAGGCACACAAACTGCAGCTTTCTCTTTCTCTGTTTGCAAGCTTCCACACAAATAAATGGAAAAATAAACTGCAGTGGAAGTGTCACAAAAATAAACAAAAGCTAATTTAGAACAACAATAGTTACTGGAACCTATAACCTGTTATATTATGAAAATGCTTAAGACATGGAAGGGCTCAGTCATTTGACTAGAGGAAACAGCTAAATTACTTAAATAGCTGACCTTCCTTAAAGCATTACATTAAGCAGAATAGGAAAAACAAAAGAACAACAGGTACAGAATGGAATAGTTTACACTTCAAAGGAAAAATGCATAGGCAGAGTCCAGCCAGCTTAACTATGAATAATCAGCACCCCACTGATAGCATGCATAGTAAATATTTATTCATTTATTTATTTACAGTACCCTTTCTCAACCCCGAGGGGACTCATACACAATCAGAATGCCAGGAAAAAAAAAAAGATTACATATCAAATTGATGGTGTAACAAAGTAGTTTACTCATAACCACTTGGGTGAATAGTAATCACACAGGTAAATACTTATTTGCAGGTATATCAAAATATGCAATCCAAAATAGAATCAAAAGGTGGCTTCTATATCTTCAGCATGGCCTAGGCAGGTCTCATGGCATGCAAATTACATAAGCTGAAAAGCGTGGACAATGGTACTCTACTCAAAGTAAGGTAAGGATCAAAACAGCAAGGGACAAAAGATTTCCTTTCCTTTTATACCTTCTTTGAGTTCAAAGAACTGTCCCTATGTGGCATACAATCACATACATCTTGGCAAAAGCTCCCCTAAACCTCACATGCAAATTCTGAATGAGGGCCATAAACCTAACAAGACAAGTGATCTTACACAGAGACATGCAGACCTAACCATTTCAAATGTGCATGCAAAGATTGTTAGTTCATCCAACAATGTCAGTATCCACGACTTGTAGATAAGTGGTGCTTACCCATGACCCTGAATCCTAGTTGCATTCATTGACTGGTGAGAAAAGATTTATTTATTTCGTGTCAAAAGCATTGCATAACAAATACATTTTAAAAATGATGAAAAAAAAGGAAATCACAAGCAACTAAATAGTTTTGGACCAAAAGCGGGCAACAGCAACTGCATTGTCTGTAGCTTTAATCAACTCCTCCGTACATGAGGCAGGGCATTGTGGGCAAGCAGACATATGCGGAGTTGTTTGTTCAGCTCCACAGTCACACAAGGTGGAGGATTCCTCCAGGTAGGGCCACCTTGCCAAGTGTCTTTTGATCTGCCCACTCTGCTTCTGAGTCTGTTCAGGGACTTCCAAGTTGCCCATTCCTGGTTTGCCCCGGGAGGAAGACCCTCGTGGGGGGCCACCCAGTTGGAATTGCCAGGTTTAGCTGCCCAGAGGGACACCCTTGCTGCTGCTGGAGGGACATCCAGAGGAGGGAGTGGTGGTTCTCATGAAGCCCTTCCGTGATTTGAGTCTGGTGGGAGGAGGGTGATAGCCATGCAGTGGGGGGCTTTCACAGTGTTTGACTTTATTTCTCTCGCCGTTAGCAGCAACTTCCCGTCGCACGTCAGGAGGGGCAATGCCAGCTAACTTGTAGAGTTTGTCATCAGGTGTGGGTTCCAGGCCTCCTGTGAGGACTCTGCATGTTTCGTTCAGTGCTATGTCCACCTGCTTCGCATGGGCAGACTTGTGCCAGACAGGCCTGGCAGGCGCACTCAGCCGGTGAGAAAGACAAGGCCAGGGCTGAGGTTCTGACGACTTGTGGGTCTGCTCCCCATGCGCTGCCAGTCAGTTTCCGCAGGATGTTGTTGCGTGCGGCTACTTTGTGCCTGGTGTTCACGCAGAGTTTCCTATATGTTAGTGTTCGGTCTAAGGTGACACCAAGGTATTTAGGATGGAAACAGTGTCCGAGCTCTTGGCCTTCCCAAGTAACTTTCAGTTTCCTGTTGGCTTCGCGGTTACGTAGGTGGAAAGTGCACACTTGTGTCTTGGCAGGGTTAGGCTTCAGGTGGTTCTCTTTGTAGTAGCTGGAGAGGTCTTTCAAGGCATTGGTGAGTTGGCTTTCAACTGTTTCAAAATCTTTCGCTTGTGTTGTGAGGCCAAGGTCATCAGCATATATAAAGCTCTTTGTGAGTGGTGGTTGTGGCTGATTGTTCGTGAAGATGTTAAACAAGGTCGGGGCAAGAACGCTGCCTTGGGGTAAACCATTCTTTTGCCTCCTCCATCTGCTTTTCTGGCCCTGAAACTCCACATAGAAGCTGCGGTTTTCTAAGAGGGTCTAGACAGTTTTTGTAAAGTCAAAGTCCCGGGTAATATGGTAGAGTTTATGCAGCATTTTTCTATGTTGCACCGTGTCATAGGCTGCCGTAAGGCCCACAAAGACTGTTCCCGTGATGCAGCCTTTCTCATGGCCTTCCTCAATATGCTCACTGGGTGAGAAAAGATGGGCAGGAATAATACCCAGCAGGGTCATGGGTGCCCTCTAGATGGCCTCTTGGGTGCACAAGATTGAGCCTGAGGCAGATAGCATTGGAGGGAAGTGATGTTAGGATCGCTGTATCAGCCTGGAACTGGCGGCTTTTTTTCTTTGCCATAAAGAAGGGAGGTGGAGAGAGGGAGGCTGGAAAAATTGGGGAAGGCAGTGTAAATAAGACATCCGTTTTATGAGGGAAATTGAAACGGCAGTTAACAGACTGTGGCCCAGTAGGGGGTGGATGGGAGTTGGGCTGATATATAGGAGAGGTTTGAGCAGGAAATCTTTAGAACTGTCTTCTTAGGACTATGGAAAGACAGAATAAACAACTTGTGCCCAATGATTTATTGTTGTGAGCTTGTTTTTAACTCCAAGATCTTCTAAAATCTGACAAATATAATAATTTCGCAAATAAATAAATAAATAAATAAAAATATACCCAAAACGTCCAGAAATCTGCATGTAGTCTTCTGGGATCCTCTTGGTACGGTGAATGTCTTCCAAGCAGGACCTCAAGTATATCAACTGTAGCAGAAATCACAGAAATAAATGAATGGGGAATATATAAAGTCACTTTCTGTAGGAGCCCAGCTCCCTTTTCCCATCCTTGTTACTCACTTCCTGCATCTGCATGTGGTTGACATTCCAGAGCTGGCGGATAACAGCCTCACACTCCTCCAAAGATGGTGGCTTCCTGCTTCGGGAGGGAAGGACGTTGGCCAGGAAAGGGTTGGAGGAGGCCCCTGGGAGTGGAGGAGGGGGCTGCTTCTGGGTCAAAGGGCAAGGGGGGGGAGGGGAAGGAGGGGGAGGGGATGCTGGGGAATGAGGGCTGCTATGGTCTACAAAGTCCGGCTCTCTGAAAGGAATAATAATAATAATAATAATAATAATAATAATAATAATATAGGAAATCTAATAATTCTATAATAAATACAATATTAAACATAATAGTAATAATAAATAGAAAAGCTAGTATAATAGAAATAATACTATATTTTATTTTATTATATTTGCTATTTTATTTTATTTTATTATATTTATTATAATAGTACTACTATTAATATTATATTTAATATTTTAGGAAAAATAAAAATAGTAATATAAAAAGAATTAATAATGCAATACATATAAAATACAATTAATAGTGATAAATACAATAGTCCCATTTCAATAACACACCTGTTTCGGCAGGCTTTTGAGTTCTGTTATTGATGTTTTTAAAAAGTGCTTTTAGGATGTTTTAAAGATGTTTTAAGATGTTTTTAAGTTGTTAGATTTTAGCCTGTTCTTGTAAGCCACCCCGAGCCCTAGGGGAGTGGCAGCATATAAGTTTGAATAATAAATAAATAAATAAATAATAAAACAAATATTATTAAATCCTACTGTGTTTCCCCATGTCTTATATTAATTTTTGCTCCCAAAGATGTGCTAGGTCTTATTTTCAAGGAATGTCTTATTTTTCCATGAAGAAGAATTCACATTTATTGTTGAACAAAAAATTGAATATTGATTATATTCCTGTTACTACCATTATTTCCATGTACAACAATCTATGGTATGTACATTTACCTGCATGCTCTGGCGTTCTGTTCGTTGGGCATGCTTCCAAACAAAGCTTTGCTGGGTCTTGCTTTCAGGGGAGGCCTTATATTAATTTAGCAAGGCCTCTACTAGGTCTTATTTTCAGGGGATATCTTATTTTCGGGGAAACAGAGTAGCTTTGCCCGGCCACGCGTTGCTGTGGCTAATGCAAATCCTTTATTGGCCAGGTGGAATAGCAGTGAATAGCCTTGCAGCCTCAAAGCCTGGCTGTTTTCTTCTTATGGGAATCTTTGTTTGGTGAGATGGAATACAATGCAATGGGCTTGCTGCTTGGAAGGCTGGGTACTTGCGTTCATAGAATCATAGAATCCTAGAGTTGGAAGAGACCTCATGGGCCATCCAGTCCAACCCCCTGCCAAGAAACAGGAATGGTGTTTTGGGGAATGGTTTTTTTGGACTGCTAGAATTGCAACAAATAGCCTGACTACTTCAAAGCCTGGCTGCTTGCTACCTGGGGGGATCTTGGGTTGGTCAGCTTCAATAGTACAGAGTAGTATCGTTGCTTCAAAGCCTAGCTGTCTTCTACCAAGGTTAATCCTTTGTTGGCCAGCTTGAATTACACTGAATAGCCTTGCAGCTTCAATGCCTGACTGTGTTATGCCTAGGGGAATCCCTGTTTGATGAGCTGGAGTCGCACCCTTAATCAAAGAGCTGCTGTGAAGCCTGGCTGCTTCCTTTGTAGGGGAATCCTTGTTTGACCAGATTGAATTGCACTGAACAGCCTTGCAGCTTAAAAGCCTGGCCGCTTTCTACCTAGGGCCTCCTTGCTAGGCCAGGTTGAATGGGACGGACTAGCCTCGTGGCTTCAAAGCCTGGGGGTTTCCTGTTTGGCCAGGATGAATAGCAATAAATAGTGCAGCAAGTATGGATGTTGTAAGTAGTCACCCTGATTAGCATTTAATGGCCGTGCAGCTTCAAAGCCTGGCTGCTTCCTGCCTGGGGGAATCCTTTGTTGGGAGGTGTTAGCTGGCTCTGGTTGTTTCATTTCTGAAATGTCCCTATTTTCAGAGTGTTGCTCCTTATTTACTGTCCTGATTTTATATTGTTCTGTATTATTACACCACAGTAATTATTATCTCTATATATAAAAGAGTGATGGCATCAGGGCAGCGGACAAAACAACAAAACTACAGGCCCCCCAACCTCAAAATCTGACAATACAACCCATCATCCATGGCTCTAGGTTGATACAACAAAAAGAAAAGAAAAATAAAGTCCTAATTAGAGGGAGAGGAATAACTGTTTTATCCAATTGCTGCCAGTTACAAGGCTAAGTTCCGCCCACTTGGTCTCCTAGCAACCTACTCAGCCCAGGGGACAGGTAAAAGAGTTTGGAGAGACCCCTAAGGGCCATCCAGCCCAACCCTTTCTACTATGCAGCAGGACACAATCCAAGCATTCCCAACACATGCACAACGTATATAAATACTATATACTACTACATAGGGACATAGACCCCCTCTACCCTCACCACTTTCACAGTACACAAACAACCAAATGCATACTAAACATAAAGACAACCATACAACAGACATTCAATACCACCACTACCTCAACAATTTCTCACCAACACAACCAGACAACGCCACAGCAACACGTGGCCGGGCATAGCTAGTATATTATATTTACAATCTTATGATATCTGATTAGAAGTGGATTATATGAGGTCCCTTCTACGCAGCTGTATAAAATCCAAACTGAAGATAATCCAGTTCAAAGCAGATACTGTGGATTATCCTGCCTTGGCATTCTGGGTAATATAGCTGTGTGGAAGGGCCTTGAGTCTACACTGCCATATAATCCAGTTCAAATCAGATAATCTGTATTTTATAGGCAGTCTGGAAGAGGCCTGAGTGAACCCTGCCTGCCCCCTGGACGCCATTGTGGCTGAGGGGGTGGCTATGACACGAAGGGGGTGTGGCATACCCTTCCAACTGGCAGCAAGGGGGAGAACAGCTCTTCATCATCCTCTGTAATTTGGACTATTTTTCTAGGGGTTTTTTTTAATTGAAAGACATAGGTTGGATGACTATGTGTTTTGTGGCCAAATTTGGTGTGATCTGGTTCAGTAGTTTTGTTGTTTACTACATGGGGAAAACATACATTATAGTAAAGTCTCACTTATCCAACATAAATGCGCCAGCAGAACAATGGATAAGTGAAAATGTTGGATAATAACGAGGGATTAAAGAAAAACCTATTATAACATAATAACCTATTATGTTATGATTTTACAAATTAAGCATCATTATACAACAAATGGATAGAAAAAGCAGTTCAGTACACAATAATGTTATGTAATAATTACTATGAATTTAGCACCAAAATTTTGCAATTTGTTGAAAAATTGACTACAAAAACATTGACTACTAAAAGGCAAACTATGTTGGATAATCTAGAACCTTGGATAAGTGGAGCTTGGATAAGCGAGACTACTGTGTATGTATGTATGTATGTATGTATAGATAGATAGATAGATAGATAGATAGATAGATAGATAGATAAGATAGATAATGCAATAAGACAACAGTAAACCAATACATTAAAATAATACTAAAATACCTCATCTCCATAGTACTAATAATACAATAAAATGATAAAAATGCAATACAATTAATAATAATACAATTAGAAATTAAAATATCATTATTGTTAAAACTAATATTCTTACTATTAATAATACAATAAAATAGAATACAATAGTAATAGTAATAATCCCAACTCAATAATAATAAATATTGAAACATAAAAATAAATATAACAATAATAATACTAATTCCTTATCCATCTAAAACCAGACGCTTGCATTCCCCCTTAAGAACAGACAAGCATCTCGAGCTCTGAGGATGACTTGGGAAGGAATCCCACTGGAGCATTGCAGCACAACAACACACCTGGGAGTCACTCTGGACCATGCTCTGGCTTACAAGAAACACTGCTTGGCTATCAAGCAAAAAGGAGGGAGCTGAACTGGTGCAATGGGTTAAACCTTTTTGCTGGCTGTACTGCTGATTTGAAGATTGGGTTGCTGACCTGAAAATTTCTGGTTCAAATCTGTGAGATGGGGTGAGCTCCCATCTGTCAGCTCTAGCTTTCAGAGACATGAGAGAAACCTCCCACCAGGATGGTAATACATCCAGGTGTCTCCTGGGCAAAATATCTGTAGACCAATTATCTCACACCAGAAGTGATTTGCAGGATGTTCTCAAATTCTTCTGATATGATTGTTTTGAAAAACAAAAAGTGGGCGCTGGAAATAATATCATATGAAAGTGGACTGGCACAACCAGGGGATCACAACCAGGCACAGTGAAGACATTTGCCCTTGCGCTTGGCTACTCGGCTGCTGAATATGCATGCCCACTGTGGGACACATCTCACCCATGTTAAAAGAGTGGATGTAGCTCTTAATGAGACATGCCACATTATCACAGGATATCTACACTCCAAATTACTGGAGAAATTATACTGCTTAGCTGGCATTGCACCACCTGACATCCACTGAGAAGTAGCAGCCAGCAATGAAAGGACCAAGGCAGTGAGATCCCATGCCCATCCTCTGTTCGGGTATCAGCCAGCATGCCAATGCCTCAAATCAAGAAACAGTTTTCTAAGATCTACAGAGATACTCGCAGGAACACCTCAGCAAGTGAGAGTCCCAAAGTGGCAGGCTAAAACCCGGAACCTCAACACAAGTCTGATACCAGATGAGAGACTCTATCCTGGGCACACAGAAGAATGGGTGACTTGGAAGGTGCTGAACAGACTGCGCTCTGGCATGAAATGAGATGCAGAGCCAATCTTAGGAAATGGGTCCACAAAGTGGAGTCCACAACATGTGTGTGGAGAAGGGCAAACCACAGAGTACCTATTACAATGCAGCCTGAGTCCTGACACATACACAAGGGAGGATTTTTTACAGTGACACCAGAGGCACAAAAAGTGGCCAGCTACTGCTCAAAAGGCATTTAGTATCATGCTAAGTTTTTAACTTTGTGGGTTTTTTATACATTGTCATTATATTCTCAATTCTCTTCTAGGAGCCTCCGGTAGCGTAGTGGGTTAAACCCTTGTGCTGGCAGGACTGCAGATTGAAGATTGGGTTTCTGTCCCGAAGGCTGCCAGTTTGAATCCAACCCAGGGAGAGTGTAGATGAGCTCCCTCCGTCAGCTCCAGCTCCATGAGGCGACATGAGAGAAGCCTCCCATCAAAAACATCTGGGCAACGTCCCCTGGACAACATCCTAGGAGACGGCCAATTCTCTCACACCAGAAGCAACTTCCAGTTTCTCAATTTGCTCCTGACATGAAAAAAATCACTTCTGTCATGATAAATATTACCTATATTAATGCTTGCAATAAATATAATAACAACAGACTTTGCTTAGATTGTACAGAGCAATCTATTCCAATAAAAGACAATATGAAACTAAACCTGTCTCAACAGATTCAATGTCCCAAATTAAACATCTAAATAATACACCTTTCACAGGGCTCCTTGAGAGGGGTCTCCACGGCCTCTTTCCCCCCCTCCTCTTCTCTTTCCTCTTCTTCTTCTCCTTCTGCTTCATCACTTTCTCTTCTATCCTCAATTTCTTTCTCTTCCTTGAAGAAAGCTTTAAAACAGTATAAGATGTGTGTAGATTTATATATATATATATAATTAATATTGCTATTTTATTGAATTTATTATTATTATTATTATTATTATTATTGACACAAAGACAGAGTATGACACAGCAAGTGAGATGTATATGCTGAATTTCGTATCACAGAATCACAACTCGAACACTTCCCAAGCATTCATGACTCTGCGATGTATTATTATTATTATTATTATTATTATTATTATTATTATTATTATTGTATGACACAGCAAACAAAATAGATATGCTGGATTTCGTTTCACAAAATCACAAGTCGAACACTTCCCAAGTGTCATAGAATCATAGAATCATAGAATCGTAGAGTTGGAAGAGACCTCATGGGCCCTCCAGTCCAACCCCATTCTGCCAAGAAGCAGGAAATCGCATTCAAAGCACCCCCGACAGATGGCCATCCAGCCTCTGCTTCAAAATCTCCAAGGAAGGAGCCTCCACCACGGCCCGGGGCAGAGAGTTCCACTGCCAAACAGCCCTTCTCACAGTGAGGAAGTTCTTCCTAAGGTTCAGGTGGAATCTCCTTTCCTGTAGTTTGAAGAAAAATTGTCTGAGTCACAGCTTGGGATTCATTGCGAGGCTGAGGCAAATGAAGCGCCAATCGCTGAGGTCCCTATTCAATACCATGGTGACACAGGAGTAGAGCAAGCTGAGGTGATGGAGGATTTAGAAGTGCCAGTCATTAATGAGAATGATTTGCTTGAGCAATGTAAAGAAATGAATGTTGGTATAAAGAAGAGTAATGGTTTGAAAAGTGACTGTGCCCTACCAAAAGATTTACCAGAAAAAGATTTATCAGAGAAAGATGGTGACATGAAGTTGCTTGTTGCTAACAGAGCAAACAATGTGGTTCCCAGTGAAGATGGGAAGGAAGATGAAGTTCTGAGGGAATTTTGGGAAATGACTGATTCTATCTACTCAGTGGTTGCCTCTTTGGTCACCGCAGGTACAGGACATGGTCAGCACGTGTGGCCAGAAAAAGATTTACTTCAGGAAAACACCAGATTTTGGTCAATTAGAGTTACTGTTTGTGGGAAAGCCTAAAGGACCAATGGACACACAGAGGAAGACAGACATCTTGAGTTTGAGAGTTGCTGATTGCAGCGAACCAAGAAGCAGGCGGAGATTGCTTTTCAACTGAGAGAGTTTTAAAGACCCTTACGTGTTGGGGATTGGTAGTTTTGGCCATCAGCGGTTTGCTTTTGATGTTCCACGAAAGTGCATGAACTATGTTTCCCAGGATTTCTTCAATGACTCTTGGAAGTTTTGTAAAAGACATTTGGGGACTAAGGGAGTTCATGATTGTAAGGATGTTATGAGTTAATGGGAATTATTGATATGATTTTATTTGTTTATTAAAAGGAAAAAAGGGGAGTTATGTATTGATGAAGACAGGTCTCACATAGAAGCCTGTGGAAGCAGTGTACAGCAGGTTGCCATAGCAACGTAGCCTCTCCTTGGAGAAGAAGGGGGCGTGGCTTAGTTGGCAGTTAAAGCTTACCCTTTTTGAAAAAAAACGGTTGCTGTTAGACTTCTGAAGAAGTAGGAGCTATTGAAGTTAGCTGGGTAGAAGCTACTCTTTAAAGCTTGGAAAATTAGGAAATTGAGGCTTGTTTATACAGGCAGAGACGGCAGCTTGGTGTCATTCAGGGAAAGGCTGAAGATATAAGCTGACCGGGAGTTTAACTTATTACTTTCTGAAAGAAGTTGTTTAAGAAATATTCATTCAAACAAGACTGCACTGTAACTTAAGATCCTGAAACATCTAGATATTGGAACCACACGCTTATGTACAAATAAACTTGAATTTTGTTGTTTATAAAGATAAGTCTCCTTGCCTCACTCTGAGCCTGAGGGAAAGCCATTACCATTGACTATTCATCACATACTTTAAAAGACATTACCTCACGTTGGTGGCAGTTACCGTACTTTCCTATATAAGTTACCATATTTACTCACATAAATTCATCAGTTTTGTTATCCTTCCTTACCCTCCAAATCCTCCTGATATATATATACTCCAACCTATCTTCCCTCCATACATGAAAGTCAGTTTACAATGATGTTGTTGGGAGGAGAAAATATAATTGTCCCCAACAACATGTTAACCTCTGGAATGCGCCGCAGTGTGAAATGTCTATAACTTGTATCAGGTGGTATGGAGAAGAAGATCCCTACGAAATGTATATATGATAATTCCATATAGAGTTACAGGCAAAGTAACTTAGTGTACTAAGAAGGAGGTAAAGGTTTGTATTTATGCTTTATGTGTGGCATGATAATATGTTAAGATTGTATGTTAAATGTATGTTACCATGTATTGATGTATAATTTTAGATGCAATCCATATTAAGTTTGACTATTCTAGGTTATAGAAAAGTCAAAAATAATCTTTATGAGTTGGGAGGTGTAACAAAGTGTGATTTTTTATTTACAGATGCCATGTTTAACTGTGTTTAAAAAAAGGGTTAATATTTCAGTTACTCTGCACCATGAATTGGTTGCCATGGAGAAGGGGGCGGAGCCAACTGGGTTAGCTGATAAGAGAGCAGAATTTGGAAGGAAACTCAGTCAGAGTCTTCACTTCACTTCACTTCACTTTATTTCCTAATTAGTCGCTCTCCACCCGAGTGCTCCGAGCGACTTACAATTTAAAATGTCATTCCACAATATGAAAACATTCAGCCTAAAAACATTCAACAGTGACTATTTGGCAAATTAGATCTGATTTACTTAAATGCACAACCAAACAGCCAAGTCTTGAGCGCTTTTCCAAAAGGTCACAACTCCGACATTGCTCTAAGATATGGAGGCAATGAGTTCCACAGAATTGGAGCATAGATCGAAAAGCCTCTATGCCTTGTAGCTTCTGGGAGTACCTCCCTTGGGCCCGGTACGTAGAGGAGATTTTCCTGGGAGGACCGAGGTGACCATGGATGGAAGAAAGAAATGAGGCGGTCCCTAAGATATCATGGTCCTTGGCCATTTCGAGCTCTAAATGTCAGGACCAATATCTTGTAAGAGATCCGATGTTCTATTGGTAGCCAATGCAGTTGTTTCAGAATCGGTGTAATATGGGAGCTTATAGATGATCCCGCTAGCAGCCTGGCCGCCGCGTTTTGGACCATTCGGATCTTCGGATAACCGAGGCATCTGTCTGTTCGATCTTGTGGGATTCGTTTCAGTTTGTGCAACCTGATGATGTGGACAAGATTCTTGGAGCGGTGAGGGCGACTACCTGTGCCCTAGATCCCTGCCCATCTTGGCTTTTAAAACAGGCCAGTGGTGGGTTAGTTGATTGGTTTGTGGCAATAATTAATGCCTCTTTGGGGCAGGGCAAATTTCCATCCAGCCTAAAACAAGCAGTGGTAAGGCCAATTTTGAAGAAGGCCTCATTGGATCCGACCAATCCTTGTAACTACAGGCTAATCTCTAACCTACCATTCTTGGGCAAGGTCTTGGAGCGGGTGGTTGCCTCTCAGCTCCAGGGATTCTTGGAAGATACGGATTTTCTGGACCAATCACAGTCTGGCTTCAGGCCTGGGTTCAGTACCGAGACGGCTTGGGTGGCCTTGGTGGATGACCTCCGCAGGGAGCTGGGCAGGGGGAGTGTGACCCTGATGGTTCTCTTGGACATCTCAGCGGCTTTCGAGACCATCGACCATGGTCTCCTTCTGGGACGTCTCTCTGGGATGGGCCTTGGGGGTGCTGTTTTGCAGTGGCTTCAGTCCTTCCTGGAGGGACGTTCCCAGATGGTGAAGCTGGGGGGACACCTGCTCGGACCCCTGGCCATTGACCTGTGGGGTCCCGCAAGGTTCTATTCTGTCCCCCATGGTTTTTAATATCTACATGAAACCGCTGGGCGAGGTCATCCGGGGTTTTGGAGTGCGGTGCCATCTCTATGCGGATGACACCCAACTCTACTACTCCTTTCCACCTAAATCCAAGGAAGCCCCTCGGATTCTGGACCAGTGTCTGGCCGCTGTGTTGGCCTGGATGAGGGCAAACAAGCTGAAACTTAATCCCGACAAGACAGAGGTCCTCCAGGTCAGTCGAAAGTCCGATCGGGGTATTGGGTGGCCACCTGTACTTGATGGGGTCGCACTCCCCCTGAAGGCGCAGGTCCGCAGCTTGGGGGTCCTCCTGGATTTGGGGCTGACTCTTGAGGCTCAGGTGTCGGCCGTGGCCGGGAGGGCCTTTGCACAACTAAAGCCTGTGCGCCAGCTGCGACCGTACCTCGTGAAGTCTGACTTGGCCATGGTGGTCCACGCCTGAGTCACCTCTAGGCTGGACGATTGCAATGCGCTCTACGTGGGGCTGCCTTTGAAGACGGCCCGGAAATTGCAACTAGTACAACGCTCGGCAGCCAGGTTTCTAACTGGAGCGAATTACAGGGCACGTTCAACGCCTCTGTTTAAGGAGCTCCACTGGCTGCCGTTTACTTTCCGGGCCCAATTCAAGGTGCAGGTTATCACCTACAAAGCCCTGAACGGTTTGGGACCCGCCTACCTTAGAGACCGCATCTCCCCCTATGAACCCGCACGATCTCTTCGCTCGTCGGGGGAGGCCCTTCTCTCGCTTCCACCACCCTCGCAGGCGCGGTTGGTGGGGACGAGAGAGAGGGCCTTCTCCGTCGTGGCCCCCCAGCTTTGGAACTTGCTCCCTAGGGAGATTAGGCTGGCCCCCACCTTCCTCTCCTTCCGGAAGAGCTTAAAAACCTGGCTGTTCCAAAAGGCCTTTGGCACTTAATTTGTTGTCGGACTGATCTATCTGCCCATTCCATAATAGTCCCATTGTTGTTGTCTTGCCATTTTATACAGCACTTTATTGTCCATTCAACTTGAGATTTCATTTCTCATTTCGTAACACTCTACATTCGCCTGGGTTCTACGAATTAGTCTCCTGTTTTTAACACTGTATCCTGCTTGTTGATTTTAATAATTGTTTTTATTGATGTTGATGTTTTTTACTGGGATAATTGTTTTATTGCTTTGTTACTGTTATTTGTTTGTTTTATCGGGCCTGGCCCCATGTAAGCTGCCCCGAGTCCCTTCGGGGAGATGGGGCGGGGTATAAAAATAAAGTTGTTATTATTATTATTATTATTATTATTATTATTATTATTATTATTATGGGTTTTTGTCTTTGGAAGGCAGGCATATAAGGCGTTACAATAATCCAACCGAGTGGTGACTGTTGCATGGATGACCGTTGCCAATGCTTCTGTTGAGAGGTAGGATGCCAATTTCCTTGCCTGGCGAAGATGGGAAAAGGCCAGTGATCTGGGCCTCCATCGTCAGCGATGAGTCCAACACAGCCCCAAGGCTTTTAACAGTCGCAGACGGAACCAGAACTTCCCCATCGAGATCAGGCAGTGACTGGGTTAACTCTGGTGGCTGGCCGGGCCAGAGTATCTCAATTTTTGCGGAATTCACTTTTAGTCTACTTGCTCGCAACCAACTCATCACTTCTTCAAAACACAACTTAAAGCTCTCAGGAATCGTGGTTGTCCCAGGTTCGAGACGCAAGAGTAGCTGGGTGTCATCTGCATACTGGTAGCACTCTAGGCCAAAGCTCTGCACTCGTCCAGCAAGTGGTCGGACGTAGATGTTGAATAACAGGGGCGAAAGGATAGCGCCCTGGGGAACTCCACAGCCAAGGCAGGAGCTCTCAGAGCTTTGGCCTGACCACTCCACCCTCTGTCTCTGGTCCCGGAGAAACGAAGTGAACCATTGAAGAGTAAACCTCGTACACCAGACATAGCCAATCGATGGATCAGCAAGTCATGGTCCACGGTGTCGAAGGCAGCTTTAAGGTCCAAGAGTACCAAGAGCGCTGATCCGCCCTGGTCTAGCTGACAACGAATTTCGTCAGTAATAGCTACCAAGACAGTCTCTGTCCCATGATCTGAACGAAAGCCTGATTGGAAGGGGTCTAAGCCCACAGTCTCATCTAAGAATTGCTGTAGCTGTCCCCCCACTGTCCGCTCAATCACCTTGCTCAAAAACGTAAGGTTTGAAACTGGGCGGTAGTTACTAGGTATGGTGGCGTCTAGACTTGGTTTTTCAGAAGAGGGTGAACCACTGCTTCTTTGAGACACTCTGGGAAGATTCCTTGTTCCAAGGAGCTGTTAATGATGTCCCTTAAGGGATCTCGTAGTCCCTTCCAGCACTCCTTAACCAACCGGGAGGGGCAAGGGTCGAGGGAGTAGGTAGTTGGTCCTGCTGCAGCTAGAGTCTTTTCCAGATCTTCCATTTCTAATGTCACAAAAAGTTCTAGACGTTTGTCACTCGATGGCCAGAAAGCTTCTAGTTCCCTCAATGTGTCCTCTGTGGGAGGTAGCCCTTCGCGAAGCAGATTGATCTTATTTATGAAGTAGCTCTGGAAGGTCTCTCCTGTAATATCCTGATTGGCCATATCTTTGGCTGGATGGGTTGGATTTATGATGTTGCGAACAATTTTAAATATTTGAGCAGGTCGAGATCTGGCGGAAGCTATCAGTGAGGAAATATATTCCTTTTTGGCCTCTCTGGTGGCTGCTTCGTAGATTTTCTGATGTGTTTTGAGAGCCAACTTTGATGTTTCATCAGGTTTCTTGCGCCATCTACGTTCTAATCTCTTCCGCGCAAGTTTCATCTGGCGTAATGCATCCAAGAACCACGGAGATCTATTCCAGCGGGGGCGAAAAGCCCGTTTAGGGGCAACTATATCTAAGGGCAGTTGATAGATTTTTATTCCAATTTTCTACTCTTTCGTGCAGAGAATCAGCTGTGTAATCCAGTTCTTTAAGGACACTCGAAAGTCTAATAGGATCCATCAGTTTCCTCGGCCGCGCGAAAATTTGAGTGTTCAGGATGTAATGATCAGACCAAGGAATCTCTAAAACTGAAGATAAAATCACTTGTCTGTGGTCAGTGAACCATAGGGAAGATCAGTTTTTAGAGTCGGTGCCCTTATGAGGTACCGGGAGACTGATTCTGGTTGAGGGATCAGGGTGGCTCAAATGTTTGATTTTTGAGTCAATTTTAAAATAAGTTTGGTGACTTATTTTAAGGTAGTCTGTTTCCAGATAAGGAACAGATAGTCTGTGTTTGTAATTCACTGGGTGAAAGCAGTATAGAAAGAAGTGGAGAAAGAAGTGACATTTTAGGAAGTTTGAATCACCTCAATATAGTTTTGAACATCAGGAAGAACTTCCTCACTGTGAGAGCTTTTTGACAGTGGAACTCTCTCCCCCGGGCTGTGGTGGAGGCTCCTTCTTTGGAGGCTTTTAAGCAGAGGCTGGATGGCCGTCTTTCGGGGGTGCTTTGAATGCGATTTCCTGCTTCTTTGCAGGGGATTGGACTGGATGGCCCATGAGGTCTCTTCCAACTCTACTATTCTATGATTCTATGATTCTAACTGTTCGGTAACGTGCCTCAAACAAGAAGAAAAGTTATTGTAACCATAAAGCTTGTGCTTGAATAAACTTGTTAATGTTCTCTCAAACATCTCAGTCTCTGTCATATATACACACATCAAGAATAAAGAAGAAGAAGAAAAACCAAGATTTAAAAGTCTCCTCTCTAAGTAGCCAGTGGCTAAATCTTCCAATAGTGGTGGCAAGATTTGATAATCCCCTTAACATCGGGTGGCAGCGTTTTTAAACAAGACATCTTTAATAACTGGTGGCAGTGGATAGAGTTATATATATAATATAATTAATTAATAAAAACAACCTCCACCTCCACATCTCCACACTGGCTTTGTCCATAGACACCTCCAAGGTCATGTGGCCAAAGGCATGACTGAATGGAGCGCCACTGTTACCTTCCCGCCCGAGCAGTAACTATTGATCTACTTACACTCTGGGGGTTGGAGCTCATCTCCATTTCTAAGCCCAAGAGCTGGCATTGTCCTTAGACACCTCCAAGGTCATGTGGCCACTGGCATGACTGCATGGAGCACCGTTACCTTCCCGCCGGAGCAGTACCTATTGATCTGGATTATATAAAACCTCTTCTACACAACTGTAAAAATAATCCACATTAAACTGGATTATATGGCAGTGTGGACTCAAGATAATCCAAAGCAGATACTGTGGATTATCTGCTTTGGCATTCTGGGTTATATAGCTTTGTGGAAAAGCCTTGAATCTACACTGCCATATAATCCAGTTCAAATCCGAAAATCTGTATTTTATAGCCACTCACCGAAAGATGCAAGCAAAACTTTCCCATCGCATGCACCAGCTGTGGCATGTTCCACTTTTTCACACAAAAATTTTCACACAACTACATCTGCTCCAAATGCAAACAGATGACTCTGATGGAGCAGAGGATCCAACAACAACCCAAGGACCGTATTAAGACCCTTAAGGACATTCAGGAACTCGAGCTCTTCTTGGTCACTGCACAACACGCTGTTCTAGATACACAACCCGCATCACACCAACAGCAGGATGAGGAACTTTATGGGGAGATCAATTTGAATGTCCACAACCCTCAGGCTTGGAAGGAGGTCACCAGTAGAAAGAGACACAGGACCAGGCAGCCTCCGCAGAATACTTCTTCTCAGCTTGACTTACACAATAGATTCCAAATTCTTACATCATTAACATACAATCAGGAAACACATCTTGTGGAGGACCACAGTTACTTAGATACCACTCAGTGGGCCACCTTTGATCATTGCAGGGCAGATAGCCCTGACAGGGGCGATGCATCACCACATTCACACTTACACAATCATGCAGATGCTCCATCCCCAATCGTAGACCAGGAGCAACAGGAACACCCTTGGGAGAGTGATGGGCTCTCGGATGTATCTCAATGGATTGTCATTGATGAATGCACTGGGGATGTTGAGGAGGAGGACAACACTTTATACACCTACACGATTCACTTCAACAGGAACACTCTTCAGGGGACATACACACTGTCTTGCACAAAAGGGACCCTGTCAATCCTCAAAGGAAACAGGTCTTGGTAGTAGGGGACTCCCTCCTTAGAGGAACGGAAGCCATCATTTCCAGACCGGATGGGATGGCCCGAGAAACATGCTGCCTCCCGGGGGCAGAAATACACCATATCACTCAGAGGTTCAGCAGGCTCCTAAAGCCCCATCACCCTCCCCACCTTATGTTGATTCATGTAGGAACCCATGACACCGCTAGGCATACTTTTCAAAAGATCACAAATTATTTTCGAGCCCTCGGAAGTAAGCTAAAACTGTATATTGTACAGGTGATCTTTTCATCCCTCCTCCCCGTTGTAGGACACGGCTCTACAAGGGCCAGAAAAATAGTACAGGTCAATAGTTGGCTCAGAAAATGGAGGAGCGTTTTGGCTTCCTGGACCATGGCCTACTCCTCCAGGAGGATGGCCCACTGGCAAGTGATGGGGTGCATCTCACACAAGTAGGAAAACATCTTTTTGCACACAGACTCACAAACCTCATCAGGCGCACTTTAAACTAGATCCACTGGGGGAGGGGAACAACAGCCTGGCGAACACTATATTACCCACGACCACAGGGAACCGCCAAAAGGCTAAACGGAGGGCTGCACAAACACAGCAAGGACCAAGTACGGAAAGCACAATAATCCCAAATAAACAGCTCAAGGGGAGGTCACAGGGGCTTACATGTCTTTACACTAATGCTCAGAGCATGGGAAATAAGCACGACGAACTCCAACTCTTAGCACAGCACCACACGTATGATGTCATAGGTATCACTGAAACCTGGTGGGATGACTCCCATCACTGGAATGTAGCCATTGAGGGCTATGACCTCTTTCACAGAAATAGAACAAAGGGAAGAGGAGGGGGAGTAGCTTTATATGTCAAAAACAGTTACGTTGCAGAAGAAATGCAAGACTGTAATCCGGAAAACATCTGGATAAGCATCCGGGAAAGCATCTGGATGAGAATCAAGGGAACCGGGACTCAAAAAGATCTTGTTGTGGGTGTCTACTACAGACCTCCGAACCAGGATGAAGGACTTGAGGAAGCCTTCTGTCAGCAGCTGACCAAACAGGCACAAAGAAGAGATATAGTAGTCATGGGCGATTTCAACTATCCCGATATCTGCTGGAAAACAAACTTGACCAAGAGTACAAAGTCCAACAAATTCCTCACTTGCCTTGCAGACAATTTTATGGTCCAAAAGGTAGAAGAGGCAACAAGGGGATCGGCTACTCTTGATCTAATCTTAACAAATGTGGAAGACCTGATCAACACAGTTGAAGTGGTCGGATCCTTAGGGGCAAGTGACCATGTGCTCCTGCAGTTTGTGATACAAAGGAATGCTGAAACTAAGACAAGTCAAACACGCATTCTGGACTTTAAGAGAGCTGACTTTAAAAAATGAAGGAAATACTGAGCGGCATTCCATGGACGCCAATATTAAAAGACAAGGGAGTTAAGGATGGATGGGAGTTTTTCAAAAGTGAAATACTCAAGGCGCAAATGCAAACAGTGCCAACAAAGAAGAAAAATAAGACAAGTGCGAAGAAGCCAGAATGGATGTCCAAAGAACTTCTAACTGAGCTAAGACCCAAAAGTGACATGCACAAGAAGTGGAAAAAGGGAGAAATCACCAAAGAAGAATTCAAACGTATAGCCAAGTCCTGTAGGGAAAAGGTTTGCAAGGCTAAAGCGCAAAATGAGCTCAGGCTTGCCAGGGACATAAAAAACAACAAAAAAGGCTTTTCTGCTCATGCAGGTAGAAAAAGGAAGAACAAGGAGGCGATAGGGCCATTGCTAGGAGAAGATGGGGTGATGGCGACAGGGGACAGGGAAAAGGCAGAACTGCTCAATGCCTTCTTTGCCTCGGTCTTCTCAGAAAAAGAAAGCCATCTTCAACCTCAGCAACACGGAATGGACGAAGGATTGGGGGAAATCCAACCCCAAATAGGGAAACAAGCTGTCCAGGACCACTGGCCTCTCTAAACGAATTCAAGTCCCCAGGGCCAGATCAGCTACATCCAAGAGTATTGAAGGAATTAGCAGAAATTATTTCAGAACCACTGGCAATTATCTTCGAGAGTTCTTGGAGAACGGGAGAAGTCCCAGCAGATTGGAGGAGGGCGAATGTGGTCCCGATCTATCTTCAAGAAGGGAAAAAAGAACGACCCAAACAATTACCAATGTCCGGTCAGCCTCACATCGATACCAGGCAGGATTCTGGAAAAGATCATTAAGGAAGTGGTCTGAAAACACTTCGAAACAAATGCGGTCATTGCTAATAGTCAACACGGATTTACCAAAAACAAGTCATGCCAGACTCATCTGATCTCTTTTTTTGACAGAGTTACGAGTTGGGTTGATACAGGGAATGCCGTGGATGTAGCCGACCTGGATTTCAGTAAGGCCTTCGACAAAGTCCCCCACGACCTTCTGGCAAGGAAACTAGTAAAATGTGGGCTAGACAAAACTACGGTGAGGTGGATCTGTCATTGGCTAAGCGAACGAACCCAAAGGGCGATTCTCACCCATGCGTCGTCTTCATCATGGAAAGAAGTGACGAGTGGAGTGCCATCCGCAGGGTTATGGGCCCGGTTCTGTTCAGGATCTTGATTAAGGACTTAGACGAAGGGTCAGAAGGCACGATCATCCAGTTTGCAGAGGGGACCAAACTGGGAGGGAGAGCCAACACTCCAGAAGACAGGAGCAGAATCCAAAACGATCTTGACAGACTAGAGAGATGATTGGCCGAAACTCACAAAATGAAGTTCAACAGGGACTAGTGCAAGAGACTCCACTTTGGCAGAAAAAATGGAAAGCAAAGAGACAGAATGAGCCAGGAATGTGGTGCGGCGGCTTATTCTCACTTATCCAACATAAACAGACCGGCAGGATAAGTGAATATGTTGGATAATAAGAAGGGATTCAGGAAAAGCATCAATTAAACATCAAATTAGGTAATCGTTATACAAATTAAGCACCAAAACATCATATTATACAACAAATTTGACAGAAAAAGTAGTTCCATGCGCAGTAATGCTATGTAGTAATTACAGTAGAGTCTCACTTATCCAATGCATTTTTATAGTCAGTGTTTTCAATCTATCGTGATACTTTGGTGCTAAATTCATACATATAGTAATTACTACATAGCATTACTGCATATTGTAATACTGCACATTTTCTGCCAAATTTGTGTCTAATATGATGTTTTGGTGCTTCATTTGTAAAATCATAACCTAATTTGATGTTTAATAGGCTTTTCCTTAATGCCTCCTTATTATCCAACATATTTGCTTATCCAACATTCTGCTGGCCCGTTTATGTTGGATAAGTGAGACTCTACTGGACTGTATTTACAAATTTACCACTAAAATATCACAATGAATTTAAAACACTGACTACAAAAACATTGATTATGAAAAGGCAGACTGCGTTGGATAATCCAGAACACTGGATAAGCGAATGTTGGATAAGTGAGATTCTACTTTCATATGAAATAATTACTGGGATAGAATAATGCAGAACAATATAATCTCAAAAACAAGGACAGTAAATAAAGACCAACAGTTTGAAAGCAGGAAAATTGGAAATTCCACAAAGGAAACAATCAGGGCCAGCTAACACCTCCCAAGAAATGATTCTTCCAGAAAGGAAGCTGAGAAGGGAGTGAAGCACTGTGTATTACCAAAGTCATTATTATTATTATTATTATTATTATTATTATTATTATTATTATTATTATTATGATGTTGCGGTCAACCGTGAAAATGAATATAATCTGGCTCCAAGTATTCAAAAACACTAAAATCAGAATATATAAAATTAATGTGGTATAATAAAACAATACAATCTCTAAAATCAGAAGACTAAATAAAGAACAACACTCTGAAAACAGGGGAATTCCACACAGGAAACAATCAGGGCCAGCTAACACCTCCCAACAAAGTATTCCCATCACCAAAGTCTGGCAAATCCTCTGTTTTCTCAGGGCCACAGACAGTAGAAGCACATAAAATATCGCAAACAACACCACTCTGAAAACAAGGGAATTCCAGACAGGAAACAATCAGGGCCAGCTAACACCTCCCAACAAAAAATTCACTCAGGGAGGAAACAGCCAGGCTTTACAGCTGCAAGGCCATTACATGCTAATCATTTCCCCTAATTGCAGCATTCATACTTGCCTCCAACAGACAAAAAATAAAACCAATCAGAAATATTGTATATTCACAACCTTTAGGAAATAATATCCCCTGATGGCGCAGCGTGTTAAAGCGCTGAGCTGCTGAACTTCTGGACCAAAAGGCCGGAAGTTTGAATTCGGGGAACGGAGAGCCCCCACTGTTAGCCCCAGCTTCTGCCAACCCAGAAGTTCGAAAACATGCAAATGTGAGTGCATCAATAGGTACTGCTCCGGCGGGAAGGTAACGCCACTCCATGTAGTCATCCCACATGACCTTGGAGGAATCTACGGACAACGCCGGCTCTTTGGCTTAGAAATGGAGATGAGCACCAACCCCCAGAGTCAGACACGAATGTCTGGGGAAAACGTTTACCCTTTACCTTAACTACCACCAATTCCTCAATACTTTATTTCCCAGACCACCAGACTTCGCCACAGCAACGCGTGGCCGGGCACAGCTAGTTCTTATATAGATAGATAATTTTTATTAGATTGTATTATTATTAGTATTATATTGTATCAAATCAAATCACGTTTTATTGATTAGCCCATCGGCCGTATCAAAACATTTAACACATAGACATACATACAACATACAACATACAACCCGCGGTAAAAAAAGAAGTTAAAATAAACAAGCTGTTAACAAGACCCCGTTCAGGTCAAATATCTGCATCACCTGCACAGTTTACCCCAATTGATTCCAGTATTATATTGTATAATAATAATAATATCAAACTAAAGATGGGGTGTGCGGTTTCTGGGCTGTGCGGCCAATCTGATCTAGCAGCACTCAAAGGATCTGATGGTGGTCAAGCAGGAAATCAGGCTTGCTAATTGCATTTGGTCAATAAACATGGGTTCTTTCCTCCCCCATGAGTGAGATACACCCATTAGTATGTGAGTAACTGAGAAGATTGCACCCTTCATACTTGGTTAATAGACATTGGTTTTTTCTCCCACCCTGATCATTATTCCACAGGTATATTATATATTCCATTTGCTTGTCCACCATCAGATCCTCTGAAGATGCTAGTAGCCACAGGTGCAGGTGAAGCAAAAGAAGGAGAAAATGCTGCTAGAATACATTTGCCATATAGTCCAGAAACCACAATACCCCAGAAATTCCAGCCATGAAAGTCTTCAACAATACATCAAATTAAATATATTTATTTTAAATGCAACAATAATTATAATCTATCAATCTAATCCTTACATTTTTCTTCAGTTATTTTTGACCCTCTAGGAACTTTAGGAATCAATTTTCCAGAAGGAAAAAGATCTATTTAAAAAAGAAAGAAAAATAGGAATAATGAAAACAAATGAAAATTATTAGAAAAACAATACTAAAAATCATTAATAAAAATTGTTATTTTGTAAGTCATTAATAATCCATATAGAGATAGACAGATAGGCAAATTACCTGGAGATTTCTGGAGGATCGGGTGCATGATCAGCTTGTAATTAAGCTCTGAAATTAACAAAAGAGATAAATTTAATATATTTTTGGACTAGGTGACCTGTTGGGTTCCCTTTACATCTAATCTATGGGTTTTGAGGAAAATATTGCCCTTAAAAGGAGGGAAACATTATGTTTAAGACACATAATAATAACAACAATAATATTTATAGATATTTATCTTAAGTGAAATTATAAACTACTACTAATAATATAAATAAAATGTAATAATAATAATAATAATAATAATAATAATAATAATAATAATAATAGGAAAGGACCCATGAATAATAATATAATAAAAAATATATGATAATGGTGGGGAGTATAGAATTAAAGTTAAGATACATAAATAATATAATATAGTTACTTATTTGAAGTTAAATATTAAAATAATAATATGAGAAATAATATAATCTATAGATATTTTCAATGAAATAAAATAATACTCAGTAATGGTGAATGATGGCCTGACAGAAAAAAAAATAAGCATAATTTGAAGTACAAGACAGGGATGCCCCCTTTCCCCAACTCTGTTTGTAACAATAATGGAAATACTAGCCAGTGTAATTAGAGAGGAAGTTAGTATAAAAAGAATAACAGAAAAATAAAATAAATCTATTTGCAGATGATACTCTTTTAACAATGGAAAACCCAATACAACATTTGGGGGGGGGGGTAAAATGAAGTTTACTTAACAGTATTTGGGGAAATAACAGGTCTACAAATTAATTGGTATAAGTCAGAAATGCTGTTATTCAATTATCAGGAAGAATAGATTTAAAAGTAAAGAAGGGAAAATAAAAATCAAAGGATCAATTAAATTCTTAGAAATAAATATATCTATAGAATAAGATAATTTACAGATAAATAATGTTATTAAATTAAGAATGAAAATAAATACGGAATTGCTAGAATATGCTAAAATTAAACTATCATGGTTTGACAGGATAGCACGGAAGATATTACCTAAATTAAACTTTTTATCCAGAATGCTACCTATAAAAATCTTGGGTCAAGAATGTAAAAACTAGTAAAATATGTTAAACTTTAATTGCAATGGGAACAAATAAAATAAAATAAAATAAAAGCCACAAAAAGGTGGACTAGGCCTTCCAAACATTAAACTATAAGCGTAGAGACTTAGTAGTGCCCAGATTATTTTAGAAATGCATTGTTTGTTTTGAGAAGTTTAGTAATATCAGTTTGATAATGTGTAACACTATTTATTAGAAAAAGCCAGTATTTTCTTTCTTTTTTTTAATGAATGCTCCCATTAGAATATGCATAAGGATGTGGTTGAATCACAATTCCCAAAATTGTAGATCAATCCTTTATAACCCTGCCACTATTAAAAGCTGACCATGTTGGGTCTATGTGCCAAGTTTGGTCCAGATCTGACATCAGCTTGGTTCAGTGCTATCCAGATAAGGGTGAACTAACACTCCCAGATTCTAAAGGCAATCACTCCTAAACCTTGCTAGTATTCACAGTTGGCTTGGTGTGCCAAGTTTGGTCCAGATCTGTCATCAGCTGGGTTAAATGCTCTCTGAATGTGGGTGAACTACAACTCTTTGAAATCAAGGTCATTTCCCCCAATCCCCTCCAGTATGTTCAGTTGGCCATTGGGCTTCTCTGTGCCAAGTTTGATCCTGATACATTGTCGGTGGAGGACACAGTTTCTGGATGCAGATGAACTATAACTCCCATAAATTCATCTCACTTCCCCCCAAACATCTCCTGTATGTTCTGTTGGTCATTGGGAGTCTGTGTGTCATGTTTGGTCCAGGTGCATGATTTGTGAGGGTCACGGTGTTCTCTGAAAGTAGGTGAAGATACCTCAAATCCCATCATCCATGGTCCATCCTCCCCCTAGCCAAACTGGGATGTAAAGCGGGTCATGGGGGGTTCTGTGTGGCAAGTTTGGTCCAGGCCCATCATTCATGGGGGTCTCTAGAAGTGATGAATAATAATAATAATAAAACTTTATTTATACCCCGCCAGCATCTCCCCACAGGAACTTGGGGCGGCTCACATGGGGCAAGGCCCGGTCAACATCGTTCACAAAAGTAACAACATGAATACATTAGCACAATATACACATGTTGAAACACAATAAGGTAATAAAACAAGAGTTACTACATCAGTAATAATATCAAACAACCACCAATACAATTCAGTCAACTTCATAGGTGGGGGAACTGCAGCAGCAATAATAAGGACCAAGTAAATTTCAGAATAGAATTATAATCAGGCTGGTCATCCAGTGACTATCTTCCCAAAGGCCAACCTAAACATCCAAATTTTCAGTTGTTTCTTAAAGGAGGATAGAGCGGGCGCCAACTTGATCTCCCTGGGGAGGGAGTTCCAGAGCCAGGGGGGCCACGGCTGAGAAGGCTCTCTCTCTCGTCCCCACCAGACGTATCTGTGAAGAAGGTGGAAGCGAGAGGAGGGCCTCCCCGGAAGATCTCCGAGATCACGTAGGTTCGTAGGGGACAACACAGTCACGAAGATAGGCAGATACTGCAAATCCCATCATCCGTGGTCCATCCTCCCCTTAATAACAGCAGGTGACAAATTGAGTCATAGGGGTCTGTGTGCCAAGTTTGGTCCAGTTCAGCCATTCCTGGGCATCTCAGTGGTCTGTTGAAGGCACATCTGGTGAAAGTACTGCAAATCCCATCATCCGTGGTCCGTGGTCCTCTTCCAAACAGCACCTGGACATAAAATGGGCAACATCTGGTCTGTTTGCCAAGTTTGGTCCACACTTGACATTTCTAAGGGTCGCAATGATCTCTGGAACTAAAAGAAGATACTGCAAATCCCATCAACTGTGGCCCACTCTCCCCTAAACCACACCGGGAAGTAAAATGGGTCATGGGGGTTCTGTGTGCCAGTCCCATTGTTTATGGGTATCGCAGTGGTCTCTGGTAGGCAAATTGGGTGAAGGTACTGCAAATCCAATAATGTGGTCCATCCTCCCCCAAACTGCACCAGGACATCAAGTTGGTCCTGAGGGTTTGGGTGCAAAGCTTGGTCCAGGACCGTCATTCGTGGTTGTCGCAGTGGCCTGTGGAAATTGGAGCCAATCAGAAAGCTGCTGCATACCCACTCACATACATACAAAGATTGACCTTTATTATATTCCAATCCAATAAGCCTTTATTGGCATATACTGTATAACACAGCTGTGTAAAATACATTATACAAGAGAAAGCTTCACTTTTGTCATGCATTCAACTTGCAGATTTTGTTTAGAAACCTTGTCACTGAGAGGAAATAGTTAAAATCTTGGGAGTTGACTTTGACTTTTATCATGTAGACTAGCTTGGCGACCCGGCGCTACCCGGATTATTTGAGAAAGGCATTGTTTGTTTTGGGATGTTAGGTAATATCACTTAAGTTTGGTCCAGATCTGTCATTGACTGGGTTCAGTGCTCTCTGGATAAAGGTGAACTACAGCTCCCAGCTCTGGCAAAGGATCGTTACGTTATTGCGGTGCTGGGGCTTGAGCCCCTCGATGATGCCATGAGTGAAACTGCAGGGCCACCCAAGACGGGAAGGTCATGGCAGAGAGGTCAGACTACATACGACCCCTGGGGAAGGTAACGGCAACCCACCCCAGTATCCTGGCCATGAAAACTACATGGATCAGTACAACCAGAGAAATGTCGGTATACCATCGGAAGATGCTACTGGGGAGGAACAGAGGACTAGTTCACTAGCTGCAGATGTGATGACGCAGTTAGCTCCAAGCTGAAAGGAAGGCTAACGGCCGACGGTGCTGGAGGTGAAGGACGAATTTGATGTTCTAGAGATTAACACACTATAGGAACCTGGAATGTAAGATCAATGAGCCAGGGCAAACTGGACGTGGTTATTGGTGAGATGCCAAGATTACAGATAGACATTCTGGGAGCCAGTGAACTGAAATGGACTGGAATGGGCCACTTCACAAAAGACGACCACCAGATCTACTACTGCGGACAAGAGGGACACCAAAGAAATGGAGTAGCCTTCATAATTAATAATAAAGTTGCTAAAGCAGTGCTTGGATACAACCCAAAAAATGATAGAATGATATCAATTGGAGTTCAAGTGATCCAAATATATGCCCCAACCACAGCTGCTGAAAAAGCAAAATTAGATCAGTTCCATGAGGATCTGCAGCACCCACTGGATAATACGCCAAAAAGAGACATTGTTTTCATTACAGGAGACTGGAATGCTAAGGTGGGCAGTCAAATGACAACCGGGATCACAGGCAAGCATGGTCTGGGACAACCAAACAAAGCAGGACATAGGCTGATAGAGTTTTGCCAGGAAAACTCACTGTGCATAACAAACACCCTTTTCCAACAACCTAAAAGACGGCTTTACACATGGACTTCCCCAGATGGTCAACACTGAAAGCAGATTGACTACATCCTTTGCAGCCAAAGGTGGCGGACATCCACCCAGTCGGTAAAAACAAGACCTGGAGCTGACTGTAGTTCAGTTCACAAAATTCTTATTGCACTATTTAGAATCAGACTAAAGAGAATGGGGAAAATACACAGACCATTTAGATACGATCTCACAAATATTCCTAGTGAATATGCAGTGGAGGTGAAGAATAGATTTCAGGGACTAGACTTGATAAATAGAGTCCCAGAAGAACTATGGACGGAAGTCTACAACATTGTCCAGGAGGCGGCAACAACGTACGCCCCAAAGAAAAAGAAACCAAGATGGCAAGGTGGTTGTCTGCGGAGACACTGGAAGTAGCCCAAGAAAGAAGGAAGGCAAAAGGAAACAGTGATAGGGGGAGATATGCCCAACTAAATGCACAATTCCAGAGGTTAGCCAGAAGAGACAAGGAACGACAGTAGAGTCTCACTTATCCAACATAAACGGGCCGGCAGAATGTTGGGTAAGCGAATATGTTGGATAATAAGGAGGCATTAAGGAAAAGCATATTAAACATCAAATTAGGTTATGATTTTACAAATGAAGCACCAAACCATCATGTCAGACAACAAATTTGGCAGAAAAAGTAGTTCAATACGCAGTAATGGTATGTAGTAATTACTGTATTTATGAATTTAGTACCAAAATATCATGATGTATTGAAAACATTGACTACCAAAATGCGTTGGATAATCCAGAACGTTGGATAAGCGAGTGTTGGATAAGTGAGACTCTAGTGTATTTTTAAACAAGCAATGCATGGAAGTGGAAGAAGGCAATAGAATAGGAAGGACAATTTCAGGCAAAAATGGGCATGATCAAAAACAAAGATGGCAGGGACCTAACAGAAGCTGAAGAGATCAAGAAAAGGTGGTGAGAATGTACAGAAGGAAGGATAATAATATCGAGGATGGCTTTGACAGTGTGGTGAGTGAACTAGAGCCAGACATCCTGAGGAGTGAGGTTGAGAAGGCCTTAAGAAGCATTGCTAATAACACGGCAATATTCGCAGGGACCCAAACAGGTGTGGGACGGGAAAGAGAAGAAAGGAGAAGGGAAAACTGCAATCTGTAGGTTTGCATTGCACAAAGCTCTTCCATTATTGGTCTTTTCTTCCATCCCTAACCCTTTCTGGTGGAAGAGGGGCAAAATCTTTTCCAGAGTGGTGTCCCTCCAGCACCAAGGAAAACTTTTTGCTCTTTCCTTCCTCAAGAGAAGGTGGCGAGAATGTACAGAAGGAAGGATAATAATATCGAGGATAGTTTTGATGGTGTGGTGAGTGAACTAGAGCCAGACATCCTGAGGAGTGAGGTTGAATGGGCCTTAAGAAGCATTGCTAATAACAAGGCAGCAGGAGACGACGGGATCGCAGCTGAACTGTTAAAATCTTGAAAGGTGACGCTGTCAAGGTGATGCATGCCATATGCCAGAACATATGGAAAACTCAAGAATGGCCATCAGGTTGGGAAAAAATCAATGTATGTCCCCATACCAAAAAAGGGAAATGCTAAAGAATGCTCACTCTTTCATACAGTGGCCCTTATTTCCCATGCCCATAAGGGAATGCTCAAGATCCTGCAAGACAGACTCCAGCAAGACTGGAGCAAGAGTTGCCAGATGTCCAAGCTGGGTTCAGAAAAGGCAGAGGAACCAGAGACCCAATGGCCAATATCCGGATGCTGGATCATGGAGGAAGCCAGGGAGTTTCTCTACTTCTGCTTTATTGACTATTCTAAAGCCTTTGACTGTGTAGACCATAATAAACGGTGGCAAGTTCTTGGTGGTCTGGGGAGACCAAGTCCCCTTGTCTGTCTCCTGAGGAATCTGCCTAAAGACCAAGTAGCCACAGTCAGAACAGACCACGGAACAGGAGACGGGTTCCAGATTGGGAAAGGAGTGCGGACATCAGGGCTGTGTCCTCTCACCCTCCCTATTCAACTTGTACGCAGAACACATCATGCGACGTATGTGCGGGGCTTGAGGAATCCAGGGAAGTCATGCTCCCCCTCTATTCTATTCCTCCTTGGCCAGGCCACTTGACCTGGAATCACACTGTGTCCAATTCTGGGCACTGCAATTGAAGGGAGAGGGTGACTCTAAGCTGGAAAGCATCCAGGGAAGAGCAACTAAAATGATCAAGGGTCTGGAGAACAAGAATCCCCATGAGGAGCGGCTGAAAGAGCTGGGCATGCTGAGCCTGCAGAAGAGAGAGAAGGCTGAGAGGAGACATGATGAGAGCCATGGATCAAGATGTGAGGGGAAGGGAGGAGGGAGACCAGGGCGCCATGGGACAAGGGCTGCAAAGGACAGGAAGGGAAGGAGATTCCGCCTGAACCTCAGGAAGAACTTCCTCACCGCGAGAAGGGCTGTTCGGCAGTGGAACTCTCTCTCTGCCCCAGGGGAGTGTGGTGGAGAGAGGCTCCTTCTTGGGAGGCCTTGAAGCAGAGGCTGGGTGGCCATCTCTCGGGGGGGCTTTGAACGAGATTTCCTGCTTCTTGGCACAATGGGGTTGGACCGGGTGGCCCATGAGGTCTCTTCCAACTCTGCCGTTCTAGGATTCTACGATTCTATGATTCTAATATTAACATTAACGGCCTCAGATATGCAGATGATACCACGTTGATGGCTGAAAGCGAGGAGGAGCTGAAGAGCCTTATCACCGAGGGGAAAGAAAGAAGAGAGTGCAAAAGCCGGGCTGCAGTTAAACATCAAGAAAACCCAGAGGATGACAACCAGACCGATTGATAACTGGCAAACAGGCAGGGACAGACTTTATATTTCTAGGCACAAAGATCACGGCAGACGCAGACTGCAGCCAGGAAATCAGAAGGAGTTTCCTTCTTGGGAGGAGAGCAATGGCCAACCTCGATGAGAAAACAGTGAAGAGCCGAGCCATCCCACCGGCAACGAAGGTCCGCATAGTGAAAGCAATGGTCTTCCCCATAGTAACCTATGGACCATAAGGAAGGCTGACTGAGCGAGGGAAGGAAGAGAGGCGCTTTTGAACCCTGGTGTCGGAGGAAAATCCTGAGCGTGCCTTGGACCTTGGCAAGGAGATCCCCCCAGTCCATCCTCCGGGAAATAATGCCCAATGGCTGCTCACTGGAGGGAAGGATACGAGAGGAAAAGATCCAGGACTTTGGCCACATCATGGGAAGACAGGAGACCTTGGAGTGATGCTGGGGAAAAGGGGAGGAAGAAGGAAGAAGGGCCGACCAAGGGCAAGATGGACGGACGGTATCCTTGAAGGAAATGGCTCCACCTTGAAGGAGATGGGGGGGAGGGGGGGCACCGCCGACAGGGAGGTCTGGCCTGGGTGGGCCAGGAGGTCACCAAGACACAGAAGCAACTGACAAATAAACAACAACTCCAGATTCTCAAGGCAATCACCTCCAAACCCTGACAGTGTTTGCAATTGCCCATGTGGGTCTGTGTACCAGGTTTGGTCCAAATCCATCGTTGCCTCACTTTAGTGCTCTCTGCATAAGGGAAAACTACAACGCCCAGATTAACAGGGTAACCACCACCAACTCCTGCCTGTATGCAGTTAGCCATCTTGAGTCTGGTTGCTAAGTTTGGTCCAGATCCATCTTCAGCTGGGTTCAGTGCTCTCTGGATAAGGGTGAACTACAACTCTCAGAGTCAAAGGACAAGCCTGTGAGCCAAGTTTGGTCCACATCCGATGTTGGCTGGGTTCAGTGTTCTCTGGGTCAAGGTAGACTACAACTCCAGGAGTCAAGGTCAATCAGCCCCAAACTCGCCTGTATGCAAAGTTGACTATGTTGGGGTTATGTGGCAAATTTGGTCCAGGGTTCAATTCTTTCTGGATAAGGATGAACTACAGTTCCTAAAATCAAGGTCAGTGGCCTGCAGTATGTTCAGTTGTTCATGGGGCTTCTCTGTACTAAGTTTGGTGCCGGTCCATTGTTGGGGTGAGTCAGTTTCTTTGGGTGTAGATGATCTGTAACTCCCAAAAATCAAGGTTAATTTCCCCCAGACATCTCTAGTATGTTCTGTTCATCATGGGAAGTCTATGAGCCAAGTTTGGTCCAGGTCGTCATTCGTGTGGGTTGCAGTGGACTGTAGAATTAAAGCTGAATAGGGTGAACGTACTGTCCATCATATATGGTCCATCTCCCCAAACCACACCAGGATGTACAGTGGGTCATGGGGGCCTATCTGCAAAATTTGGTCCAGAGCCATCATTGAAGTTGTTTGAAGTTGGATTCAAAGCAGGTAAAAGCACTGCATGTAGCATCATACATGGTCCACCATCCCCAAACCTCTGCATAGTGTAAACTGCTTCACTGGGGTCTATGTCCCAAGTTTGGTCCAGGTCTGTCATTCATGGGTTTCACAGTGGTCCATGGGAGGCAAATCGGGTGAAGGTGCTGCAAATCCCATCATTGATAGTCTATCCTTCCCCACTCCACACCAGGACATAAAGTGGGTCACATTGGGTCTTAGTGCCAATTTTGGTCTAGGCTTGTCATTTGTGGGGGGATCACAGTGATCTCTTAAAGTGAATGAAGATATTGCAAATTACATCATCTGTGGTCCATCCTCCCCCAAACCACACCAGGATGTAAAGTGGGTCATGGGGGTTCTGTGTGTCAAGTTTGGTCCTGATCCATCTTTTTGGGGGATTGCAGTGGTTTGTGGGAGCCAAACCTATTTAAAATATTGCAAATCTCATAATCTGTGATCTGTCGTCCCCCAACCTACACCAGGACATATGGTGGGTCGTGGGTGTTCCGTGTGCCACGTTTGGTCCAGGTCTGTCATTTGTGGGGGTTGCAGTGGCCTGTGGAAGTGGGAGCCAATCAGAACATTGCCACCACCCCCCCCCCCACACACACACACACACAAACATTACATACATCTAACATTGACTTTTACAATATACTAGCTTGGGGACCTGGCAGTGTCCGGGTCATTTGAGAAAGGTATTGTTTGCCTGTGTTCCAAGTGTAATGTCAATCCAATGTCAGCTGGAGTGGTACGGATGAACTACATCTCCCATCTGGAAGTCCCATCGTGCATGGTCTATCCCTCACCAAACAATGCTGGGATGTAGAGTGAGTCATGGGGGCTCTGTGTACCAAATTTGGTCCTTATTCGTCATTAGTGGGAGTCACAGTGATCTCAGGAAGTGAGTGAAGGTATTGCATGTCCCACCATCCATGATCAATTCCCCTCCAAACAACACTAGGATGTTGAGTGGGTCATGGGGACTGTATGTGTGAAGTTTAGTCTTGATCAGACATTGGTGGGAGTCGCAGTGCTCCCTGAAAATGAGTAAAGGTATTGGAAGTCCCATAATCCATGGTCCATCCCCTTTCAAACAGTGGCAGGATGTAGAGCAGATCATGGGGTGTGTGTGTACCAAGTTTGGTCCTTATTTGTCATTGCTGGGGGTAGCAGTGACCTCGGGAAGTGAGTGAAGATACTGTAAATCCCATTGTCCATGGTCGGTTGTCCCCGAAACCGCAGCAGCATTTAAAGTGAGTCATTTGGGCCACATTGCATCTTTGTTCCAAGTTGGGTCCAGTTGTGTCATTTGTGGGGCTTACAATGATCTGTGGGAGGTGAATTCGGTGAAGGTACTGCAAATGCCATAATCCTTGGTCTGTCCTGCCCCAAACTGCAGCAGCATGTAAAGTGTGTGATATGGTCTATGTGTCCAAGTTTCGTTCAATTCTGTTATTCCCGGCAGTTGTAGTGGTGTCAGGAAGTGAGTGAAGGTACTGTAAGTCCCATCATCCTTGGTGTGTCCTCCACCAAACTGCAGCAGGACATAAAGGGGGTCATGGGAGCTCTGTCTGCCAAGTTTGGTCCAGTTCCGTCACTCGTGGGCATGGCAGTGATCTGTGAGAGCAGTAACGATGGAAAGTACTACAAATCCCATCATCTGTGGTCCATTATCCCCCAAACAGCAGCAGACCATAACGTGTGTTATGGGGGATAAGTGTGTTGAGTTTGGTCCAGATCCATCATTCATGGCAGTCGTAATTGTCTGTGTAAGTGGCGGCCAATCAGAAAGTTGCCACATACTCGCATACAAACATTGACTTTTTCATATATATATAGAATATAATATAGATACAGATTTTAAAAGGAAGTGAGTGAAGGTACTGCAAGTCCCATCATCCTTGGTGTTTCCTCCGCCAAACTGCAGGACGTAAAGGGGGTCATGGGAGCTCTGTCTGACAAGTTTGGTCCAGTTCCATCACTTGAAGGCATGGCAGTGATTTGTGGGAGCTGTAACGATGGAAAGTATCGTGTTATGGGGGATAAGTGTGTCGAGTTTGGTCCAGATCTGTCATTCGTGGCGATCGTAGTTGTCCGTGTAAGTGGTGGCCAACCAGAAAGCTGCCACATACTCGCATACAAACATACATACATACAAACATTGACTTTTATATAGATAGCTACCATGTTTCCCCGAAAATAAAACAGTGTCTTATATTAATTTTTGCTCCCAAAGATGCTCTAGGTCTTATTTTCAGGGGATGTCTTATTTTTCCATGAAGAAGAATTCACATTTTTTGTTGAACAAAAAAAAAGAACATTTATTATATACTGTATATTTGTCATCACAAACCAGCATAACCAAACAAACTGTGAATCCTATCAAGAATTTCTTGTTATTGCCATTATTTCCATGTACAACACTCTATGTTACATACATTTACTGATCCTGCATGCTCTGGTGTTCTGTTCGTTGGGCATGCTTCCAAACAAAACCTTTGCTAGGTCTTATTTTCAGGGGAGGCCTTATATTTAGCAAATCAGCAAAATTTCTACTAGGTCTTATTTTCTGGGGATGTCTTATTTTAGGGGAAACAGGGTAGCTAGCTATATAGATATAGACTAGCTTGGGAACATGGTGGTGCCTGGGTCATTTGAGAAGTGTAGTATAGAAGCAATGTCAGCTGGATTCAGTGGGTGCGGGTGAATTACAACTCCCATATGCAAATCCCATCGTCCATGGTCCATCCTCAGGGTGTAGAGTGGGTCATGAGGGCTCTGTGTGCCAAATTTGGTAGTGATTTGTCATTGGTGGAGTCGCAGTGGTCTCAGAAAGTGAGTGAAGGAACAGCAAATCCCATCATCCTTGGTCCATTGTCGCCCAGTCCATACCAGGATGTAAAGGAGGTCTTGGGGGTTCTGTGTGCCAAGTTTGGTCCAGTTCCATCACTGTTGGGTATGGCAGTGGTCTGTGGGAGCCAAAGCAAATCCCATCATCCTTGGTCTGTCCTCCCCAAAACCGCACCAGGTAAAGCGGCTCATGGGGTTTAAGTGTGCCAAGTTTGGTCCAGTTCCGTCACTGGTGAGCGTGGTCTGTGGGAGTTGAAGCGATTGAAAGTACTTCAAATCCCATCATCCTTGGTCCATCTTGGGCATAAAGTGCATCTTGGGGGTTATGTGTGCCAAGTTTGGGCCAGGTATGTCATTCCAGGCGGCCTGTAAAAGTGGGAGTCAAAGAGAAAGCTGCCACATACAAACAAAAATACATATATACATACACACATACATACAAACACTGATTTTTATTATAGACTAGCTTAGGGACCTGGCAGTGCCCGGGTCATTTTAGAAAGGCATTGTTTGCCTATGTTCCAAAAGTAGTCTAGATCCAATGTCATCTGGGTTCAGTGGGTGCGGGTGAACTACAACTCCTGTATGCAAGTCCCACCGTCCATAGTCCATCCTCCTCCAAACAACACCAGGGTGTAGAGTGGGTCATGGGTGGTCTGTGTGCCAAGTTTAGTCTTGATCAGTGTGGGTTCAAGTGATCTCAGGAAGTGAGTGAAGGTACTGTAAATCCCATCATCCATGGTCCAAACTCTTCCAAACCACACCAGGGTGTAGAATAGATCATAGGGGCCCTGCGTTCCAAGTTTGCTACTTATTCATCATTGGTGGGAGTCACAGGACTCTCAAGGAGTGAAGATATTGAAAGTTCCATCGTCCATGGTCCATCCTCCTCCAAACCGCACCAAGGTTCAGAGCAGATCATCGGGGCTCTTTGTGCCAAGTTTGGTGTTGATCAGTCACAGGTGGGGGTCACAGTGGTCTCTGGAAGTGAGCGAAGGTATTGCAATTTCCATTGTCCATGGTCCATTGTCCTCCACACTGCACCAGGGTATTTAGAGGGACATGGGTCCTCTGTGTGTCAAGTTTGGTCTTGATCAGTCATTTGGCAGTTGCAGTGGTCTCAGGAAGTGAGTGAAGGTACTGCAAGTCCCATTATCCTTGGTATGTCCTCCCTTAAACTGCACCAGGACATAAAATGGGTCATGGGGGTATGTGTGCCAAGTTTTGTCCTGATCCATCATTAGTTACAGTAACAGTGCTCTGTCGGAGACAAATTATTATTAGCTACATTTATATCCCGCCCTTCTCACCCTGAAAGGGACTCAAGGCGGTTTACAAGTATATATACATACAATATATTATATTATACAAAGTGTTTGAAAGTACTGCAAATCCCATAGTCCTTGGTCCATCTTCCCCCAAAGTACTGTATCATGTAAAGTGTGTCATTTGGAATATGTGTGCCAAGTTTTGTCTAATTCTGTCATTCGTGTCAATTGCAGTGGTCTCAGGAAGTGAGTGAAGGTACTGCAAATCCTATAATCCATGGTATATCCTCCCCCAAACTGCAACAGGGTCACGGGCATTATGCTTGCCAAGTTTGGTCCAGTTACGTCACTGTGGGCATTGCAATGGCCTGTGGGAGTTAAAATGATTGAAAGTACTGCAAATCCTATAATCTGTGGTTCATCCTCCCACAAATGCACCACACTGTAAAGTGCACCATGGGGGTTATGTGTGCCAAGTTTGGACCAGGTCTGTCATTCCTGGCGGTTGTGGTGGCCTGCAAAAGTGGGAGCCAATCAGAAAGCTGCCCACATACCCAGATACCCACATACAAATGTACATGCACACATACTGTACATATATATAGGCAGATATAGATATAGATAGATACTAGCTGTGCCCGGCCACGCGTTGCTGTGGCGAAGTCTGGTGGTCTGGGAAATAAAGTATTGGGGAATTGGTGGTAGTTAAGGTCAAGGGTCAAGGTTTTCCCCAGACATTAAGTCCAGTCGTGTCTGACTCTGGAGGTTGGTGCTCATCTCCATTTCTAAGCCGAAGAGCCGGCGTTGTCCGTAGACTCCTCCAAGGTCATGTGGGATGACTGCATGGAGCAGCGTTACCTTCCCACCGGAGCAGTACCTATTGATGCACTCACATTTGCATGTTTTTGAACTTCTGGGTTGGCAGAAGCTGGGGCCAACAGTGGGGGCTCTCTCCGCTCCCCCAATTCAAACCTGCGGCCTTTCGGTCCAGAAGTTCAGCAGCTCAGCGCTTTAACACGCTGCGCCATCAGGGGATATTATTTCCTAAAGGTTGTGAATATACAATATTTCTGATTGGTTTTTTTTTGTTTGTTGGAGGCAAGTATGAATGCTGCAATTAGGAAAAATGATTAGGATGTAATGGCCTTGCAGCTTTAAAGCCTGGCTGTTTCCTCCCTGAGTGAATTTTTTGTTGGGAGGTGTTAGCTGGCCCTGATTGTTTCCTGTCTGGAATTCCCTTGTTTTCAGAGTGGTGTTGTTTGCGATATTTTATGTGCTTCTACTGTCTGTGGCCCTGAGAAAACAGAGCATTTGCCAGACTTTGATGATGGGAATACTTTGTTGGGAGGTGTTAGCTGGCCCTGATTGTTTCCTGTCTGGAATTCCCTTGTTTTCAGAGTGGTGTTGTTTGTGATATTTATATGCTTCTACTGTCTGTGGCCCTGAGAAAACAGAGGATTTTCCAGACTTTGATGATGGGAATACTTTGTTGGGAGGTGTTAGCTGGCCCGGATTGTTTCCTGTGTGGAATTCCCCTGTTTATTTACTGTCCTGGTTTTAGAGATTATATTGTTCTGCATTATTCTATCCCAGTAATTATTTCATATTAAAGAAGAATCTCACTTATCCAACATTCGCTTATACAATGTTCTGGATTATCCAACGCAGTCTGCCTTTTCATAATCAATGTTTTTGTAGTCAGTGTTTTAAATTCATTGAGATATTTTAGTGGTAAATTTGTAAATACAGTACAGTAGAGTCTCACTTATCCAACATAAATGGACCGGCAGAACGTTGGATAAGCGAATATGTTGGATAATGAGGAATTAAGGATAACCCTATTAAACATCAAATTAAGTTATGATTTTACAAATTAAGCACCAAAACATCATGTTAGACAACAAATTTGTCAGAAAAGTAGTTCAGTACACAGTAATGCTATATAGTAATTACTGTATTTATGAATTTAGCATCAAAATATCATGATATATTGAAAGCATTGACTACAAAAATGCGTTGGATAATCCAGAACGTTGGATAAGCAAGTGTTGGATAAGTGAGACTCTACTGTAAATACTACATAGCATTACTGCGCATGGAACTACCTTTTCTGTCAAATTTGTTGTATAATATGATGTTTTGGTGCTTAATTTGTATAACGATTACCTAATTTGATGTTTAATCGGCTTTTCCTGAATCCCTTCTTATTATCCAACATATTCACTTATCCTGCCGGTCTGTTTACGTTGGATAAGTGAGACTCTACTGTATATTGATAATCTTATATTATCTGCTCAGAACTAGATTATCTGAGGCCCCTTCTACACAGCTGTATAAAATGCACACTGAAGTGGATTATATGGCAGTGTGGACTCAAGATAATCCAGTGCAAAACAGATAATATAAGTTTATAAATGGGTTCTATAGCTGTGTGGAAGGGCCTTGAGTCTACACTGCCATATAATCCAGTGCAAATTAGATAATCTGTGGAAGAAGACTCAGTGAGGCCTAAATCTGCCTGTCCCCTAACTGAAACCTGGCTGTCCCTTGGTTGCTAGGTAACCAAGTGGGCAGAGATTAGCCCTCTAAACTGGCAGCAATTGGATAAAAAAAATTATTGCTCTCCCTCTAATTAGGACTTTATTTTTCTTTTCTTTTTGTTGTATCAACCTTGAGGCGTGGATGATGGGTTGTGTTGTCAAATTTTGAGGTTGGGGGCCTGTAGTTTTGTTGTTTTGTGAATTGCCGTATTATTATTATTGTGTTGCGGTCAACCGTGAAAATGAATACAATCTGGCTCCAAGTATTCAAAAACACTAAAATCAGAATATAGAAAAATTAATGTGGTATAATAAAACAGAACAATACAATCTCTAAAATCAGAACACTAAATAAAGAACAACACTCTGAAAATAGGGGAATTCCACACAGAAAACAATCAGGGCCAGCTAACACCTCCCAACAAAGGATTCCCATCATCAAAGTCTGGCCAATCCTCTGTTTTCTCAGGGCCACAGACAGTAGAAGCATATAAAATATCGCAAACAACACCACTCTGAAAACAAGGTAATTCCAGACAGGAAACAATCAGGGCCAGCTAACACCTCCCAACAAAAAAATCACTCAGGGAGGAAACAGCTAGGCTTTAAATCTGCAAGGCCATTACATCCTAATCATTTTTCCTAATTGCAGCATTCATACTTGCCTCCAACAGACAAAAAAAAAAACAATCAGAAATATTGTATATTCACAACCTTTAGGAAATAATGTCCCCTGATGGCACAGCATGTTAAAGCGCTGAGCTTCTGAACTTCTGGACCGAAGGTTTGAATTGGGGGAACTGACAGAGCCCCCACTGTTAGCCCCAGCTTCTGCCAACCCAGAAGTTCGAAAACATGCAAATGTGAGTGCATCAATAGGTACTGCTCCGGTGGGAAGGTAACGCTGCTCCAGGCAGTCATCCCACATGACCTTGGAGGAGTCTACGGACAACGCCGGCTCTTCGGCTTAGAAATGGAGATGAGCACCAACCCCCAGAGTCAGACATGACTGGACTTAACGTCAGGGGAAAACGTTTACCCTTTACCTTAACTACCACCAATTCCTCAATACTTTATTTCCCAGACCACCAGACTTCACCACAGCAACGCGTGGCCGGGCACAGCTAGTCTATATATATAAAAGAGTGATGGCATCAGGGCAGCAGACAAAACAACAAAACTACAGGCCCCCCAACCTCGAAATTTGACAACACAACCCATCATTCACGGCTCTAGGTTGATACAACAAAAAGAAAAGAAAAAATAAAGTCCTAATTACAGGGAGAGGAATAATAGTTTTTATCCAATTGATGCCAGTTTGAAGGCTAAGCTCCGCCCACTTGCAACCTCCTAGCAACCTACTCAGTCCAGGGGACAGGCACAGTTAGGCCTCACTTAGGCCTCTTCCACAGATTATCAAATTGTAACTGGATTATATGGCAATGTAGACTCAAGGCCCTTCCACTCAGCTATATAACCCATTTAGAATCTTAGATTATCTGCTTTGCACTGGATTATCTTGACTCCACACTGCCATATAATCCACTTCAGTGTGCATACTAAACATAAAGACAACCATAAAGACATTCAATACCACCACTACCTCAACAATTTCTCACCAACACCACCAGACAACGCCATAGCAACGCATGGCCGGGAACAGCTAGTCAAAATATACTTAAGTAGATAGAAGATTGCAACAGAATTATAAGCATAATATGTCTTCAGTGGGAAAAGTTCTAAATTAGATGGGAAGCATCTTATTATGCTTATTGTTATTTTAGATTAGCAACTATGTACAATGATAACATTCTTAATGATTTTACGTATCAGCTGTATTAAGACATCAACAATTTCTCTTTTCTTTTCTTTCTTTCTTTTTTAAAAAAAACAAAAAACTACAATGTACTTTTGCAACCTAGATACTGTTCCCAAAATGGTTGATTGTATATGCTGTTGGGGATATGAAATAAAATGATGATAAAACAATGGAGAAAAAAAATTAGAATACACATATAAATAAATTATATCATTATAACCCTCCTATTATTATTATTATTATTATTATTATTATTATTATTATTATATAATTCAAATTGTAATAATAATAATAGAGAAAAAACATAGAATTATGAAATACTATTAATATTAATAATAGGCATATTAAGAATATTAATTAATATTAATATTAATATTAAGAATAACTAAGATACAGAAGTAATACTAATACATTAGAGTCTCACTTATCCAACACTCACTTATCCGACATTCTGGATTATCCAACGCATTTTTGTAGTCAATGTTTTCAATACATCGTGATATTTTGGTGCTAAATTTGTTAATGCAGTAATTACTACATAGCATTAATGTCTAATGAACTACTTTTTCTGTCAGATTTGTTGTATAACATGATGTTTTGGTGCTTAATTTGTAAAATCATAACCTAATTTGATGTTTAATAGGCTTTTCCTTAATTCCTCCTTATTATCCAACATATTCGCTTATCCAACGTTTTGCCGGCCCGTATATGTTGGATAAGTGAGACTCTATATACAATATAATATAAAATAAGCAAAGAATGATAGTGCAGAGTAGTAATAATAAACTGTTATGATAACATTACATAACAGAATAACAATAGTAGTGATAATAATAATCTAAAGAGAGTAAATGACTCTATGATAAAAGAGGGTGAGAAAAAGGAGGAGTAGTCCTGTAGAGACCCTTGTTCTTTCTCTTGAGGGCGTCGACCTCCAGGTGGAGCTGTGCGAGGGTCTCTCGGTGCTGCTGCTGCAGGAAATGGAGGCTGCGCTCCAGCTCGTTCGCCATCCGGCGCCATCTTCCTTCGTCGACGGGGCCCCGATGACAGCAGGAGGCGTCCCGGCCGAGAGCAGGGAAGCCCGACCCCGGATGCATCCCCTCCGCACCTCAGACCCCTGGCTACTGCGACGCCCAGGTTCCACGCGCGGCCTGCCGGGCCTTCATTCGCGGCCTCCGACTAGGCTTCTAAGGTCGTCATGGAAACGGAGCCACTGCTGTATCTATTACTGGGCTTCTCAAGTTGCTATGGAAACGGTGCGCCAATAAACGCAACACAGGCTCCGTTTTGCGACCTACCGCTAGGCCTCATGCATCTTTTAATAGGATTTTCCCCTCCCCATAGAAACGGGCCCCGCTCCTTAACTACGGCGATGCAAGTTTCCAAAAGCAAGAGATAGAAACACACACAAACGTGCACAGCTTCGCACTTTACTATGTCTATTCTGTTGCCAAGGAAATGCCGCGTGCTTTCTGTCTTCAGCAACTACTAATGAGCTTGTAAAACTGAAATTAACCTTAATCAAATAATTAATTAGGTTGTTTTTTTATTTAAGTGGAATTAAGTCTCAATGAGTCCCCCGCCCAGGATAATAAAGCAAATAATTGAGTACAATTAAATAATAACATTAAATAATAATATTAAATAATAAGATAACATTAAGAATTGAAATAAATAGAATAAAATAACATTTAAGGAAAAATATTAAAAAATAGTAAAATAATAAAACAAATGAAATGAAATAATATAATGAAAATAATAAAATGAAATAATAAAATAAAATGTAATGAAATAAAATAATGAAATTGGAAAATGACTGCACCCAGTCTCTGGGTACATATCTTTTGGCATATTCTTTTCCATGAACATGTGGAAACCACCTTTTGAAAACCACTAGTCAAGAAAAGCACGACCTTGTTAGAAGTCAACCCTTTGAACAAGGAATATTCATAAGCATTTATGAAATGGCACACAGGTAACTCAGCAGTTAGACTGAAGAACCATGTCTTTGGACTGCCAAGGACGGAGACATGTCACTACAAAAATATATTTGGTTAGCAGAGCATGGTTGTTTCTTTGAAGTTGAAATTGCAGTTCCCCAAAAATATACACTCCCTTAAAAACCCTTTTAGTTTAAAATATGCACTCAGAGATAAACAGAAGTCTTCTTTGAAAAAATAACATATCTTGTTTACTCCCAAACAACTTGTATTAATTCACCATACAGGCACATGTTTTATCAGTTATAGATAAGATATAGCTTCTCTTTGTGTTGAGTACACATGTTATCGAGGGCACCCCAAACCCCTGCCTTTGAGCTGATCTGATAAACTGGAGGGAGTTCCGCAGTTCCTGGGTGCCAAATTGGGCTAGAAAGGATGAAATGTGCCGCAGCAGCTGTCTCAACCAGGGACTCTATTCTACCACATGCTTTTTTCTCTCTCTCATCTCCCTACCCCGCTCCAACTATGTAACAAGTCCATAATAAAGATTAACCAAGTTGCAACTTCAACCCCCCTAGCTGATACATTGTGTTTTCTCTTTGCCTGTAGCTATTAGGCTTGCTCAAATAATTCGATTTCCCCGTTAGTCGTTACTAATTCATTACTTTTGTAACTTCTGAAGCAATATTCGACCTAGATTGTCCACTCGTGTGGATATCGCGGTTTGGAACCGCGACAGGCCCTTTTTCTTATGTCGTCGTTTTTTTTCATTGGGAAAACAAGGTTTTGCAAATTACCCAAACTTGTTTAAGTGCACTGGGGCAACCTAGCGTGTTGTTTCCACCTTGTGGCCAATCAGAGAGCACGTTTAACCCAGGGGAGGGGCTGGTACGACCTGAATGAAAAGAGCGTGCACGGGAGCCTCGTGGCTCATTTGGCTCGGGATCTGCACGAGAGAGGGTGGTTGGGAGTGAGATTCCAGGCAGGCAGGCAAGATTGCTGCGTCACAGCTTCCTTGGCTGAGCTACAGATTAGAAGACCAGGAGAAAAGGGTGGGTGGGTGAGGTGGGGTAGGAAACTGTTGGGTGTTTCTGAAGGTTTTTTTTTCCAAAGGGCCTGTGGCCTTTTTTCCCCACAAGCTTGGCGTTTGCCATTTGCCCACCAGCCCTGCAATTTTTCTGCTGCGCCATATTGCCTGTTGGTGCGGGCGGGGTGGGCTTTCGTTTTGATTAGGAAACATTTCTTTTTTTCAACGCTAGTAGCAAAGTCTGGCAAAAGGGTTGCGCTTCCCATCATCCTCTGTATAATACCACCTGCTTTGGGAAAAAGGGAGCGTGTTTTTGGTTCCTGCTGCTCAATAGGGATTGCAGTCGGTGGCAGGCAGCTGTGAATCTCCTTCCCTACGCTAACAAAGTCTGGCAAAAGGGTTGCGCTTCCCATCATCCTCTGTATAATCCCACCTGCTTTGGGAAAAAGGGAGCGTGTTTTTGGTTCCTGCTGCTCAATAGGGATTGCAGTCGGTGGCAGGCAGCTGTGAATCTCCTTCCCTACGCTAACAAAGTCTGGCAAAAGGGCTGCGCTTCCCATCATCCTCTGTATAATCCCACCTGCTTTGGGAAAAAGGGAGCGTGTTTTTGGTTCCTGCTGCTCAATAGGGATTGCAGTCGGTGGCAGGCAGCTGTGAATCTCCTTCCCTACGCTAACAAAGTCTGGCAAAAGGGCTGCGCTTCCCATCATCCTCTGTATAATCCCACCTGCTTTGGGAAAAAGGGAGCGTGTTTTTGGTTCCTGCTGCTCAATAGGGATTGCAGTCGGTGGCAGGCAGCTGTGAATCTCCTTCCCTACGCTAGCAAAGTCTGGCAAAAGGGTTGCGCTTCCCATCATCCTCTGTATAATCCCACCTGCTTTGGGAAAAAGGGAGCATGTTTTTGGTTCCTGCTGCTCAATAGGGATTGCAGTCGGTGGCAGGCAGCTGTGAATCTCCTTCCCTACGCTAGCAAAGTCTGGCAAAAGGGTTGCGCTTCCCATCATCCTCTGTATAATCCCACCTGCTTTGGGAAAAAGGGAGCGTGTTTTTGGTTCCTGCTGCTCAATAGGGATTGCAGTCGGTGGCAGGCAGCTGTGAATCTCCTTCCCTACGCTAACAAAGTCTGGCAAAAGGGTTGCGCTTCCCATCATCCTCTGTATAATCCCACCTGCTTTGGGAAAAAGGGAGCATGTTTTTGGTTCCTGCTGCTCAATAGGGATTGCAGTCGGTGGCAGGCAGCTGTGAATCTCCTTCCCTACGCTAACAAAGTCTGGCAAAAGGGTTGCGCTTCCCATCATCCTCTGTATAATCCCACCTGCTTTGGGAAAAAGGGAGCGTGTTTTTGGTTCCTGCTGCTCAATAGGGATTGCAGTCGGTGGCAGGCAGCTGTGAATCTCCTTCCCTACGCTAACAAAGTCTGGCAAAAGGGCTGCGCTTCCCATCATCCTCTGTATAATACCACCTGCTTTGGGAAAAAGGGAGCGTGTTTTTGGTTCCTGCTGCTCAATAGGGATTGCAGTCGGTGGCAGGCAGCTGTGAATCTCCTTCCCTACGCTAGCAAAGTCTGGCAAAAGGGTTGCGCTTCCCATCATCCTCCGTATAATACCACCTGCTTTGGGAAAAAGGGAGCGTGTTTTTGGTTCCTGCTGCTCAATAGGGATTGCAGTCGGTGGCAGGCAGCTGTGAATCTCCTTCCCTACGCTAGCAAAGTCTGGCAAAAGGGCTGCGCTTCCCATCATCCTCTGTATAATACCACCTGCTTTGGGAAAAAGGGAGCGTGTTTTTGGTTCCTGCTGCTCAATAGGGATTGCAGTCGGTGGCAGGCAGCTGTGAATCTCCTTCCCTACGCTAGCAAAGTCTGGCAAAAGGGTTGCGCTTCCCATCATCCTCCGTATAATACCACCTGCTTTGGGAAAAAGGGAGCATGTTTTTGGTTCCTGCTGCTCAATAGGGATTGCAGTCGGTGGCAGGCAGCTGTGAATCTCCTTCCCTACGCTAACAAAGTCTGGCAAAAGGGTTGCGCTTCCCATCATCCTCTGTATAATACCACCTGCTTTGGGAAAAAGGGAGCGTGTTTTTGGTTCCTGCTGCTCAATAGGGATTGCAGTCGGTGGCAGGCAGCTGTGAATCTCCTTCCCTACGCTAACAAAGTCTGGCAAAAGGGTTGCGCTTCCCATCATCCTCTGTATAATCCCACCTGCTTTGGGAAAAAGGGAGCGTGTTTTTGGTTCCTGCTGCTCAATAGGGATTGCAGTCGGTGGCAGGCAGCTGTGAATCTCCTTCCCTACGCTAACAAAGTCTGGCAAAAGGGTTGCGCTTCCCATCATCCTCTGTATAATACCACCTGCTTTGGGAAAAAGGGAGCGTGTTTTTGGTTCCTGCTGCTCAATAGGGATTGCAGTCGGTGGCAGGCAGCTGTGAATCTCCTTCCCTACGCTAGCAAAGTCTGGCAAAAGGGCTGCGCTTCCCATCATCCTCTGTATAATCCCACCTGCTTTGGGAAAAAGGGAGCGTGTTTTTGGTTCCTGCTGCTCAATAGGGATTGCAGTCGGTGGCAGGCAGCTGTGAATCTCCTTCCCTACGCTAACAAAGTCTGGCAAAAGGGCTGCGCTTCCCATCATCCTCTGTATAATCCCACCTGCTTTGGGAAAAAGGGAGCGTGTTTTTGGTTCCTGCTGCTCAATAGGGATTGCAGTCGGTGGCAGGCAGCTGTGAATCTCCTTCCCTACGCTAACAAAGTCTGGCAAAAGGGTTGCGCTTCCCATCATCCTCTGTATAATCCCACCTGCTTTGGGAAAAAGGGAGCGTGTTTTTGGTTCCTGCTGCTCAATAGGGATTGCAGTCGGTGGCAGGCAGCTGTGAATCTCCTTCCCTACGCTAACAAAGTCTGGCAAAAGGGTTGCGCTTCCCATCATCCTCTGTATAATCCCACCTGCTTTGGGAAAAAGGGAGCGTGTTTTTGGTTCCTGCTGCTCAATAGGGATTGCAGTCGGTGGCAGGCAGCTGTGAATCTCCTTCCCTACGCTAACAAAGTCTGGCAAAAGGGCTGCGCTTCCCATCATCCTCTGTATAATACCACCTGCTTTGGGAAAAAGGGAGCGTGTTTTTGGTTCCTGCTGCTCAATAGGGATTGCAGTCGGTGGCAGGCAGCTGTGAATCACCTTCCCTACGCTAACAAAGTCTGGCAAAAGGGCTGCGCTTCCCATCATCCTCTGTATAATCCCACCTGCTTTGGGAAAAAGGGAGCGTGTTTTTGGTTCCTGCTGCTCAATAGGGATTGCAGTCGGTGGCAGGCAGCTGTGAATCTCCTTCCCTACGCTAACAAAGTCTGGCAAAAGGGTTGCGCTTCCCATCATCCTCTGTATAATCCCACCTGCTTTGGGAAAAAGGGAGCGTGTTTTTGGTTCCTGCTGCTCAATAGGGATTGCAGTCGGTGGCAGGCAGCTGTGAATCTCCTTCCCTACGCTAACAAAGTCTGGCAAAAGGGCTGCGCTTCCCATCATCCTCTGTATAATCCCACCTGCTTTGGGAAAAAGGGAGCGTGTTTTTGGTTCCTGCTGCTCAATAGGGATTGCAGTCGGTGGCAGGCAGCTGTGAATCTCCTTCCCTACGCTAACAAAGTCTGGCAAAAGGGCTGCGCTTCCCATCATCCTCTGTATAATACCACCTGCTTTGGGAAAAAGGGAGCGTGTTTTTGGTTCCTGCTGCTCAATAGGGATTGCAGTCGGTGGCAGGCAGCTGTGAATCTCCTTCCCTACGCTAGCAAAGTCTGGCAAAAGGGTTGCGCTTCCCATCATCCTCTGTATAATCCCACCTGCTTTGGGAAAAAGGGAGCATGTTTTTGGTTCCTGCTGCTCAATAGGGATTGCAGTCGGTGGCAGGCAGCTGTGAATCTCCTTCCCTACGCTAACAAAGTCTGGCAAAAGGGCTGCGCTTCCCATCATCCTCTGTATAATCCCACCTGCTTTGGGAAAAAGGGAGCGTGTTTTTGGTTCCTGCTGCTCAATAGGGATTGCAGTCGGTGGCAGGCAGCTGTGAATCTCCTTCCCTACGCTAGCAAAGTCTGGCAAAAGGGTTGCGCTTCCCATCATCCTCTGTATAATCCCACCTGCTTTGGGAAAAAGGGAGCGTGTTTTTGGTTCCTGCTGCTCAATAGGGATTGCAGTCGGTGGCAGGCAGCTGTGAATCTCCTTCCCTACGCTAACAAAGTCTGGCAAAAGGGCTGCGCTTCCCATCATCCTCTGTATAATCCCACCTGCTTTGGGAAAAAGGGAGCGTGTTTTTGGTTCCTGCTGCTCAATAGGGATTGCAGTCGGTGGCAGGCAGCTGTGAATCTCCTTCCCTACGCTAACAAAGTCTGGCAAAAGGGCTGCGCTTCCCATCATCCTCTGTATAATCCCACCTGCTTTGGGAAAAAGGGAGCGTGTTTTTGGTTCCTGCTGCTCAATAGGGATTGCAGTCGGTGGCAGGCAGCTGTGAATCTCCTTCCCTACGCTAGCAAAGTCTGGCAAAAGGGTTGCGCTTCCCATCATCCTCTGTATAATCCCACCTGCTTTGGGAAAAAGGGAGCATGTTTTTGGTTCCTGCTGCTCAATAGGGATTGCAGTCGGTGGCAGGCAGCTGTGAATCTCCTTCCCTACGCTAACAAAGTCTGGCAAAAGGGCTGCGCTTCCCATCATCCTCTGTATAATCCCACCTGCTTTGGGAAAAAGGGAGCGTGTTTTTGGTTCCTGCTGCTCAATAGGGATTGCAGTCGGTGGCAGGCAGCTGTGAATCTCCTTCCCTACGCTAACAAAGTCTGGCAAAAGGGTTGCGCTTCCCATCATCCTCTGTATAATACCACCTGCTTTGGGAAAAAGGGAGCGTGTTTTTGGTTCCTGCTGCTCAATAGGGATTGCAGTCGGTGGCAGGCAGCTGTGAATCTCCTTCCCTACGCTAGCAAAGTCTGGCAAAAGGGTTGCGCTTCCCATCATCCTCTGTATAATCCCACCTGCTTTGGGAAAAAGGGAGCATGTTTTTGGTTCCTGCTGCTCAATAGGGATTGCAGTCGGTGGCAGGCAGCTGTGAATCTCCTTCCCTACGCTAACAAAGTCTGGCAAAAGGGTTGCGCTTCCCATCATCCTCTGTATAATCCCACCTGCTTTGGGAAAAAGGGAGCATGTTTTTGGTTCCTGCTGCTCAATAGGGATTGCAGTCGGTGGCAGGCAGCTGTGAATCTCCTTCCCTACGCTAACAAAGTCTGGCAAAAGGGTTGCGCTTCCCATCATCCTCTGTATAATACCACCTGCTTTGGGAAAAAGGGAGCGTGTTTTTGGTTCCTGCTGCTCAATAGGGATTGCAGTCGGTGGCAGGCAGCTGTGAATCTCCTTCCCTACGCTAACAAAGTCTGGCAAAAGGGCTGCGCTTCCCATCATCCTCTGTATAATCCCACCTGCTTTGGGAAAAAGGGAGCGTGTTTTTGGTTCCTGCTGCTCAATAGGGATTGCAGTCGGTGGCAGGCAGCTGTGAATCTCCTTCCCTACGCTAGCAAAGTCTGGCAAAAGGGTTGCGCTTCCCATCATCCTCTGTATAATCCCACCTGCTTTGGGAAAAAGGGAGCATGTTTTTGGTTCCTGCTGCTCAATAGGGATTGCAGTCGGTGGCAGGCAGCTGTGAATCTCCTTCCCTACGCTAACAAAGTCTGGCAAAAGGGCTGCGCTTCCCATCATCCTCTGTATAATCCCACCTGCTTTGGGAAAAAGGGAGCATGTTTTTGGTTCCTGCTGCTCAATAGGGATTGCAGTCGGTGGCAGGCAGCTGTGAATCTCCTTCCCTACGCTAACAAAGTCTGGCAAAAGGGTTGCGCTTCCCATCATCCTCTGTATAATCCCACCTGCTTTGGGAAAAAGGGAGCATGTTTTTGGTTCCTGCTGCTCAATAGGGATTGCAGTCGGTGGCAGGCAGCTGTGAATCTCCTTCCCTACGCTAGCAAAGTCTGGCAAAAGGGTTGCGCTTCCCATCATCCTCTGTATAATACCACCTGCTTTGGGAAAAAGGGAGCGTGTTTTTGGTTCCTGCTGCTCAATAGGGATTGCAGTCGGTGGCAGGCAGCTGTGAATCTCCTTCCCTACGCTAACAAAGTCTGGCAAAAGGGCTGCGCTTCCCATCATCCTCTGTATAATCCCACCTGCTTTGGGAAAAAGGGAGCGTGTTTTTGGTTCCTGCTGCTCAATAGGGATTGCAGTCGGTGGCAGGCAGCTGTGAATCTCCTTCCCTACGCTAACAAAGTCTGGCAAAAGGGTTGCGCTTCCCATCATCCTCTGTATAATACCACCTGCTTTGGGAAAAAGGGAGCGTGTTTTTGGTTCCTGCTGCTCAATAGGGATTGCAGTCGGTGGCAGGCAGCTGTGAATCTCCTTCCCTACGCTAACAAAGTCTGGCAAAAGGGTTGCGCTTCCCATCATCCTCTGTATAATACCACCTGCTTTGGGAAAAAGGGAGCGTGTTTTTGGTTCCTGCTGCTCAATAGGGATTGCAGTCGGTGGCAGGCAGCTGTGAATCTCCTTCCCTACGCTAACAAAGTCTGGCAAAAGGGCTGCGCTTCCCATCATCCTCTGTATAATACCACCTGCTTTGGGAAAAAGGGAGCATGTTTTTGGTTCCTGCTGCTCAATAGGGATTGCAGTCGGTGGCAGGCAGCTGTGAATCTCCTTCCCTACGCTAACAAAGTCTGGCAAAAGGGTTGCGCTTCCCATCATCCTCTGTATAATACCACCTGCTTTGGGAAAAAGGGAGCGTGTTTTTGGTTCCTGCTGCTCAATAGGGATTGCAGTCGGTGGCAGGCAGCTGTGAATCTCCTTCCCTACGCTAACAAAGTCTGGCAAAAGGGCTGCGCTTCCCATCATCCTCCGTATAATACCACCTGCTTTGGGAAAAAGGGAGCGTGTTTTTGGTTCCTGCTGCTCAATAGGGATTGCAGTCGGTGGCAGGCAGCTGTGAATCTCCTTCCCTACGCTAACAAAGTCTGGCAAAAGGGCTGCGCTTCCCATCATCCTCTGTATAATACCACCTGCTTTGGGAAAAAGGGAGCGTGTTTTTGGTTCCTGCTGCTCAATAGGGATTGCAGTCGGTGGCAGGCAGCTGTGAATCTCCTTCCCTACGCTAGCAAAGTCTGGCAAAAGGGTTGCGCTTCCCATCATCCTCTGTATAATCCCACCTGCTTTGGGAAAAAGGGAGCATGTTTTTGGTTCCTGCTGCTCAATAGGGATTGCAGTCGGTGGCAGGCAGCTGTGAATCTCCTTCCCTACGCTAACAAAGTCTGGCAAAAGGGCTGCGCTTCCCATCATCCTCTGTATAATACCACCTGCTTTGGGAAAAAGGGAGCGTGTTTTTGGTTCCTGCTGCTCAATAGGGATTGCAGTCGGTGGCAGGCAGCTGTGAATCTCCTTCCCTACGCTAACAAAGTCTGGCAAAAGGGCTGCGCTTCCCATCATCCTCTGTATAATCCCACCTGCTTTGGGAAAAAGGGAGCATGTTTTTGGTTCCTGCTGCTCAATAGGGATTGCAGTCGGTGGCAGGCAGCTGTGAATCTCCTTCCCTACGCTAGCAAAGTCTGGCAAAAGGGTTGCGCTTCCCATCATCCTCTGTATAATCCCACCTGCTTTGGGAAAAAGGGAGCATGTTTTTGGTTCCTGCTGCTCAATAGGGATTGCAGTCGGTGGCAGGCAGCTGTGAATCTCCTTCCCTACGCTAACAAAGTCTGGCAAAAGGGCTGCGCTTCCCATCATCCTCTGTATAATCCCACCTGCTTTGGGAAAAAGGGAGCGTGTTTTTGGTTCCTGCTGCTCAATAGGGATTGCAGTCGGTGGCAGGCAGCTGTGAATCTCCTTCCCTACGCTAACAAAGTCTGGCAAAAGGGTTGCGCTTCCCATCATCCTCTGTATAATACCACCTGCTTTGGGAAAAAGGGAGCGTGTTTTTGGTTCCTGCTGCTCAATAGGGATTGCAGTCGGTGGCAGGCAGCTGTGAATCTCCTTCCCTACGCTAACAAAGTCTGGCAAAAGGGCTGCGCTTCCCATCATCCTCTGTATAATCCCACCTGCTTTGGGAAAAAGGGAGCGTGTTTTTGGTTCCTGCTGCTCAATAGGGATTGCAGTCGGTGGCAGGCAGCTGTGAATCTCCTTCCCTACGCTAACAAAGTCTGGCAAAAGGGTTGCGCTTCCCATCATCCTCTGTATAATACCACCTGCTTTGGGAAAAAGGGAGCATGTTTTTGGTTCCTGCTGCTCAATAGGGATTGCAGTCGGTGGCAGGCAGCTGTGAATCTCCTTCCCTACGCTAGCAAAGTCTGGCAAAAGGGCTGCGCTTCCCATCATCCTCTGTATAATACCACCTGCTTTGGGAAAAAGGGAGCGTGTTTTTGGTTCCTGCTGCTCAATAGGGATTGCAGTCGGTGGCAGGCAGCTGTGAATCTCCTTCCCTACGCTAACAAAGTCTGGCAAAAGGGCTGCGCTTCCCATCATCCTCTGTATAATACCACCTGCTTTGGGAAAAAGGGAGCGTGTTTTTGGTTCCTGCTGCTCAATAGGGATTGCAGTCGGTGGCAGGCAGCTGTGAATCTCCTTCCCTACGCTAACAAAGTCTGGCAAAAGGGTTGCGCTTCCCATCATCCTCTGTATAATACCACCTGCTTTGGGAAAAAGGGAGCATGTTTTTGGTTCCTGCTGCTCAATAGGGATTGCAGTCGGTGGCAGGCAGCTGTGAATCTCCTTCCCTACGCTAACAAAGTCTGGCAAAAGGGTTGCGCTTCCCATCATCCTCTGTATAATCCCACCTGCTTTGGGAAAAAGGGAGCGTGTTTTTGGTTCCTGCTGCTCAATAGGGATTGCAGTCGGTGGCAGGCAGCTGTGAATCTCCTTCCCTACGCTAACAAAGTCTGGCAAAAGGGTTGCGCTTCCCATCATCCTCTGTATAATACCACCTGCTTTGGGAAAAAGGGAGCGTGTTTTTGGTTCCTGCTGCTCAATAGGGATTGCAGTCGGTGGCAGGCAGCTGTGAATCTCCTTCCCTACGCTAACAAAGTCTGGCAAAAGGGCTGCGCTTCCCATCATCCTCTGTATAATACCACCTGCTTTGGGAAAAAGGGAGCGTGTTTTTGGTTCCTGCTGCTCAATAGGGATTGCAGTCGGTGGCAGGCAGCTGTGAATCTCCTTCCCTACGCTAACAAAGTCTGGCAAAAGGGTTGCGCTTCCCATCATCCTCTGTATAATACCACCTGCTTTGGGAAAAAGGGAGCGTGTTTTTGGTTCCTGCTGCTCAATAGGGATTGCAGTCGGTGGCAGGCAGCTGTGAATCTCCTTCCCTACGCTAACAAAGTCTGGCAAAAGGGCTGCGCTTCCCATCATCCTCTGTATAATACCACCTGCTTTGGGAAAAAGGGAGCGTGTTTTTGGTTCCTGCTGCTCAATAGGGATTGCAGTCGGTGGCAGGCAGCTGTGAATCTCCTTCCCTACGCTAACAAAGTCTGGCAAAAGGGCTGCGCTTCCCATCATCCTCTGTATAATACCACCTGCTTTGGGAAAAAGGGAGCGTGTTTTTGGTTCCTGCTGCTCAATAGGGATTGCAGTCGGTGGCAGGCAGCTGTGAATCTCCTTCCCTACGCTAGCAAAGTCTGGCAAAAGGGCTGCGCTTCCCATCATCCTCTGTATAATGCCACCTGCTTTGGGAAAAAGGGAGCATGTTTTTGGTTCCTGCTGCTCAATAGGGATTGCAGTCGGTGGCAGGCAGCTGTGAATCTCCTTCCCTACGCTAACAAAGTCTGGCAAAAGGGTTGCGCTTCCCATCATCCTCTGTATAATACCACCTGCTTTGGGAAAAAGGGAGCGTGTTTTTGGTTCCTGCTGCTCAATAGGGATTGCAGTCGGTGGCAGGCAGCTGTGAATCTCCTTCCCTACGCTAACAAAGTCTGGCAAAAGGGCTGCGCTTCCCATCATCCTCTGTATAATACCACCTGCTTTGGGAAAAAGGGAGCGTGTTTTTGGTTCCTGCTGCTCAATAGGGATTGCAGTCGGTGGCAGGCAGCTGTGAATCTCCTTCCCTACGCTAACAAAGTCTGGCAAAAGGGCTGCGCTTCCCATCATCCTCTGTATAATACCACCTGCTTTGGGAAAAAGGGAGCATGTTTTTGGTTCCTGCTGCTCAATAGGGATTGCAGTCGGTGGCAGGCAGCTGTGAATCTCCTTCCCTACGCTAACAAAGTCTGGCAAAAGGGTTGCGCTTCCCATCATCCTCTGTATAATACCACCTGCTTTGGGAAAAAGGGAGCGTGTTTTTGGTTCCTGCTGCTCAATAGGGATTGCAGTCGGTGGCAGGCAGCTGTGAATCTCCTTCCCTACGCTAACAAAGTCTGGCAAAAGGGTTGCGCTTCCCATCATCCTCTGTATAATACCACCTGCTTTGGGAAAAAGGGAGCGTGTTTTTGGTTCCTGCTGCTCAATAGGGATTGCAGTCGGTGGCAGGCAGCTGTGAATCTCCTTCCCTACGCTAACAAAGTCTGGCAAAAGGGTTGCGCTTCCCATCATCCTCTGTATAATACCACCTGCTTTGGGAAAAAGGGAGCGTGTTTTTGGTTCCTGCTGCTCAATAGGGATTGCAGTCGGTGGCAGGCAGCTGTGAATCTCCTTCCCTACGCTAACAAAGTCTGGCAAAAGGGTTGCGCTTCCCATCATCCTCTGTATAATACCACCTGCTTTGGGAAAAAGGGAGCGTGTTTTTGGTTCCTGCTGCTCAATAGGGATTGCAGTCGGTGGCAGGCAGCTGTGAATCTCCTTCCCTACGCTAACAAAGTCTGGCAAAAGGGTTGCGCTTCCCATCATCCTCTGTATAATACCACCTGCTTTGGGAAAAAGGGAGCATGTTTTTGGTTCCTGCTGCTCAATAGGGATTGCAGTCGGTGGCAGGCAGCTGTGAATCTCCTTCCCTACGCTAACAAAGTCTGGCAAAAGGGTTGCGCTTCCCATCATCCTCTGTATAATCCCACCTGCTTTGGGAAAAAGGGAGTGTGTTTTTGGTTCCTGCTGCTCAATAGGGATTGCAGTCGGTGGCAGGCAGCTGTGAATCTCCTTCCCTACGCTAACAAAGTCTGGCAAAAGGGTTGCGCTTCCCATCATCCTCTGTATAATACCACCTGCTTTGGGAAAAAGGGAGCATGTTTTTGGTTCCTGCTGCTCAATAGGGATTGCAGTCGGTGGCAGGCAGCTGTGAATCTCCTTCCCTACGCTAACAAAGTCTGGCAAAAGGGTTGCGCTTCCCATCATCCTCTGTATAATCCCACCTGCTTTGGGAAAAAGGGAGCGTGTTTTTGGTTCCTGCTGCTCAATAGGGATTGCAGTCGGTGGCAGGCAGCTGTGAATCTCCTTCCCTACGCTAACAAAGTCTGGCAAAAGGGTTGCGCTTCCCATCATCCTCTGTATAATCCCACCTGCTTTGGGAAAAAGGGAGCATGTTTTTGGTTCCTGCTGCTCAATAGGGATTGCAGTCGGTGGCAGGCAGCTGTGAATCTCCTTCCCTACGCTAACAAAGTCTGGCAAAAGGGTTGCGCTTCCCATCATCCTCTGTATAATCCCACCTGCTTTGGGAAAAAGGGAGCGTGTTTTTGGTTCCTGCTGCTCAATAGGGATTGCAGTCGGTGGCAGGCAGCTGTGAATCTCCTTCCCTACGCTAACAAAGTCTGGCAAAAGGGTTGCGCTTCCCATCATCCTCTGTATAATCCCACCTGCTTTGGGAAAAAGGGAGCATGTTTTTGGTTCCTGCTGCTCAATAGGGATTGCAGTCGGTGGCAGGCAGCTGTGAATCTCCTTCCCTACGCTAACAAAGTCTGGCAAAAGGGCTGCGCTTCCCATCATCCTCTGTATAATCCCACCTGCTTTGGGAAAAAGGGAGCGTGTTTTTGGTTCCTGCTGCTCAATAGGGATTGCAGTCGGTGGCAGGCAGCTGTGAATCTCCTTCCCTACGCTAACAAAGTCTGGCAAAAGGGCTGCGCTTCCCATCATCCTCTGTATAATCCCACCTGCTTTGGGAAAAAGGGAGCGTGTTTTTGGTTCCTGCTGCTCAATAGGGATTGCAGTCGGTGGCAGGCAGCTGTGAATCTCCTTCCCTACGCTAACAAAGTCTGGCAAAAGGGTTGCGCTTCCCATCATCCTCTGTATAATCCCACCTGCTTTGGGAAAAAGGGAGTGTGTTTTTGGTTCCTGCTGCTCAATAGGGATTGCAGTCGGTGGCAGGCAGCTGTGAATCTCCTTCCCTACGCTAACAAAGTCTGGCAAAAGGGTTGCGCTTCCCATCATCCTCTGTATAATACCACCTGCTTTGGGAAAAAGGGAGCATGTTTTTGGTTCCTGCTGCTCAATAGGGATTGCAGTCGGTGGCAGGCAGCTGTGAATCTCCTTCCCTACGCTAACAAAGTCTGGCAAAAGGGTTGCGCTTCCCATCATCCTCTGTATAATCCCACCTGCTTTGGGAAAAAGGGAGCGTGTTTTTGGTTCCTGCTGCTCAATAGGGATTGCAGTCGGTGGCAGGCAGCTGTGAATCTCCTTCCCTACGCTAACAAAGTCTGGCAAAAGGGTTGCGCTTCCCATCATCCTCTGTATAATCCCACCTGCTTTGGGAAAAAGGGAGCATGTTTTTGGTTCCTGCTGCTCAATAGGGATTGCAGTCGGTGGCAGGCAGCTGTGAATCTCCTTCCCTACGCTAACAAAGTCTGGCAAAAGGGTTGCGCTTCCCATCATCCTCTGTATAATCCCACCTGCTTTGGGAAAAAGGGAGCGTGTTTTTGGTTCCTGCTGCTCAATAGGGATTGCAGTCGGTGGCAGGCAGCTGTGAATCTCCTTCCCTACGCTAACAAAGTCTGGCAAAAGGGTTGCGCTTCCCATCATCCTCTGTATAATCCCACCTGCTTTGGGAAAAAGGGAGCATGTTTTTGGTTCCTGCTGCTCAATAGGGATTGCAGTCGGTGGCAGGCAGCTGTGAATCTCCTTCCCTACGCTAACAAAGTCTGGCAAAAGGGCTGCGCTTCCCATCATCCTCTGTATAATCCCACCTGCTTTGGGAAAAAGGGAGCGTGTTTTTGGTTCCTGCTGCTCAATAGGGATTGCAGTCGGTGGCAGGCAGCTGTGAATCTCCTTCCCTACGCTAGCAAAGTCTGGCAAAAGGGCTGCGCTTCCCATCATCCTCTGTATAATCCCACCTGCTTTGGGAAAAAGGGAGCGTGTTTTTGGTTCCTGCTGCTCAATAGGGATTGCAGTCGGTGGCAGGCAGCTGTGAATCTCCTTCCCTACGCTAACAAAGTCTGGCAAAAGGGCTGCGCTTCCCATCATCCTCTGTATAATCCCACCTGCTTTGGGAAAAAGGGAGCGTGTTTTTGGTTCCTGCTGCTCAATAGGGATTGCAGTCGGTGGCAGGCAGCTGTGAATCTCCTTCCCTACGCTAACAAAGTCTGGCAAAAGGGCTGCGCTTCCCATCATCCTCTGTATAATCCCACCTGCTTTGGGAAAAAGGGAGCGTGTTTTTGGTTCCTGCTGCTCAATAGGGATTGCAGTCGGTGGCAGGCAGCTGTGAATCTCCTTCCCTACGCTAACAAAGTCTGGCAAAAGGGCTGCGCTTCCCATCATCCTCTGTATAATACCACCTGCTTTGGGAAAAAGGGAGCATGTTTTTGGTTCCTGCTGCTCAATAGGGATTGCAGTCGGTGGCAGGCAGCTGTGAATCTCCTTCCCTACGCTAGCAAAGTCTGGCAAAAGGGCTGCGCTTCCCATCATCCTCTGTATAATACCACCTGCTTTGGGAAAAAGGGAGCATGTTTTTGGTTCCTGCTGCTCAATAGGGATTGCAGTCGGTGGCAGGCAGCTGTGAATCTCCTTCCCTACGCTAACAAAGTCTGGCAAAAGGGTTGCGCTTCCCATCATCCTCTGTATAATTCCACCTGCTTTGGGAAAAAGGGAGCGTGTTTTTGGTTCCTGCTGCTCAATAGGGATTGCAGTCGGTGGCAGGCAGCTGTGAATCTCCTTCCCTACGCTAGCAAAGTCTGGCAAAAGGGCTGCGCTTCCCATCATCCTCTGTATAATACCACCTGCTTTGGGAAAAAGGGAGCGTGTTTTTGGTTCCTGCTGCTCAATAGGGATTGCAGTCGGTGGCAGGCAGCTGTGAATCTCCTTCCCTACGCTAGCAAAGTCTGGCAAAAGGGTTGCGCTTCCCATCATCCTCTGTATAATCCCACCTGCTTTGGGAAAAAGGGAGCGTGTTTTTGGTTCCTGCTGCTCAATAGGGATTGCAGTCGGTGGCAGGCAGCTGTGAATCTCCTTCCCTACGCTAACAAAGTCTGGCAAAAGGGTTGCGCTTCCCATCATCCTCTGTATAATACCACCTGCTTTGGGAAAAAGGGAGCGTGTTTTTGGTTCCTGCTGCTCAATAGGGATTGCAGTCGGTGGCAGGCAGCTGTGAATCTCCTTCCCTACGCTAACAAAGTCTGGCAAAAGGGTTGCGCTTCCCATCATCCTCTGTATAATCCCACCTGCTTTGGGAAAAAGGGAGCGTGTTTTTGGTTCCTGCTGCTCAATAGGGATTGCAGTCGGTGGCAGGCAGCTGTGAATCTCCTTCCCTACGCTAACAAAGTCTGGCAAAAGGGTTGCGCTTCCCATCATCCTCTGTATAATACCACCTGCTTTGGGAAAAAGGGAGCGTGTTTTTGGTTCCTGCTGCTCAATAGGGATTGCAGTCGGTGGCAGGCAGCTGTGAATCTCCTTCCCTACGCTAACAAAGTCTGGCAAAAGGGCTGCGCTTCCCATCATCCTCTGTATAATACCACCTGCTTTGGGAAAAAGGGAGCGTGTTTTTGGTTCCTGCTGCTCAATAGGGATTGCAGTCGGTGGCAGGCAGCTGTGAATCTCCTTCCCTACGCTAACAAAGTCTGGCAAAAGGGTTGCGCTTCCCATCATCCTCTGTATAATCCCACCTGCTTTGGGAAAAAGGGAGCGTGTTTTTGGTTCCTGCTGCTCAATAGGGATTGCAGTCGGTGGCAGGCAGCTGTGAATCTCCTTCCCTACGCTAACAAAGTCTGGCAAAAGGGCTGCGCTTCCCATCATCCTCTGTATAATACCACCTGCTTTGGGAAAAAGGGAGCGTGTTTTTGGTTCCTGCTGCTCAATAGGGATTGCAGTCGGTGGCAGGCAGCTGTGAATCTCCTTCCCTACGCTAACAAAGTCTGGCAAAAGGGTTGCGCTTCCCATCATCCTCTGTATAATCCCACCTGCTTTGGGAAAAAGGGAGCGTGTTTTTGGTTCCTGCTGCTCAATAGGGATTGCAGTCGGTGGCAGGCAGCTGTGAATCTCCTTCCCTACGCTAACAAAGTCTGGCAAAAGGGCTGCGCTTCCCATCATCCTCTGTATAATACCACCTGCTTTGGGAAAAAGGGAGCATGTTTTTGGTTCCTGCTGCTCAATAGGGATTGCAGTCGGTGGCAGGCAGCTGTGAATCTCCTTCCCTACGCTAACAAAGTCTGGCAAAAGGGCTGCGCTTCCCATCATCCTCTGTATAATCCCACCTGCTTTGGGAAAAAGGGAGCGTGTTTTTGGTTCCTGCTGCTCAATAGGGATTGCAGTCGGTGGCAGGCAGCTGTGAATCTCCTTCCCTACGCTAGCAAAGTCTGGCAAAAGGGTTGCGCTTCCCATCATCCTCTGTATAATCCCACCTGCTTTGGGAAAAAGGGAGCGTGTTTTTGGTTCCTGCTGCTCAATAGGGATTGCAGTCGGTGGCAGGCAGCTGTGAATCTCCTTCCCTACGCTAGCAAAGTCTGGCAAAAGGGTTGCGCTTCCCATCATCCTCTGTATAATCCCACCTGCTTTGGGAAAAAGGGAGCATGTTTTTGGTTCCTGCTGCTCAATAGGGATTGCAGTCGGTGGCAGGCAGCTGTGAATCTCCTTCCCTACGCTAACAAAGTCTGGCAAAAGGGTTGCGCTTCCCATCATCCTCTGTATAATACCACCTGCTTTGGGAAAAAGGGAGCATGTTTTTGGTTCCTGCTGCTCAATAGGGATTGCAGTCGGTGGCAGGCAGCTGTGAATCTCCTTCCCTACGCTAACAAAGTCTGGCAAAAGGGTTGCGCTTCCCATCATCCTCTGTATAATCCCACCTGCTTTGGGAAAAAGGGAGCATGTTTTTGGTTCCTGCTGCTCAATAGGGATTGCAGTCGGTGGCAGGCAGCTGTGAATCTCCTTCCCTACGCTAACAAAGTCTGGCAAAAGGGCTGCGCTTCCCATCATCCTCTGTATAATACCACCTGCTTTGGGAAAAAGGGAGCATGTTTTTGGTTCCTGCTGCTCAATAGGGATTGCAGTCGGTGGCAGGCAGCTGTGAATCTCCTTCCCTACGCTAACAAAGTCTGGCAAAAGGGTTGCGCTTCCCATCATCCTCTGTATAATACCACCTGCTTTGGGAAAAAGGGAGCATGTTTTTGGTTCCTGCTGCTCAATAGGGATTGCAGTCGGTGGCAGGCAGCTGTGAATCTCCTTCCCTACGCTAACAAAGTCTGGCAAAAGGGCTGCGCTTCCCATCATCCTCTGTATAATCCCACCTGCTTTGGGAAAAAGGGAGCATGTTTTTGGTTCCTGCTGCTCAATAGGGATTGCAGTCGGTGGCAGGCAGCTGTGAATCTCCTTCCCTACGCTAACAAAGTCTGGCAAAAGGGCTGCGCTTCCCATCATCCTCTGTATAATCCCACCTGCTTTGGGAAAAAGGGAGCATGTTTTTGGTTCCTGCTGCTCAATAGGGATTGCAGTCGGTGGCAGGCAGCTGTGAATCTCCTTCCCTACGCTAGCAAAGTCTGGCAAAAGGGTTGCGCTTCCCATCATCCTCTGTATAATACCACCTGCTTTGGGAAAAAGGGAGCGTGTTTTTGGTTCCTGCTGCTCAATAGGGATTGCAGTCGGTGGCAGGCAGCTGTGAATCTCCTTCCCTACGCTAACAAAGTCTGGCAAAAGGGCTGCGCTTCCCATCATCCTCTGTATAATACCACCTGCTTTGGGAAAAAGGGAGCATGTTTTTGGTTCCTGCTGCTCAATAGGGATTGCAGTCGGTGGCAGGCAGCTGTGAATCTCCTTCCCTACGCTAACAAAGTCTGGCAAAAGGGTTGCGCTTCCCATCATCCTCTGTATAATACCACCTGCTTTGGGAAAAAGGGAGCGTGTTTTTGGTTCCTGCTGCTCAATAGGGATTGCAGTCGGTGGCAGGCAGCTGTGAATCTCCTTCCCTACGCTAACAAAGTCTGGCAAAAGGGCTGCGCTTCCCATCATCCTCTGTATAATACCACCTGCTTTGGGAAAAAGGGAGCATGTTTTTGGTTCCTGCTGCTCAATAGGGATTGCAGTCGGTGGCAGGCAGCTGTGAATCTCCTTCCCTACGCTAACAAAGTCTGGCAAAAGGGTTGCGCTTCCCATCATCCTCTGTATAATACCACCTGCTTTGGGAAAAAGGGAGCGTGTTTTTGGTTCCTGCTGCTCAATAGGGATTGCAGTCGGTGGCAGGCAGCTGTGAATCTCCTTCCCTACGCTAACAAAGTCTGGCAAAAGGGCTGCGCTTCCCATCATCCTCTGTATAATACCACCTGCTTTGGGAAAAAGGGAGCGTGTTTTTGGTTCCTGCTGCTCAATAGGGATTGCAGTCGGTGGCAGGCAGCTGTGAATCTCCTTCCCTACGCTAACAAAGTCTGGCAAAAGGGTTGCGCTTCCCATCATCCTCTGTATAATCCCACCTGCTTTGGGAAAAAGGGAGCGTGTTTTTGGTTCCTGCTGCTCAATAGGGATTGCAGTCGGTGGCAGGCAGCTGTGAATCTCCTTCCCTACGCTAACAAAGTCTGGCAAAAGGGCTGCGCTTCCCATCATCCTCTGTATAATACCACCTGCTTTGGGAAAAAGGGAGCGTGTTTTTGGTTCCTGCTGCTCAATAGGGATTGCAGTCGGTGGCAGGCAGCTGTGAATCTCCTTCCCTACGCTAACAAAGTCTGGCAAAAGGGTTGCGCTTCCCATCATCCTCTGTATAATACCACCTGCTTTGGGAAAAAGGGAGCGTGTTTTTGGTTCCTGCTGCTCAATAGGGATTGCAGTCGGTGGCAGGCAGCTGTGAATCTCCTTCCCTACGCTAACAAAGTCTGGCAAAAGGGCTGCGCTTCCCATCATCCTCTGTATAATACCACCTGCTTTGGGAAAAAGGGAGCGTGTTTTTGGTTCCTGCTGCTCAATAGGGATTGCAGTCGGTGGCAGGCAGCTGTGAATCTCCTTCCCTACGCTAACAAAGTCTGGCAAAAGGGTTGCGCTTCCCATCATCCTCTGTATAATACCACCTGCTTTGGGAAAAAGGGAGCGTGTTTTTGGTTCCTGCTGCTCAATAGGGATTGCAGTCGGTGGCAGGCAGCTGTGAATCTCCTTCCCTACGCTAGCAAAGTCTGGCAAAAGGGCTGCGCTTCCCATCATCCTCTGTATAATACCACCTGCTTTGGGAAAAAGGGAGCGTGTTTTTGGTTCCTGCTGCTCAATAGGGATTGCAGTCGGTGGCAGGCAGCTGTGAATCTCCTTCCCTACGCTAGCAAAGTCTGGCAAAAGGGCTGCGCTTCCCATCATCCTCTGTATAATCCCACCTGCTTTGGGAAAAAGGGAGCGTGTTTTTGGTTCCTGCTGCTCAATAGGGATTGCAGTCGGTGGCAGGCAGCTGTGAATCTCCTTCCCTACGCTAGCAAAGTCTGGCAAAAGGGTTGCGCTTCCCATCATCCTCTGTATAATACCACCTGCTTTGGGAAAAAGGGAGCGTGTTTTTGGTTCCTGCTGCTCAATAGGGATTGCAGTCGGTGGCAGGCAGCTGTGAATCTCCTTCCCTACGCTAGCAAAGTCTGGCAAAAGGGTTGCGCTTCCCATCATCCTCTGTATAATACCACCTGCTTTGGGAAAAAGGGAGCGTGTTTTTGGTTCCTGCTGCTCAATAGGGATTGCAGTCGGTGGCAGGCAGCTGTGAATCTCCTTCCCTACGCTAACAAAGTCTGGCAAAAGGGCTGCGCTTCCCATCATCCTCTGTATAATACCACCTGCTTTGGGAAAAAGGGAGCATGTTTTTGGTTCCTGCTGCTCAATAGGGATTGCAGTCGGTGGCAGGCAGCTGTGAATCTCCTTCCCTACGCTAGCAAAGTCTGGCAAAAGGGCTGCGCTTCCCATCATCCTCTGTATAATACCACCTGCTTTGGGAAAAAGGGAGCATGTTTTTGGTTCCTGCTGCTCAATAGGGATTGCAGTCGGTGGCAGGCAGCTGTGAATCTCCTTCCCTACGCTAGCAAAGTCTGGCAAAAGGGCTGCGCTTCCCATCATCCTCTGTATAATACCACCTGCTTTGGGAAAAAGGGAGCATGTTTTTGGTTCCTGCTGCTCAATAGGGATTGCAGTCGGTGGCAGGCAGCTGTGAATCTCCTTCCCTACGCTAGCAAAGTCTGGCAAAAGGGCTGCGCTTCCCATCATCCTCTGTATAATACCACCTGCTTTGGGAAAAAGGGAGCGTGTTTTTGGTTCCTGCTGCTCAATAGGGATTGCAGTCGGTGGCAGGCAGCTGTGAATCTCCTTCCCTACGCTAGCAAAGTCTGGCAAAAGGGCTGCGCTTCCCATCATCCTCTGTATAATACCACCTGCTTTGGGAAAAAGGGAGCATGTTTTTGGTTCCTGCTGCTCAATAGGGATTGCAGTCGGTGGCAGGCAGCTGTGAATCTCCTTCCCTACGCTAACAAAGTCTGGCAAAAGGGCTGCGCTTCCCATCATCCTCTGTATAATACCACCTGCTTTGGGAAAAAGGGAGCGTGTTTTTGGTTCCTGCTGCTCAATAGGGATTGCAGTCGGTGGCAGGCAGCTGTGAATCTCCTTCCCTACGCTAACAAAGTCTGGCAAAAGGGTTGCGCTTCCCATCATCCTCTGTATAATCCCACCTGCTTTGGGAAAAAGGGAGCGTGTTTTTGGTTCCTGCTGCTCAATAGGGATTGCAGTCGGTGGCAGGCAGCTGTGAATCTCCTTCCCTACGCTAGCAAAGTCTGGCAAAAGGGTTGCGCTTCCCATCATCCTCTGTATAATACCACCTGCTTTGGGAAAAAGGGAGCATGTTTTTGGTTCCTGCTGCTCAATAGGGATTGCAGTCGGTGGCAGGCAGCTGTGAATCTCCTTCCCTACGCTAACAAAGTCTGGCAAAAGGGCTGCGCTTCCCATCATCCTCTGTATAATACCACCTGCTTTGGGAAAAAGGGAGCATGTTTTTGGTTCCTGCTGCTCAATAGGGATTGCAGTCGGTGGCAGGCAGCTGTGAATCTCCTTCCCTACGCTAACAAAGTCTGGCAAAAGGGTTGCGCTTCCCATCATCCTCTGTATAATCCCACCTGCTTTGGGAAAAAGGGAGCATGTTTTTGGTTCCTGCTGCTCAATAGGGATTGCAGTCGGTGGCAGGCAGCTGTGAATCTCCTTCCCTACGCTAGCAAAGTCTGGCAAAAGGGTTGCGCTTCCCATCATCCTCTGTATAATACCACCTGCTTTGGGAAAAAGGGAGCGTGTTTTTGGTTCCTGCTGCTCAATAGGGATTGCAGTCGGTGGCAGGCAGCTGTGAATCTCCTTCCCTACGCTAACAAAGTCTGGCAAAAGGGTTGCGCTTCCCATCATCCTCTGTATAATACCACCTGCTTTGGGAAAAAGGGAGCATGTTTTTGGTTCCTGCTGCTCAATAGGGATTGCAGTCGGTGGCAGGCAGCTGTGAATCTCCTTCCCTACGCTAACAAAGTCTGGCAAAAGGGCTGCGCTTCCCATCATCCTCTGTATAATACCACCTGCTTTGGGAAAAAGGGAGCGTGTTTTTGGTTCCTGCTGCTCAATAGGGATTGCAGTCGGTGGCAGGCAGCTGTGAATCTCCTTCCCTACGCTAACAAAGTCTGGCAAAAGGGCTGCGCTTCCCATCATCCTCTGTATAATCCCACCTGCTTTGGGAAAAAGGGAGCATGTTTTTGGTTCCTGCTGCTCAATAGGGATTGCAGTCGGTGGCAGGCAGCTGTGAATCTCCTTCCCTACGCTAACAAAGTCTGGCAAAAGGGTTGCGCTTCCCATCATCCTCTGTATAATACCACCTGCTTTGGGAAAAAGGGAGCGTGTTTTTGGTTCCTGCTGCTCAATAGGGATTGCAGTCGGTGGCAGGCAGCTGTGAATCTCCTTCCCTACGCTAACAAAGTCTGGCAAAAGGGTTGCGCTTCCCATCATCCTCTGTATAATACCACCTGCTTTGGGAAAAAGGGAGCGTGTTTTTGGTTCCTGCTGCTCAATAGGGATTGCAGTCGGTGGCAGGCAGCTGTGAATCTCCTTCCCTACGCTAACAAAGTCTGGCAAAAGGGCTGCGCTTCCCATCATCCTCTGTATAATCCCACCTGCTTTGGGAAAAAGGGAGCGTGTTTTTGGTTCCTGCTGCTCAATAGGGATTGCAGTCGGTGGCAGGCAGCTGTGAATCTCCTTCCCTACGCTAACAAAGTCTGGCAAAAGGGCTGCGCTTCCCATCATCCTCTGTATAATCCCACCTGCTTTGGGAAAAAGGGAGCATGTTTTTGGTTCCTGCTGCTCAATAGGGATTGCAGTCGGTGGCAGGCAGCTGTGAATCTCCTTCCCTACGCTAGCAAAGTCTGGCAAAAGGGTTGCGCTTCCCATCATCCTCTGTATAATACCACCTGCTTTGGGAAAAAGGGAGCGTGTTTTTGGTTCCTGCTGCTCAATAGGGATTGCAGTCGGTGGCAGGCAGCTGTGAATCTCCTTCCCTACGCTAGCAAAGTCTGGCAAAAGGGTTGCGCTTCCCATCATCCTCTGTATAATACCACCTGCTTTGGGAAAAAGGGAGCATGTTTTTGGTTCCTGCTGCTCAATAGGGATTGCAGTCGGTGGCAGGCAGCTGTGAATCTCCTTCCCTACGCTAACAAAGTCTGGCAAAAGGGTTGCGCTTCCCATCATCCTCTGTATAATACCACCTGCTTTGGGAAAAAGGGAGCGTGTTTTTGGTTCCTGCTGCTCAATAGGGATTGCAGTCGGTGGCAGGCAGCTGTGAATCTCCTTCCCTACGCTAGCAAAGTCTGGCAAAAGGGTTGCGCTTCCCATCATCCTCTGTATAATACCACCTGCTTTGGGAAAAAGGGAGCATGTTTTTGGTTCCTGCTGCTCAATAGGGATTGCAGTCGGTGGCAGGCAGCTGTGAATCTCCTTCCCTACGCTAACAAAGTCTGGCAAAAGGGTTGCGCTTCCCATCATCCTCTGTATAATACCACCTGCTTTGGGAAAAAGGGAGCGTGTTTTTGGTTCCTGCTGCTCAATAGGGATTGCAGTCGGTGGCAGGCAGCTGTGAATCTCCTTCCCTACGCTAGCAAAGTCTGGCAAAAGGGTTGCGCTTCCCATCATCCTCTGTATAATACCACCTGCTTTGGGAAAAAGGGAGCATGTTTTTGGTTCCTGCTGCTCAATAGGGATTGCAGTCGGTGGCAGGCAGCTGTGAATCTCCTTCCCTACGCTAACAAAGTCTGGCAAAAGGGTTGCGCTTCCCATCATCCTCTGTATAATACCACCTGCTTTGGGAAAAAGGGAGCATGTTTTTGGTTCCTGCTGCTCAATAGGGATTGCAGTCGGTGGCAGGCAGCTGTGAATGTCCTTCCCTACGCTAACAAAGTCTGGCAAAAGGGCTGCGCTTCCCATCATCCTCTGTATAATACCACCTGCTTTGGGAAAAAGGGAGCGTGTTTTTGGTTCCTGCTGCTCAATAGGGATTGCAGTCGGTGGCAGGCAGCTGTGAATCTCCTTCCCTACGCTAACAAAGTCTGGCAAAAGGGTTGCGCTTCCCATCATCCTCTGTATAATACCACCTGCTTTGGGAAAAAGGGAGCATGTTTTTGGTTCCTGCTGCTCAATAGGGATTGCAGTCGGTGGCAGGCAGCTGTGAATGTCCTTCCCTACGCTAACAAAGTCTGGCAAAAGGGCTGCGCTTCCCATCATCCTCTGTATAATACCACCTGCTTTGGGAAAAAGGGAGCGTGTTTTTGGTTCCTGCTGCTCAATAGGGATTGCAGTCGGTGGCAGGCAGCTGTGAATCTCCTTCCCTACGCTAGCAAAGTCTGGCAAAAGGGTTGCGCTTCCCATCATCCTCTGTATAATACCACCTGCTTTGGGAAAAAGGGAGCATGTTTTTGGTTCCTGCTGCTCAATAGGGATTGCAGTCGGTGGCAGGCAGCTGTGAATCTCCTTCCCTACGCTAACAAAGTCTGGCAAAAGGGTTGCGCTTCCCATCATCCTCTGTATAATACCACCTGCTTTGGGAAAAAGGGAGCATGTTTTTGGTTCCTGCTGCTCAATAGGGATTGCAGTCGGTGGCAGGCAGCTGTGAATGTCCTTCCCTACGCTAACAAAGTCTGGCAAAAGGGCTGCGCTTCCCATCATCCTCTGTATAATACCACCTGCTTTGGGAAAAAGGGAGCGTGTTTTTGGTTCCTGCTGCTCAATAGGGATTGCAGTCGGTGGCAGGCAGCTGTGAATCTCCTTCCCTACGCTAACAAAGTCTGGCAAAAGGGCTGCGCTTCCCATCATCCTCTGTATAATACCACCTGCTTTGGGAAAAAGGGAGCGTGTTTTTGGTTCCTGCTGCTCAATAGGGATTGCAGTCGGTGGCAGGCAGCTGTGAATCTCCTTCCCTACGCTAGCAAAGTCTGGCAAAAGGGTTGCGCTTCCCATCATCCTCTGTATAATACCACCTGCTTTGGGAAAAAGGGAGCGTGTTTTTGGTTCCTGCTGCTCAATAGGGATTGCAGTCGGTGGCAGGCAGCTGTGAATCCCCTTCCCTACGCTAGCAAAGTCTGGCAAAAGGGTTGCGCTTCCCATCATCCTCTGTATAATCCCACCTGCTTTGGGAAAAAGGGAGCGTGTTTTTGGTTCCTGCTGCTCAATAGGGATTGCAGTCGGTGGCAGGCAGCTGTGAATCTCCTTCCCTACGCTAACAAAGTCTGGCAAAAGGGCTGCGCTTCCCATCATCCTCTGTATAATACCACCTGCTTTGGGAAAAAGGGAGCGTGTTTTTGGTTCCTGCTGCTCAATAGGGATTGCAGTCGGTGGCAGGCAGCTGTGAATCTCCTTCCCTACGCTAACAAAGTCTGGCAAAAGGGCTGCGCTTCCCATCATCCTCTGTATAATCCCACCTGCTTTGGGAAAAAGGGAGCGTGTTTTTGGTTCCTGCTGCTCAATAGGGATTGCAGTCGGTGGCAGGCAGCTGTGAATCTCCTTCCCTACGCTAACAAAGTCTGGCAAAAGGGCTGCGCTTCCCATCATCCTCTGTATAATACCACCTGCTTTGGGAAAAAGGGAGCATGTTTTTGGTTCCTGCTGCTCAATAGGGATTGCAGTCGGTGGCAGGCAGCTGTGAATCTCCTTCCCTACGCTAACAAAGTCTGGCAAAAGGGTTGCGCTTCCCATCATCCTCTGTATAATCCCACCTGCTTTGGGAAAAAGGGAGCGTGTTTTTGGTTCCTGCTGCTCAATAGGGATTGCAGTCGGTGGCAGGCAGCTGTGAATCTCCTTCCCTACGCTAGCAAAGTCTGGCAAAAGGGTTGCGCTTCCCATCATCCTCTGTATAATCCCACCTGCTTTGGGAAAAAGGGAGCGTGTTTTTGGTTCCTGCTGCTCAATAGGGATTGCAGTCGGTGGCAGGCAGCTGTGAATCTCCTTCCCTACGCTAACAAAGTCTGGCAAAAGGGTTGCGCTTCCCATCATCCTCTGTATAATCCCACCTGCTTTGGGAAAAAGGGAGCGTGTTTTTGGTTCCTGCTGCTCAATAGGGATTGCAGTCGGTGGCAGGCAGCTGTGAATCTCCTTCCCTACGCTAGCAAAGTCTGGCAAAAGGGTTGCGCTTCCCATCATCCTCTGTATAATCCCACCTGCTTTGGGAAAAAGGGAGCGTGTTTTTGGTTCCTGCTGCTCAATAGGGATTGCAGTCGGTGGCAGGCAGCTGTGAATCTCCTTCCCTACGCTAACAAAGTCTGGCAAAAGGGCTGCGCTTCCCATCATCCTCTGTATAATACCACCTGCTTTGGGAAAAAGGGAGCGTGTTTTTGGTTCCTGCTGCTCAATAGGGATTGCAGTCGGTGGCAGGCAGCTGTGAATCTCCTTCCCTACGCTAGCAAAGTCTGGCAAAAGGGTTGCGCTTCCCATCATCCTCTGTATAATACCACCTGCTTTGGGAAAAAGGGAGCATGTTTTTGGTTCCTGCTGCTCAATAGGGATTGCAGTCGGTGGCAGGCAGCTGTGAATCTCCTTCCCTACGCTAACAAAGTCTGGCAAAAGGGCTGCGCTTCCCATCATCCTCTGTATAATACCACCTGCTTTGGGAAAAAGGGAGCATGTTTTTGGTTCCTGCTGCTCAATAGGGATTGCAGTCGGTGGCAGGCAGCTGTGAATCTCCTTCCCTACGCTAACAAAGTCTGGCAAAAGGGTTGCGCTTCCCATCATCCTCTGTATAATCCCACCTGCTTTGGGAAAAAGGGAGCGTGTTTTTGGTTCCTGCTGCTCAATAGGGATTGCAGTCGGTGGCAGGCAGCTGTGAATCTCCTTCCCTACGCTAACAAAGTCTGGCAAAAGGGCTGCGCTTCCCATCATCCTCTGTATAATACCACCTGCTTTGGGAAAAAGGGAGCGTGTTTTTGGTTCCTGCTGCTCAATAGGGATTGCAGTCGGTGGCAGGCAGCTGTGAATCTCCTTCCCTACGCTAACAAAGTCTGGCAAAAGGGCTGCGCTTCCCATCATCCTCTGTATAATCCCACCTGCTTTGGGAAAAAGGGAGCATGTTTTTGGTTCCTGCTGCTCAATAGGGATTGCAGTCGGTGGCAGGCAGCTGTGAATCTCCTTCCCTACGCTAACAAAGTCTGGCAAAAGGGTTGCGCTTCCCATCATCCTCTGTATAATCCCACCTGCTTTGGGAAAAAGGGAGCGTGTTTTTGGTTCCTGCTGCTCAATAGGGATTGCAGTCGGTGGCAGGCAGCTGTGAATCTCCTTCCCTACGCTAACAAAGTCTGGCAAAAGGGCTGCGCTTCCCATCATCCTCTGTATAATACCACCTGCTTTGGGAAAAAGGGAGCGTGTTTTTGGTTCCTGCTGCTCAATAGGGATTGCAGTCGGTGGCAGGCAGCTGTGAATCTCCTTCCCTACGCTAGCAAAGTCTGGCAAAAGGGCTGCGCTTCCCATCATCCTCTGTATAATGCCACCTGCTTTGGGAAAAAGGGAGCGTGTTTTTGGTTCCTGCTGCTCAATAGGGATTGCAGTCGGTGGCAGGCAGCTGTGAATCTCCTTCCCTACGCTAGCAAAGTCTGGCAAAAGGGTTGCGCTTCCCATCATCCTCTGTATAATACCACCTGCTTTGGGAAAAAGGGAGCATGTTTTTGGTTCCTGCTGCTCAATAGGGATTGCAGTCGGTGGCAGGCAGCTGTGAATCTCCTTCCCTACGCTAACAAAGTCTGGCAAAAGGGTTGCGCTTCCCATCATCCTCTGTATAATACCACCTGCTTTGGGAAAAAGGGAGCATGTTTTTGGTTCCTGCTGCTCAATAGGGATTGCAGTCGGTGGCAGGCAGCTGTGAATCTCCTTCCCTACGCTAACAAAGTCTGGCAAAAGGGCTGCGCTTCCCATCATCCTCTGTATAATACCACCTGCTTTGGGAAAAAGGGAGCGTGTTTTTGGTTCCTGCTGCTCAATAGGGATTGCAGTCGGTGGCAGGCAGCTGTGAATCTCCTTCCCTACGCTAGCAAAGTCTGGCAAAAGGGCTGCGCTTCCCATCATCCTCTGTATAATCCCACCTGCTTTGGGAAAAAGGGAGCGTGTTTTTGGTTCCTGCTGCTCAATAGGGATTGCAGTCGGTGGCAGGCAGCTGTGAATCTCCTTCCCTACGCTAGCAAAGTCTGGCAAAAGGGTTGCGCTTCCCATCATCCTCTGTATAATCCCACCTGCTTTGGGAAAAAGGGAGCGTGTTTTTGGTTCCTGCTGCTCAATAGGGATTGCAGTCGGTGGCAGGCAGCTGTGAATCTCCTTCCCTACGCTAACAAAGTCTGGCAAAAGGGCTGCGCTTCCCATCATCCTCTGTATAATCCCACCTGCTTTGGGAAAAAGGGAGCGTGTTTTTGGTTCCTGCTGCTCAATAGGGATTGCAGTCGGTGGCAGGCAGCTGTGAATCTCCTTCCCTACGCTAGCAAAGTCTGGCAAAAGGGTTGCGCTTCCCATCATCCTCTGTATAATACCACCTGCTTTGGGAAAAAGGGAGCATGTTTTTGGTTCCTGCTGCTCAATAGGGATTGCAGTCGGTGGCAGGCAGCTGTGAATCTCCTTCCCTACGCTAACAAAGTCTGGCAAAAGGGCTGCGCTTCCCATCATCCTCTGTATAATCCCACCTGCTTTGGGAAAAAGGGAGCGTGTTTTTGGTTCCTGCTGCTCAATAGGGATTGCAGTCGGTGGCAGGCAGCTGTGAATCTCCTTCCCTACGCTAGCAAAGTCTGGCAAAAGGGCTGCGCTTCCCATCATCCTCTGTATAATCCCACCTGCTTTGGGAAAAAGGGAGCGTGTTTTTGGTTCCTGCTGCTCAATAGGGATTGCAGTCGGTGGCAGGCAGCTGTGAATCTCCTTCCCTACGCTAACAAAGTCTGGCAAAAGGGCTGCGCTTCCCATCATCCTCTGTATAATACCACCTGCTTTGGGAAAAAGGGAGCATGTTTTTGGTTCCTGCTGCTCAATAGGGATTGCAGTCGGTGGCAGGCAGCTGTGAATCTCCTTCCCTACGCTAACAAAGTCTGGCAAAAGGGCTGCGCTTCCCATCATCCTCTGTATAATACCACCTGCTTTGGGAAAAAGGGAGCGTGTTTTTGGTTCCTGCTGCTCAATAGGGATTGCAGTCGGTGGCAGGCAGCTGTGAATCTCCTTCCCTACGCTAGCAAAGTCTGGCAAAAGGGCTGCGCTTCCCATCATCCTCTGTATAATCCCACCTGCTTTGGGAAAAAGGGAGCATGTTTTTGGTTCCTGCTGCTCAATAGGGATTGCAGTCGGTGGCAGGCAGCTGTGAATCTCCTTCCCTACGCTAGCAAAGTCTGGCAAAAGGGTTGCGCTTCCCATCATCCTCTGTATAATCCCACCTGCTTTGGGAAAAAGGGAGCGTGTTTTTGGTTCCTGCTGCTCAATAGGGATTGCAGTCGGTGGCAGGCAGCTGTGAATCTCCTTCCCTACGCTAACAAAGTCTGGCAAAAGGGCTGCGCTTCCCATCATCCTCTGTATAATCCCACCTGCTTTGGGAAAAAGGGAGCGTGTTTTTGGTTCCTGCTGCTCAATAGGGATTGCAGTCGGTGGCAGGCAGCTGTGAATCTCCTTCCCTACGCTAACAAAGTCTGGCAAAAGGGCTGCGCTTCCCATCATCCTCTGTATAATACCACCTGCTTTGGGAAAAAGGGAGCATGTTTTTGGTTCCTGCTGCTCAATAGGGATTGCAGTCGGTGGCAGGCAGCTGTGAATCTCCTTCCCTACGCTAACAAAGTCTGGCAAAAGGGTTGCGCTTCCCATCATCCTCTGTATAATCCCACCTGCTTTGGGAAAAAGGGAGCGTGTTTTTGGTTCCTGCTGCTCAATAGGGATTGCAGTCGGTGGCAGGCAGCTGTGAATCTCCTTCCCTACGCTAACAAAGTCTGGCAAAAGGGCTGCGCTTCCCATCATCCTCTGTATAATCCCACCTGCTTTGGGAAAAAGGGAGCGTGTTTTTGGTTCCTGCTGCTCAATAGGGATTGCAGTCGGTGGCAGGCAGCTGTGAATCTCCTTCCCTACGCTAACAAAGTCTGGCAAAAGGGTTGCGCTTCCCATCATCCTCTGTATAATGCCACCTGCTTTGGGAAAAAGGGAGCGTGTTTTTGGTTCCTGCTGCTCAATAGGGATTGCAGTCGGTGGCAGGCAGCTGTGAATCTCCTTCCCTACGCTAGCAAAGTCTGGCAAAAGGGCTGCGCTTCCCATCATCCTCTGTATAATCCCACCTGCTTTGGGAAAAAGGGAGCATGTTTTTGGTTCCTGCTGCTCAATAGGGATTGCAGTCGGTGGCAGGCAGCTGTGAATCTCCTTCCCTACGCTAGCAAAGTCTGGCAAAAGGGTTGCGCTTCCCATCATCCTCTGTATAATCCCACCTGCTTTGGGAAAAAGGGAGCGTGTTTTTGGTTCCTGCTGCTCAATAGGGATTGCAGTCGGTGGCAGGCAGCTGTGAATCTCCTTCCCTACGCTAACAAAGTCTGGCAAAAGGGCTGCGCTTCCCATCATCCTCTGTATAATCCCACCTGCTTTGGGAAAAAGGGAGCATGTTTTTGGTTCCTGCTGCTCAATAGGGATTGCAGTCGGTGGCAGGCAGCTGTGAATCTCCTTCCCTACGCTAGCAAAGTCTGGCAAAAGGGCTGCGCTTCCCATCATCCTCTGTATAATCCCACCTGCTTTGGGAAAAAGGGAGCATGTTTTTGGTTCCTGCTGCTCAATAGGGATTGCAGTCGGTGGCAGGCAGCTGTGAATCTCCTTCCCTACGCTAGCAAAGTCTGGCAAAAGGGTTGCGCTTCCCATCATCCTCTGTATAATCCCACCTGCTTTGGGAAAAAGGGAGCGTGTTTTTGGTTCCTGCTGCTCAATAGGGATTGCAGTCGGTGGCAGGCAGCTGTGAATCTCCTTCCCTACGCTAGCAAAGTCTGGCAAAAGGGCTGCGCTTCCCATCATCCTCTGTATAATCCCACCTGCTTTGGGAAAAAGGGAGCATGTTTTTGGTTCCTGCTGCTCAATAGGGATTGCAGTCGGTGGCAGGCAGCTGTGAATCTCCTTCCCTACGCTAGCAAAGTCTGGCAAAAGGGCTGCGCTTCCCATCATCCTCTGTATAATCCCACCTGCTTTGGGAAAAAGGGAGCATGTTTTTGGTTCCTGCTGCTCAATAGGGATTGCAGTCGGTGGCAGGCAGCTGTGAATCTCCTTCCCTACGCTAGCAAAGTCTGGCAAAAGGGTTGCGCTTCCCATCATCCTCTGTATAATCCCACCTGCTTTGGGAAAAAGGGAGCGTGTTTTTGGTTCCTGCTGCTCAATAGGGATTGCAGTCGGTGGCAGGCAGCTGTGAATCTCCTTCCCTACGCTAACAAAGTCTGGCAAAAGGGCTGCGCTTCCCATCATCCTCTGTATAATCCCACCTGCTTTGGGAAAAAGGGAGCGTGTTTTTGGTTCCTGCTGCTCAATAGGGATTGCAGTCGGTGGCAGGCAGCTGTGAATCTCCTTCCCTACGCTAACAAAGTCTGGCAAAAGGGCTGCGCTTCCCATCATCCTCTGTATAATACCACCTGCTTTGGGAAAAAGGGAGCATGTTTTTGGTTCCTGCTGCTCAATAGGGATTGCAGTCGGTGGCAGGCAGCTGTGAATCTCCTTCCCTACGCTAACAAAGTCTGGCAAAAGGGCTGCGCTTCCCATCATCCTCTGTATAATCCCACCTGCTTTGGGAAAAAGGGAGCGTGTTTTTGGTTCCTGCTGCTCAATAGGGATTGCAGTCGGTGGCAGGCAGCTGTGAATCTCCTTCCCTACGCTAACAAAGTCTGGCAAAAGGGTTGCGCTTCCCATCATCCTCTGTATAATCCCACCTGCTTTGGGAAAAAGGGAGCGTGTTTTTGGTTCCTGCTGCTCAATAGGGATTGCAGTCGGTGGCAGGCAGCTGTGAATCTCCTTCCCTACGCTAACAAAGTCTGGCAAAAGGGTTGCGCTTCCCATCATCCTCTGTATAATCCCACCTGCTTTGGGAAAAAGGGAGCGTGTTTTTGGTTCCTGCTGCTCAATAGGGATTGCAGTCGGTGGCAGGCAGCTGTGAATCTCCTTCCCTACGCTAGCAAAGTCTGGCAAAAGGGTTGCGCTTCCCATCATCCTCTGTATAATCCCACCTGCTTTGGGAAAAAGGGAGCATGTTTTTGGTTCCTGCTGCTCAATAGGGATTGCAGTCGGTGGCAGGCAGCTGTGAATCTCCTTCCCTACGCTAGCAAAGTCTGGCAAAAGGGTTGCGCTTCCCATCATCCTCTGTATAATCCCACCTGCTTTGGGAAAAAGGGAGCGTGTTTTTGGTTCCTGCTGCTCAATAGGGATTGCAGTCGGTGGCAGGCAGCTGTGAATCTCCTTCCCTACGCTAACAAAGTCTGGCAAAAGGGCTGCGCTTCCCATCATCCTCTGTATAATACCACCTGCTTTGGGAAAAAGGGAGCATGTTTTTGGTTCCTGCTGCTCAATAGGGATTGCAGTCGGTGGCAGGCAGCTGTGAATCTCCTTCCCTACGCTAACAAAGTCTGGCAAAAGGGCTGCGCTTCCCATCATCCTCTGTATAATCCCACCTGCTTTGGGAAAAAGGGAGCGTGTTTTTGGTTCCTGCTGCTCAATAGGGATTGCAGTCGGTGGCAGGCAGCTGTGAATCTCCTTCCCTACGCTAACAAAGTCTGGCAAAAGGGTTGCGCTTCCCATCATCCTCTGTATAATCCCACCTGCTTTGGGAAAAAGGGAGCGTGTTTTTGGTTCCTGCTGCTCAATAGGGATTGCAGTCGGTGGCAGGCAGCTGTGAATCTCCTTCCCTACGCTAGCAAAGTCTGGCAAAAGGGTTGCGCTTCCCATCATCCTCCGTATAATACCACCTGCTTTGGGAAAAAGGGAGCATGTTTTTGGTTCCTGCTGCTCAATAGGGATTGCAGTCGGTGGCAGGCAGCTGTGAATCTCCTTCCCTACGCTAACAAAGTCTGGCAAAAGGGTTGCGCTTCCCATCATCCTCTGTATAATCCCACCTGCTTTGGGAAAAAGGGAGCGTGTTTTTGGTTCCTGCTGCTCAATAGGGATTGCAGTCGGTGGCAGGCAGCTGTGAATCTCCTTCCCTACGCTAACAAAGTCTGGCAAAAGGGCTGCGCTTCCCATCATCCTCTGTATAATCCCACCTGCTTTGGGAAAAAGGGAGCGTGTTTTTGGTTCCTGCTGCTCAATAGGGATTGCAGTCGGTGGCAGGCAGCTGTGAATCTCCTTCCCTACGCTAACAAAGTCTGGCAAAAGGGCTGCGCTTCCCATCATCCTCTGTATAATACCACCTGCTTTGGGAAAAAGGGAGCATGTTTTTGGTTCCTGCTGCTCAATAGGGATTGCAGTCGGTGGCAGGCAGCTGTGAATCTCCTTCCCTACGCTAGCAAAGTCTGGCAAAAGGGTTGCGCTTCCCATCATCCTCCGTATAATACCACCTGCTTTGGGAAAAAGGGAGCATGTTTTTGGTTCCTGCTGCTCAATAGGGATTGCAGTCGGTGGCAGGCAGCTGTGAATCTCCTTCCCTACGCTAACAAAGTCTGGCAAAAGGGCTGCGCTTCCCATCATCCTCTGTATAATACCACCTGCTTTGGGAAAAAGGGAGCGTGTTTTTGGTTCCTGCTGCTCAATAGGGATTGCAGTCGGTGGCAGGCAGCTGTGAATCTCCTTCCCTACGCTAGCAAAGTCTGGCAAAAGGGTTGCGCTTCCCATCATCCTCTGTATAATACCACCTGCTTTGGGAAAAAGGGAGCGTGTTTTTGGTTCCTGCTGCTCAATAGGGATTGCAGTCGGTGGCAGGCAGCTGTGAATCTCCTTCCCTACGCTAACAAAGTCTGGCAAAAGGGCTGCGCTTCCCATCATCCTCTGTATAATACCACCTGCTTTGGGAAAAAGGGAGCGTGTTTTTGGTTCCTGCTGCTCAATAGGGATTGCAGTCGGTGGCAGGCAGCTGTGAATCTCCTTCCCTACGCTAACAAAGTCTGGCAAAAGGGTTGCGCTTCCCATCATCCTCTGTATAATCCCACCTGCTTTGGGAAAAAGGGAGCGTGTTTTTGGTTCCTGCTGCTCAATAGGGATTGCAGTCGGTGGCAGGCAGCTGTGAATCTCCTTCCCTACGCTAACAAAGTCTGGCAAAAGGGCTGCGCTTCCCATCATCCTCTGTATAATCCCACCTGCTTTGGGAAAAAGGGAGCGTGTTTTTGGTTCCTGCTGCTCAATAGGGATTGCAGTCGGTGGCAGGCAGCTGTGAATCTCCTTCCCTACGCTAACAAAGTCTGGCAAAAGGGTTGCGCTTCCCATCATCCTCTGTATAATACCACCTGCTTTGGGAAAAAGGGAGCATGTTTTTGGTTCCTGCTGCTCAATAGGGATTGCAGTCGGTGGCAGGCAGCTGTGAATCTCCTTCCCTACGCTAACAAAGTCTGGCAAAAGGGCTGCGCTTCCCATCATCCTCTGTATAATCCCACCTGCTTTGGGAAAAAGGGAGCGTGTTTTTGGTTCCTGCTGCTCAATAGGGATTGCAGTCGGTGGCAGGCAGCTGTGAATCTCCTTCCCTACGCTAACAAAGTCTGGCAAAAGGGTTGCGCTTCCCATCATCCTCTGTATAATACCACCTGCTTTGGGAAAAAGGGAGCGTGTTTTTGGTTCCTGCTGCTCAATAGGGATTGCAGTCGGTGGCAGGCAGCTGTGAATCTCCTTCCCTACGCTAACAAAGTCTGGCAAAAGGGTTGCGCTTCCCATCATCCTCTGTATAATACCACCTGCTTTGGGAAAAAGGGAGCGTGTTTTTGGTTCCTGCTGCTCAATAGGGATTGCAGTCGGTGGCAGGCAGCTGTGAATCTCCTTCCCTACGCTAACAAAGTCTGGCAAAAGGGTTGCGCTTCCCATCATCCTCTGTATAATACCACCTGCTTTGGGAAAAAGGGAGCGTGTTTTTGGTTCCTGCTGCTCAATAGGGATTGCAGTCGGTGGCAGGCAGCTGTGAATCTCCTTCCCTACGCTAACAAAGTCTGGCAAAAGGGCTGCGCTTCCCATCATCCTCTGTATAATACCACCTGCTTTGGGAAAAAGGGAGCGTGTTTTTGGTTCCTGCTGCTCAATAGGGATTGCAGTCGGTGGCAGGCAGCTGTGAATCTCCTTCCCTACGCTAACAAAGTCTGGCAAAAGGGTTGCGCTTCCCATCATCCTCTGTATAATACCACCTGCTTTGGGAAAAAGGGAGCGTGTTTTTGGTTCCTGCTGCTCAATAGGGATTGCAGTCGGTGGCAGGCAGCTGTGAATCTCCTTCCCTACGCTAACAAAGTCTGGCAAAAGGGTTGCGCTTCCCATCATCCTCTGTATAATACCACCTGCTTTGGGAAAAAGGGAGCGTGTTTTTGGTTCCTGCTGCTCAATAGGGATTGCAGTCGGTGGCAGGCAGCTGTGAATCTCCTTCCCTACGCTAGCAAACTCTGGCAAAAGGGCTGCGCTTCCCATCATCCTCTGTATAATACCACCTGCTTTGGGAAAAAGGGAGCATGTTTTTGGTTCCTGCTGCTCAATAGGGATTGCAGTCGGTGGCAGGCAGCTGTGAATCTCCTTCCCTACGCTAACAAAGTCTGGCAAAAGGGTTGCGCTTCCCATCATCCTCTGTATAATACCACCTGCTTTGGGAAAAAGGGAGCGTGTTTTTGGTTCCTGCTGCTCAATAGGGATTGCAGTCGGTGGCAGGCAGCTGTGAATCTCCTTCCCTACGCTAACAAAGTCTGGCAAAAGGGCTGCGCTTCCCATCATCCTCTGTATAATACCACCTGCTTTGGGAAAAAGGGAGCGTGTTTTTGGTTCCTGCTGCTCAATAGGGATTGCAGTCGGTGGCAGGCAGCTGTGAATCTCCTTCCCTACGCTAACAAAGTCTGGCAAAAGGGCTGCGCTTCCCATCATCCTCTGTATAATCCCACCTGCTTTGGGAAAAAGGGAGCGTGTTTTTGGTTCCTGCTGCTCAATAGGGATTGCAGTCGGTGGCAGGCAGCTGTGAATCTCCTTCCCTACGCTAGCAAAGTCTGGCAAAAGGGCTGCGCTTCCCATCATCCTCTGTATAATACCACCTGCTTTGGGAAAAAGGGAGCGTGTTTTTGGTTCCTGCTGCTCAATAGGGATTGCAGTCGGTGGCAGGCAGCTGTGAATCTCCTTCCCTACGCTAACAAAGTCTGGCAAAAGGGCTGCGCTTCCCATCATCCTCTGTATAATCCCACCTGCTTTGGGAAAAAGGGAGCGTGTTTTTGGTTCCTGCTGCTCAATAGGGATTGCAGTCGGTGGCAGGCAGCTGTGAATCTCCTTCCCTACGCTAGCAAAGTCTGGCAAAAGGGCTGCGCTTCCCATCATCCTCTGTATAATACCACCTGCTTTGGGAAAAAGGGAGCGTGTTTTTGGTTCCTGCTGCTCAATAGGGATTGCAGTCGGTGGCAGGCAGCTGTGAATCTCCTTCCCTACGCTAACAAAGTCTGGCAAAAGGGCTGCGCTTCCCATCATCCTCTGTATAATCCCACCTGCTTTGGGAAAAAGGGAGCGTGTTTTTGGTTCCTGCTGCTCAATAGGGATTGCAGTCGGTGGCAGGCAGCTGTGAATCTCCTTCCCTACGCTAACAAAGTCTGGCAAAAGGGCTGCGCTTCCCATCATCCTCTGTATAATCCCACCTGCTTTGGGAAAAAGGGAGCGTGTTTTTGGTTCCTGCTGCTCAATAGGGATTGCAGTCGGTGGCAGGCAGCTGTGAATCTCCTTCCCTACGCTAACAAAGTCTGGCAAAAGGGCTGCGCTTCCCATCATCCTCTGTATAATCCCACCTGCTTTGGGAAAAAGGGAGCGTGTTTTTGGTTCCTGCTGCTCAATAGGGATTGCAGTCGGTGGCAGGCAGCTGTGAATCTCCTTCCCTACGCTAACAAAGTCTGGCAAAAGGGCTGCGCTTCCCATCATCCTCTGTATAATCCCACCTGCTTTGGGAAAAAGGGAGCGTGTTTTTGGTTCCTGCTGCTCAATAGGGATTGCAGTCGGTGGCAGGCAGCTGTGAATCTCCTTCCCTACGCTAACAAAGTCTGGCAAAAGGGTTGCGCTTCCCATCATCCTCTGTATAATCCCACCTGCTTTGGGAAAAAGGGAGCGTGTTTTTGGTTCCTGCTGCTCAATAGGGATTGCAGTCGGTGGCAGGCAGCTGTGAATCTCCTTCCCTACGCTAGCAAAGTCTGGCAAAAGGGTTGCGCTTCCCATCATCCTCTGTATAATACCACCTGCTTTGGGAAAAAGGGAGCGTGTTTTTGGTTCCTGCTGCTCAATAGGGATTGCAGTCGGTGGCAGGCAGCTGTGAATCTCCTTCCCTACGCTAACAAAGTCTGGCAAAAGGGCTGCGCTTCCCATCATCCTCTGTATAATCCCACCTGCTTTGGGAAAAAGGGAGCGTGTTTTTGGTTCCTGCTGCTCAATAGGGATTGCAGTCGGTGGCAGGCAGCTGTGAATCTCCTTCCCTACGCTAACAAAGTCTGGCAAAAGGGCTGCGCTTCCCATCATCCTCTGTATAATACCACCTGCTTTGGGAAAAAGGGAGCGTGTTTTTGGTTCCTGCTGCTCAATAGGGATTGCAGTCGGTGGCAGGCAGCTGTGAATCTCCTTTCCTACGCTAACAAAGTCTGGCAAAAGGGTTGCGCTTCCCATCATCCTCTGTATAATCCCACCTGCTTTGGGAAAAAGGGAGCGTGTTTTTGGTTCCTGCTGCTCAATAGGGATTGCAGTCGGTGGCAGGCAGCTGTGAATCTCCTTCCCTACGCTAGCAAAGTCTGGCAAAAGGGCTGCGCTTCCCATCATCCTCTGTATAATACCACCTGCTTTGGGAAAAAGGGAGCGTGTTTTTGGTTCCTGCTGCTCAATAGGGATTGCAGTCGGTGGCAGGCAGCTGTGAATCTCCTTCCCTACGCTAACAAAGTCTGGCAAAAGGGCTGCGCTTCCCATCATCCTCTGTATAATCCCACCTGCTTTGGGAAAAAGGGAGCGTGTTTTTGGTTCCTGCTGCTCAATAGGGATTGCAGTCGGTGGCAGGCAGCTGTGAATCTCCTTCCCTACGCTAACAAAGTCTGGCAAAAGGGCTGCGCTTCCCATCATCCTCTGTATAATCCCACCTGCTTTGGGAAAAAGGGAGCGTGTTTTTGGTTCCTGCTGCTCAATAGGGATTGCAGTCGGTGGCAGGCAGCTGTGAATCTCCTTCCCTACGCTAACAAAGTCTGGCAAAAGGGCTGCGCTTCCCATCATCCTCTGTATAATCCCACCTGCTTTGGGAAAAAGGGAGCGTGTTTTTGGTTCCTGCTGCTCAATAGGGATTGCAGTCGGTGGCAGGCAGCTGTGAATCTCCTTCCCTACGCTAACAAAGTCTGGCAAAAGGGCTGCGCTTCCCATCATCCTCTGTATAATCCCACCTGCTTTGGGAAAAAGGGAGCGTGTTTTTGGTTCCTGCTGCTCAATAGGGATTGCAGTCGGTGGCAGGCAGCTGTGAATCTCCTTCCCTACGCTAACAAAGTCTGGCAAAAGGGCTGCGCTTCCCATCATCCTCTGTATAATCCCACCTGCTTTGGGAAAAAGGGAGCGTGTTTTTGGTTCCTGCTGCTCAATAGGGATTGCAGTCGGTGGCAGGCAGCTGTGAATCTCCTTCCCTACGCTAGCAAAGTCTGGCAAAAGGGTTGCGCTTCCCATCATCCTCCGTATAATACCACCTGCTTTGGGAAAAAGGGAGCATGTTTTTGGTTCCTGCTGCTCAATAGGGATTGCAGTCGGTGGCAGGCAGCTGTGAATCTCCTTCCCTACGCTAACAAAGTCTGGCAAAAGGGCTGCGCTTCCCATCATCCTCTGTATAATACCACCTGCTTTGGGAAAAAGGGAGCGTGTTTTTGGTTCCTGCTGCTCAATAGGGATTGCAGTCGGTGGCAGGCAGCTGTGAATCTCCTTCCCTACGCTAACAAAGTCTGGCAAAAGGGCTGCGCTTCCCATCATCCTCTGTATAATCCCACCTGCTTTGGGAAAAAGGGAGCGTGTTTTTGGTTCCTGCTGCTCAATAGGGATTGCAGTCGGTGGCAGGCAGCTGTGAATCTCCTTCCCTACGCTAACAAAGTCTGGCAAAAGGGCTGCGCTTCCCATCATCCTCTGTATAATACCACCTGCTTTGGGAAAAAGGGAGCGTGTTTTTGGTTCCTGCTGCTCAATAGGGATTGCAGTCGGTGGCAGGCAGCTGTGAATCTCCTTCCCTACGCTAACAAAGTCTGGCAAAAGGGCTGCGCTTCCCATCATCCTCTGTATAATACCACCTGCTTTGGGAAAAAGGGAGCGTGTTTTTGGTTCCTGCTGCTCAATAGGGATTGCAGTCGGTGGCAGGCAGCTGTGAATCTCCTTCCCTACGCTAACAAAGTCTGGCAAAAGGGCTGCGCTTCCCATCATCCTCTGTATAATCCCACCTGCTTTGGGAAAAAGGGAGCGTGTTTTTGGTTCCTGCTGCTCAATAGGGATTGCAGTCGGTGGCAGGCAGCTGTGAATCTCCTTCCCTACGCTAACAAAGTCTGGCAAAAGGGTTGCGCTTCCCATCATCCTCTGTATAATACCACCTGCTTTGGGAAAAAGGGAGCGTGTTTTTGGTTCCTGCTGCTCAATAGGGATTGCAGTCGGTGGCAGGCAGCTGTGAATCTCCTTCCCTACGCTAACAAAGTCTGGCAAAAGGGTTGCGCTTCCCATCATCCTCTGTATAATACCACCTGCTTTGGGAAAAAGGGAGCGTGTTTTTGGTTCCTGCTGCTCAATAGGGATTGCAGTCGGTGGCAGGCAGCTGTGAATCTCCTTCCCTACGCTAACAAAGTCTGGCAAAAGGGCTGCGCTTCCCATCATCCTCTGTATAATCCCACCTGCTTTGGGAAAAAGGGAGCGTGTTTTTGGTTCCTGCTGCTCAATAGGGATTGCAGTCGGTGGCAGGCAGCTGTGAATCTCCTTCCCTACGCTAACAAAGTCTGGCAAAAGGGTTGCGCTTCCCATCATCCTCTGTATAATACCACCTGCTTTGGGAAAAAGGGAGCGTGTTTTTGGTTCCTGCTGCTCAATAGGGATTGCAGTCGGTGGCAGGCAGCTGTGAATCTCCTTCCCTACGCTAACAAAGTCTGGCAAAAGGGCTGCGCTTCCCATCATCCTCTGTATAATCCCACCTGCTTTGGGAAAAAGGGAGCGTGTTTTTGGTTCCTGCTGCTCAATAGGGATTGCAGTCGGTGGCAGGCAGCTGTGAATCTCCTTCCCTACGCTAACAAAGTCTGGCAAAAGGGTTGCGCTTCCCATCATCCTCTGTATAATACCACCTGCTTTGGGAAAAAGGGAGCGTGTTTTTGGTTCCTGCTGCTCAATAGGGATTGCAGTCGGTGGCAGGCAGCTGTGAATCTCCTTCCCTACGCTAACAAAGTCTGGCAAAAGGGTTGCGCTTCCCATCATCCTCTGTATAATACCACCTGCTTTGGGAAAAAGGGAGCGTGTTTTTGGTTCCTGCTGCTCAATAGGGATTGCAGTCGGTGGCAGGCAGCTGTGAATCTCCTTCCCTACGCTAACAAAGTCTGGCAAAAGGGTTGCGCTTCCCATCATCCTCTGTATAATACCACCTGCTTTGGGAAAAAGGGAGCGTGTTTTTGGTTCCTGCTGCTCAATAGGGATTGCAGTCGGTGGCAGGCAGCTGTGAATCTCCTTCCCTACGCTAACAAAGTCTGGCAAAAGGGTTGCGCTTCCCATCATCCTCTGTATAATCCCACCTGCTTTGGGAAAAAGGGAGCATGTTTTTGGTTCCTGCTGCTCAATAGGGATTGCAGTCGGTGGCAGGCAGCTGTGAATCTCCTTCCCTACGCTAGCAAAGTCTGGCAAAAGGGCTGCGCTTCCCATCATCCTCTGTATAATACCACCTGCTTTGGGAAAAAGGGAGCGTGTTTTTGGTTCCTGCTGCTCAATAGGGATTGCAGTCGGTGGCAGGCAGCTGTGAATCTCCTTCCCTACGCTAGCAAAGTCTGGCAAAAGGGCTGCGCTTCCCATCATCCTCTGTATAATACCACCTGCTTTGGGAAAAAGGGAGCGTGTTTTTGGTTCCTGCTGCTCAATAGGGATTGCAGTCGGTGGCAGGCAGCTGTGAATCTCCTTCCCTACGCTAACAAAGTCTGGCAAAAGGGCTGCGCTTCCCATCATCCTCTGTATAATACCACCTGCTTTGGGAAAAAGGGAGCATGTTTTTGGTTCCTGCTGCTCAATAGGGATTGCAGTCGGTGGCAGGCAGCTGTGAATCTCCTTCCCTACGCTAACAAAGTCTGGCAAAAGGGCTGCGCTTCCCATCATCCTCTGTATAATCCCACCTGCTTTGGGAAAAAGGGAGCGTGTTTTTGGTTCCTGCTGCTCAATAGGGATTGCAGTCGGTGGCAGGCAGCTGTGAATCTCCTTCCCTACGCTAACAAAGTCTGGCAAAAGGGTTGCGCTTCCCATCATCCTCTGTATAATACCACCTGCTTTGGGAAAAAGGGAGCGTGTTTTTGGTTCCTGCTGCTCAATAGGGATTGCAGTCGGTGGCAGGCAGCTGTGAATCTCCTTCCCTACGCTAACAAAGTCTGGCAAAAGGGTTGCGCTTCCCATCATCCTCTGTATAATACCACCTGCTTTGGGAAAAAGGGAGCGTGTTTTTGGTTCCTGCTGCTCAATAGGGATTGCAGTCGGTGGCAGGCAGCTGTGAATCTCCTTCCCTACGCTAGCAAAGTCTGGCAAAAGGGCTGCGCTTCCCATCATCCTCTGTATAATACCACCTGCTTTGGGAAAAAGGGAGCGTGTTTTTGGTTCCTGCTGCTCAATAGGGATTGCAGTCGGTGGCAGGCAGCTGTGAATCTCCTTCCCTACGCTAGCAAAGTCTGGCAAAAGGGCTGCGCTTCCCATCATCCTCTGTATAATACCACCTGCTTTGGGAAAAAGGGAGCGTGTTTTTGGTTCCTGCTGCTCAATAGGGATTGCAGTCGGTGGCAGGCAGCTGTGAATCTCCTTCCCTACGCTAGCAAAGTCTGGCAAAAGGGCTGCGCTTCCCATCATCCTCTGTATAATACCACCTGCTTTGGGAAAAAGGGAGCGTGTTTTTGGTTCCTGCTGCTCAATAGGGATTGCAGTCGGTGGCAGGCAGCTGTGAATCTCCTTCCCTACGCTAACAAAGTCTGGCAAAAGGGTTGCGCTTCCCATCATCCTCTGTATAATACCACCTGCTTTGGGAAAAAGGGAGCGTGTTTTTGGTTCCTGCTGCTCAATAGGGATTGCAGTCGGTGGCAGGCAGCTGTGAATCTCCTTCCCTACGCTAGCAAAGTCTGGCAAAAGGGCTGCGCTTCCCATCATCCTCTGTATAATACCACCTGCTTTGGGAAAAAGGGAGCGTGTTTTTGGTTCCTGCTGCTCAATAGGGATTGCAGTCGGTGGCAGGCAGCTGTGAATCTCCTTCCCTACGCTAACAAAGTCTGGCAAAAGGGTTGCGCTTCCCATCATCCTCTGTATAATCCCACCTGCTTTGGGAAAAAGGGAGCATGTTTTTGGTTCCTGCTGCTCAATAGGGATTGCAGTCGGTGGCAGGCAGCTGTGAATCTCCTTCCCTACGCTAACAAAGTCTGGCAAAAGGGTTGCGCTTCCCATCATCCTCTGTATAATCCCACCTGCTTTGGGAAAAAGGGAGCATGTTTTTGGTTCCTGCTGCTCAATAGGGATTGCAGTCGGTGGCAGGCAGCTGTGAATCTCCTTCCCTACGCTAGCAAAGTCTGGCAAAAGGGTTGCGCTTCCCATCATCCTCTGTATAATCCCACCTGCTTTGGGAAAAAGGGAGCATGTTTTTGGTTCCTGCTGCTCAATAGGGATTGCAGTCGGTGGCAGGCAGCTGTGAATCTCCTTCCCTACGCTAACAAAGTCTGGCAAAAGGGTTGCGCTTCCCATCATCCTCTGTATAATACCACCTGCTTTGGGAAAAAGGGAGCATGTTTTTGGTTCCTGCTGCTCAATAGGGATTGCAGTCGGTGGCAGGCAGCTGTGAATCTCCTTCCCTACGCTAACAAAGTCTGGCAAAAGGGTTGCGCTTCCCATCATCCTCTGTATAATACCACCTGCTTTGGGAAAAAGGGAGCATGTTTTTGGTTCCTGCTGCTCAATAGGGATTGCAGTCGGTGGCAGGCAGCTGTGAATCTCCTTCCCTACGCTAACAAAGTCTGGCAAAAGGGTTGCGCTTCCCATCATCCTCTGTATAATCCCACCTGCTTTGGGAAAAAGGGAGCGTGTTTTTGGTTCCTGCTGCTCAATAGGGATTGCAGTCGGTGGCAGGCAGCTGTGAATCTCCTTCCCTACGCTAACAAAGTCTGGCAAAAGGGTTGCGCTTCCCATCATCCTCTGTATAATACCACCTGCTTTGGGAAAAAGGGAGCGTGTTTTTGGTTCCTGCTGCTCAATAGGGATTGCAGTCGGTGGCAGGCAGCTGTGAATCTCCTTCCCTACGCTAACAAAGTCTGGCAAAAGGGTTGCGCTTCCCATCATCCTCTGTATAATACCACCTGCTTTGGGAAAAAGGGAGCATGTTTTTGGTTCCTGCTGCTCAATAGGGATTGCAGTCGGTGGCAGGCAGCTGTGAATCTCCTTCCCTACGCTAACAAAGTCTGGCAAAAGGGTTGCGCTTCCCATCATCCTCTGTATAATACCACCTGCTTTGGGAAAAAGGGAGCGTGTTTTTGGTTCCTGCTGCTCAATAGGGATTGCAGTCGGTGGCAGGCAGCTGTGAATCTCCTTCCCTACGCTAACAAAGTCTGGCAAAAGGGTTGCGCTTCCCATCATCCTCTGTATAATCCCACCTGCTTTGGGAAAAAGGGAGCATGTTTTTGGTTCCTGCTGCTCAATAGGGATTGCAGTCGGTGGCAGGCAGCTGTGAATCTCCTTCCCTACGCTAACAAAGTCTGGCAAAAGGGTTGCGCTTCCCATCATCCTCTGTATAATCCCACCTGCTTTGGGAAAAAGGGAGCGTGTTTTTGGTTCCTGCTGCTCAATAGGGATTGCAGTCGGTGGCAGGCAGCTGTGAATCTCCTTCCCTACGCTAACAAAGTCTGGCAAAAGGGCTGCGCTTCCCATCATCCTCTGTATAATACCACCTGCTTTGGGAAAAAGGGAGCATTTTTTTGGTTCCTGCTGCTCAATAGGGATTGCAGTCGGTGGCAGGCAGCTGTGAATCTCCTTCCCTACGCTAACAAAGTCTGGCAAAAGGGTTGCGCTTCCCATCATCCTCTGTATAATACCACCTGCTTTGGGAAAAAGGGAGCATGTTTTTGGTTCCTGCTGCTCAATAGGGATTGCAGTCGGTGGCAGGCAGCTGTGAATCTCCTTCCCTACGCTAACAAAGTCTGGCAAAAGGGTTGCGCTTCCCATCATCCTCTGTATAATACCACCTGCTTTGGGAAAAAGGGAGCGTGTTTTTGGTTCCTGCTGCTCAATAGGGATTGCAGTCGGTGGCAGGCAGCTGTGAATCTCCTTCCCTACGCTAACAAAGTCTGGCAAAAGGGTTGCGCTTCCCATCATCCTCTGTATAATACCACCTGCTTTGGGAAAAAGGGAGCGTGTTTTTGGTTCCTGCTGCTCAATAGGGATTGCAGTCGGTGGCAGGCAGCTGTGAATCTCCTTCCCTACGCTAACAAAGTCTGGCAAAAGGGTTGCGCTTCCCATCATCCTCTGTATAATACCACCTGCTTTGGGAAAAAGGGAGCATGTTTTTGGTTCCTGCTGCTCAATAGGGATTGCAGTCGGTGGCAGGCAGCTGTGAATCTCCTTCCCTACGCTAACAAAGTCTGGCAAAAGGGTTGCGCTTCCCATCATCCTCTGTATAATCCCACCTGCTTTGGGAAAAAGGGAGCATGTTTTTGGTTCCTGCTGCTCAATAGGGATTGCAGTCGGTGGCAGGCAGCTGTGAATCTCCTTCCCTACGCTAACAAAGTCTGGCAAAAGGGCTGCGCTTCCCATCATCCTCTGTATAATCCCACCTGCTTTGGGAAAAAGGGAGCGTGTTTTTGGTTCCTGCTGCTCAATAGGGATTGCAGTCGGTGGCAGGCAGCTGTGAATCTCCTTCCCTACGCTAACAAAGTCTGGCAAAAGGGTTGCGCTTCCCATCATCCTCTGTATAATACCACCTGCTTTGGGAAAAAGGGAGCATGTTTTTGGTTCCTGCTGCTCAATAGGGATTGCAGTCGGTGGCAGGCAGCTGTGAATCTCCTTCCCTACGCTAACAAAGTCTGGCAAAAGGGTTGCGCTTCCCATCATCCTCTGTATAATCCCACCTGCTTTGGGAAAAAGGGAGCGTGTTTTTGGTTCCTGCTGCTCAATAGGGATTGCAGTCGGTGGCAGGCAGCTGTGAATCTCCTTCCCTACGCTAACAAAGTCTGGCAAAAGGGCTGCGCTTCCCATCATCCTCTGTATAATCCCACCTGCTTTGGGAAAAAGGGAGCATGTTTTTGGTTCCTGCTGCTCAATAGGGATTGCAGTCGGTGGCAGGCAGCTGTGAATGTCCTTCCCTACGCTAACAAAGTCTGGCAAAAGGGTTGCGCTTCCCATCATCCTCTGTATAATCCCACCTGCTTTGGGAAAAAGGGAGCGTGTTTTTGGTTCCTGCTGCTCAATAGGGATTGCAGTCGGTGGCAGGCAGCTGTGAATCTCCTTCCCTACGCTAGCAAAGTCTGGCAAAAGGGCTGCGCTTCCCATCATCCTCTGTATAATACCACCTGCTTTGGGAAAAAGGGAGCATGTTTTTGGTTCCTGCTGCTCAATAGGGATTGCAGTCGGTGGCAGGCAGCTGTGAATCTCCTTCCCTACGCTAACAAAGTCTGGCAAAAGGGTTGCGCTTCCCATCATCCTCTGTATAATACCACCTGCTTTGGGAAAAAGGGAGCGTGTTTTTGGTTCCTGCTGCTCAATAGGGATTGCAGTCGGTGGCAGGCAGCTGTGAATCTCCTTCCCTACGCTAACAAAGTCTGGCAAAAGGGTTGCGCTTCCCATCATCCTCTGTATAATCCCACCTGCTTTGGGAAAAAGGGAGCATGTTTTTGGTTCCTGCTGCTCAATAGGGATTGCAGTCGGTGGCAGGCAGCTGTGAATCTCCTTCCCTACGCTAGCAAAGTCTGGCAAAAGGGCTGCGCTTCCCATCATCCTCTGTATAATACCACCTGCTTTGGGAAAAAGGGAGCGTGTTTTTGGTTCCTGCTGCTCAATAGGGATTGCAGTCGGTGGCAGGCAGCTGTGAATCTCCTTCCCTACGCTAGCAAAGTCTGGCAAAAGGGCTGCGCTTCCCATCATCCTCTGTATAATACCACCTGCTTTGGGAAAAAGGGAGCGTGTTTTTGGTTCCTGCTGCTCAATAGGGATTGCAGTCGGTGGCAGGCAGCTGTGAATCTCCTTCCCTACGCTAACAAAGTCTGGCAAAAGGGCTGCGCTTCCCATCATCCTCTGTATAATACCACCTGCTTTGGGAAAAAGGGAGCATGTTTTTGGTTCCTGCTGCTCAATAGGGATTGCAGTCGGTGGCAGGCAGCTGTGAATCTCCTTCCCTACGCTAACAAAGTCTGGCAAAAGGGCTGCGCTTCCCATCATCCTCTGTATAATCCCACCTGCTTTGGGAAAAAGGGAGCGTGTTTTTGGTTCCTGCTGCTCAATAGGGATTGCAGTCGGTGGCAGGCAGCTGTGAATCTCCTTCCCTACGCTAGCAAAGTCTGGCAAAAGGGCTGCGCTTCCCATCATCCTCTGTATAATCCCACCTGCTTTGGGAAAAAGGGAGCGTGTTTTTGGTTCCTGCTGCTCAATAGGGATTGCAGTCGGTGGCAGGCAGCTGTGAATCTCCTTCCCTACGCTAACAAAGTCTGGCAAAAGGGCTGCGCTTCCCATCATCCTCTGTATAATCCCACCTGCTTTGGGAAAAAGGGAGCGTGTTTTTGGTTCCTGCTGCTCAATAGGGATTGCAGTCGGTGGCAGGCAGCTGTGAATCTCCTTCCCTACGCTAGCAAAGTCTGGCAAAAGGGTTGCGCTTCCCATCATCCTCTGTATAATACCACCTGCTTTGGGAAAAAGGGAGCATGTTTTTGGTTCCTGCTGCTCAATAGGGATTGCAGTCGGTGGCAGGCAGCTGTGAATCTCCTTCCCTACGCTAGCAAAGTCTGGCAAAAGGGTTGCGCTTCCCATCATCCTCTGTATAATCCCACCTGCTTTGGGAAAAAGGGAGCGTGTTTTTGGTTCCTGCTGCTCAATAGGGATTGCAGTCGGTGGCAGGCAGCTGTGAATCTCCTTCCCTACGCTAACAAAGTCTGGCAAAAGGGTTGCGCTTCCCATCATCCTCTGTATAATCCCACCTGCTTTGGGAAAAAGGGAGCGTGTTTTTGGTTCCTGCTGCTCAATAGGGATTGCAGTCGGTGGCAGGCAGCTGTGAATCTCCTTCCCTACGCTAACAAAGTCTGGCAAAAGGGTTGCGCTTCCCATCATCCTCTGTATAATACCACCTGCTTTGGGAAAAAGGGAGCGTGTTTTTGGTTCCTGCTGCTCAATAGGGATTGCAGTCGGTGGCAGGCAGCTGTGAATCTCCTTCCCTACGCTAACAAAGTCTGGCAAAAGGGTTGCGCTTCCCATCATCCTCTGTATAATCCCACCTGCTTTGGGAAAAAGGGAGCATGTTTTTGGTTCCTGCTGCTCAATAGGGATTGCAGTCGGTGGCAGGCAGCTGTGAATCTCCTTCCCTACGCTAGCAAAGTCTGGCAAAAGGGCTGCGCTTCCCATCATCCTCTGTATAATACCACCTGCTTTGGGAAAAAGGGAGCGTGTTTTTGGTTCCTGCTGCTCAATAGGGATTGCAGTCGGTGGCAGGCAGCTGTGAATCTCCTTCCCTACGCTAACAAAGTCTGGCAAAAGGGTTGCGCTTCCCATCATCCTCTGTATAATACCACCTGCTTTGGGAAAAAGGGAGCGTGTTTTTGGTTCCTGCTGCTCAATAGGGATTGCAGTCGGTGGCAGGCAGCTGTGAATCTCCTTCCCTACGCTAACAAAGTCTGGCAAAAGGGTTGCGCTTCCCATCATCCTCTGTATAATCCCACCTGCTTTGGGAAAAAGGGAGCATGTTTTTGGTTCCTGCTGCTCAATAGGGATTGCAGTCGGTGGCAGGCAGCTGTGAATCTCCTTCCCTACGCTAACAAAGTCTGGCAAAAGGGTTGCGCTTCCCATCATCCTCTGTATAATCCCACCTGCTTTGGGAAAAAGGGAGCATGTTTTTGGTTCCTGCTGCTCAATAGGGATTGCAGTCGGTGGCAGGCAGCTGTGAATCTCCTTCCCTACGCTAGCAAAGTCTGGCAAAAGGGTTGCGCTTCCCATCATCCTCTGTATAATCCCACCTGCTTTGGGAAAAAGGGAGCATGTTTTTGGTTCCTGCTGCTCAATAGGGATTGCAGTCGGTGGCAGGCAGCTGTGAATCTCCTTCCCTACGCTAACAAAGTCTGGCAAAAGGGCTGCGCTTCCCATCATCCTCTGTATAATCCCACCTGCTTTGGGAAAAAGGGAGCATGTTTTTGGTTCCTGCTGCTCAATAGGGATTGCAGTCGGTGGCAGGCAGCTGTGAATCTCCTTCCCTACGCTAACAAAGTCTGGCAAAAGGGCTGCGCTTCCCATCATCCTCTGTATAATACCACCTGCTTTGGGAAAAAGGGAGCATGTTTTTGGTTCCTGCTGCTCAATAGGGATTGCAGTCGGTGGCAGGCAGCTGTGAATCTCCTTCCCTACGCTAACAAAGTCTGGCAAAAGGGTTGCGCTTCCCATCATCCTCTGTATAATACCACCTGCTTTGGGAAAAAGGGAGCATGTTTTTGGTTCCTGCTGCTCAATAGGGATTGCAGTCGGTGGCAGGCAGCTGTGAATCTCCTTCCCTACGCTAACAAAGTCTGGCAAAAGGGTTGCGCTTCCCATCATCCTCTGTATAATACCACCTGCTTTGGGAAAAAGGGAGCGTGTTTTTGGTTCCTGCTGCTCAATAGGGATTGCAGTCGGTGGCAGGCAGCTGTGAATCTCCTTCCCTACGCTAACAAAGTCTGGCAAAAGGGTTGCGCTTCCCATCATCCTCTGTATAATACCACCTGCTTTGGGAAAAAGGGAGCGTGTTTTTGGTTCCTGCTGCTCAATAGGGATTGCAGTCGGTGGCAGGCAGCTGTGAATCTCCTTCCCTACGCTAACAAAGTCTGGCAAAAGGGTTGCGCTTCCCATCATCCTCTGTATAATACCACCTGCTTTGGGAAAAAGGGAGCATGTTTTTGGTTCCTGCTGCTCAATAGGGATTGCAGTCGGTGGCAGGCAGCTGTGAATCTCCTTCCCTACGCTAACAAAGTCTGGCAAAAGGGTTGCGCTTCCCATCATCCTCTGTATAATACCACCTGCTTTGGGAAAAAGGGAGCGTGTTTTTGGTTCCTGCTGCTCAATAGGGATTGCAGTCGGTGGCAGGCAGCTGTGAATCTCCTTCCCTACGCTAACAAAGTCTGGCAAAAGGGTTGCGCTTCCCATCATCCTCTGTATAATCCCACCTGCTTTGGGAAAAAGGGAGCATGTTTTTGGTTCCTGCTGCTCAATAGGGATTGCAGTCGGTGGCAGGCAGCTGTGAATCTCCTTCCCTACGCTAGCAAAGTCTGGCAAAAGGGTTGCGCTTCCCATCATCCTCTGTATAATCCCACCTGCTTTGGGAAAAAGGGAGCGTGTTTTTGGTTCCTGCTGCTCAATAGGGATTGCAGTCGGTGGCAGGCAGCTGTGAATCTCCTTCCCTACGCTAACAAAGTCTGGCAAAAGGGTTGCGCTTCCCATCATCCTCTGTATAATCCCACCTGCTTTGGGAAAAAGGGAGCGTGTTTTTGGTTCCTGCTGCTCAATAGGGATTGCAGTCGGTGGCAGGCAGCTGTGAATCTCCTTCCCTACGCTAACAAAGTCTGGCAAAAGGGTTGCGCTTCCCATCATCCTCTGTATAATACCACCTGCTTTGGGAAAAAGGGAGCATGTTTTTGGTTCCTGCTGCTCAATAGGGATTGCAGTCGGTGGCAGGCAGCTGTGAATCTCCTTCCCTACGCTAACAAAGTCTGGCAAAAGGGTTGCGCTTCCCATCATCCTCTGTATAATACCACCTGCTTTGGGAAAAAGGGAGCGTGTTTTTGGTTCCTGCTGCTCAATAGGGATTGCAGTCGGTGGCAGGCAGCTGTGAATCTCCTTCCCTACGCTAACAAAGTCTGGCAAAAGGGTTGCGCTTCCCATCATCCTCTGTATAATCCCACCTGCTTTGGGAAAAAGGGAGCATGTTTTTGGTTCCTGCTGCTCAATAGGGATTGCAGTCGGTGGCAGGCAGCTGTGAATCTCCTTCCCTACGCTAACAAAGTCTGGCAAAAGGGTTGCGCTTCCCATCATCCTCTGTATAATACCACCTGCTTTGGGAAAAAGGGAGCATGTTTTTGGTTCCTGCTGCTCAATAGGGATTGCAGTCGGTGGCAGGCAGCTGTGAATCTCCTTCCCTACGCTAACAAAGTCTGGCAAAAGGGTTGCGCTTCCCATCATCCTCTGTATAATACCACCTGCTTTGGGAAAAAGGGAGCGTGTTTTTGGTTCCTGCTGCTCAATAGGGATTGCAGTCGGTGGCAGGCAGCTGTGAATCTCCTTCCCTACGCTAACAAAGTCTGGCAAAAGGGTTGCGCTTCCCATCATCCTCTGTATAATACCACCTGCTTTGGGAAAAAGGGAGCATGTTTTTGGTTCCTGCTGCTCAATAGGGATTGCAGTCGGTGGCAGGCAGCTGTGAATCTCCTTCCCTACGCTAACAAAGTCTGGCAAAAGGGTTGCGCTTCCCATCATCCTCTGTATAATACCACCTGCTTTGGGAAAAAGGGAGCATGTTTTTGGTTCCTGCTGCTCAATAGGGATTGCAGTCGGTGGCAGGCAGCTGTGAATCTCCTTCCCTACGCTAACAAAGTCTGGCAAAAGGGTTGCGCTTCCCATCATCCTCTGTATAATACCACCTGCTTTGGGAAAAAGGGAGCGTGTTTTTGGTTCCTGCTGCTCAATAGGGATTGCAGTCGGTGGCAGGCAGCTGTGAATCTCCTTCCCTACGCTAACAAAGTCTGGCAAAAGGGCTGCGCTTCCCATCATCCTCTGTATAATACCACCTGCTTTGGGAAAAAGGGAGCATGTTTTTGGTTCCTGCTGCTCAATAGGGATTGCAGTCGGTGGCAGGCAGCTGTGAATCTCCTTCCCTACGCTAGCAAAGTCTGGCAAAAGGGTTGCGCTTCCCATCATCCTCTGTATAATACCACCTGCTTTGGGAAAAAGGGAGCGTGTTTTTGGTTCCTGCTGCTCAATAGGGATTGCAGTCGGTGGCAGGCAGCTGTGAATCTCCTTCCCTACGCTAACAAAGTCTGGCAAAAGGGTTGCGCTTCCCATCATCCTCTGTATAATCCCACCTGCTTTGGGAAAAAGGGAGCGTGTTTTTGGTTCCTGCTGCTCAATAGGGATTGCAGTCGGTGGCAGGCAGCTGTGAATCTCCTTCCCTACGCTAACAAAGTCTGGCAAAAGGGCTGCGCTTCCCATCATCCTCTGTATAATCCCACCTGCTTTGGGAAAAAGGGAGCGTGTTTTTGGTTCCTGCTGCTCAATAGGGATTGCAGTCGGTGGCAGGCAGCTGTGAATCTCCTTCCCTACGCTAGCAAAGTCTGGCAAAAGGGTTGCGCTTCCCATCATCCTCTGTATAATACCACCTGCTTTGGGAAAAAGGGAGCGTGTTTTTGGTTCCTGCTGCTCAATAGGGATTGCAGTCGGTGGCAGGCAGCTGTGAATCTCCTTCCCTACGCTAGCAAAGTCTGGCAAAAGGGTTGCGCTTCCCATCATCCTCTGTATAATCCCACCTGCTTTGGGAAAAAGGGAGCGTGTTTTTGGTTCCTGCTGCTCAATAGGGATTGCAGTCGGTGGCAGGCAGCTGTGAATCTCCTTCCCTACGCTAACAAAGTCTGGCAAAAGGGCTGCGCTTCCCATCATCCTCTGTATAATACCACCTGCTTTGGGAAAAAGGGAGCATGTTTTTGGTTCCTGCTGCTCAATAGGGATTGCAGTCGGTGGCAGGCAGCTGTGAATCTCCTTCCCTACGCTAGCAAAGTCTGGCAAAAGGGTTGCGCTTCCCATCATCCTCTGTATAATACCACCTGCTTTGGGAAAAAGGGAGCGTGTTTTTGGTTCCTGCTGCTCAATATTGATTGCAGTCGGTGGCAGGCAGCTGTGAATCTCCTTCCCTACGCTAACAAAGTCTGGCAAAAGGGCTGCGCTTCCCATCATCCTCTGTATAATACCACCTGCTTTGGGAAAAAGGGAGCGTGTTTTTGGTTCCTGCTGCTCAATAGGGATTGCAGTCGGTGGCAGGCAGCTGTGAATCTCCTTCCCTACGCTAACAAAGTCTGGCAAAAGGGCTGCGCTTCCCATCATCCTCTGTATAATACCACCTGCTTTGGGAAAAAGGGAGCGTGTTTTTGGTTCCTGCTGCTCAATAGGGATTGCAGTCGGTGGCAGGCAGCTGTGAATCTCCTTCCCTACGCTAACAAAGTCTGGCAAAAGGGTTGCGCTTCCCATCATCCTCTGTATAATCCCACCTGCTTTGGGAAAAAGGGAGCGTGTTTTTGGTTCCTGCTGCTCAATAGGGATTGCAGTCGGTGGCAGGCAGCTGTGAATCTCCTTCCCTACGCTAACAAAGTCTGGCAAAAGGGCTGCGCTTCCCATCATCCTCTGTATAATACCACCTGCTTTGGGAAAAAGGGAGCGTGTTTTTGGTTCCTGCTGCTCAATAGGGATTGCAGTCGGTGGCAGGCAGCTGTGAATCTCCTTCCCTACGCTAACAAAGTCTGGCAAAAGGGCTGCGCTTCCCATCATCCTCTGTATAATCCCACCTGCTTTGGGAAAAAGGGAGCGTGTTTTTGGTTCCTGCTGCTCAATAGGGATTGCAGTCGGTGGCAGGCAGCTGTGAATCTCCTTCCCTACGCTAGCAAAGTCTGGCAAAAGGGTTGCGCTTCCCATCATCCTCTGTATAATCCCACCTGCTTTGGGAAAAAGGGAGCATGTTTTTGGTTCCTGCTGCTCAATAGGGATTGCAGTCGGTGGCAGGCAGCTGTGAATCTCCTTCCCTACGCTAGCAAAGTCTGGCAAAAGGGTTGCGCTTCCCATCATCCTCTGTATAATACCACCTGCTTTGGGAAAAAGGGAGCATGTTTTTGGTTCCTGCTGCTCAATAGGGATTGCAGTCGGTGGCAGGCAGCTGTGAATCTCCTTCCCTACGCTAACAAAGTCTGGCAAAAGGGTTGCGCTTCCCATCATCCTCTGTATAATACCACCTGCTTTGGGAAAAAGGGAGCATGTTTTTGGTTCCTGCTGCTCAATAGGGATTGCAGTCGGTGGCAGGCAGCTGTGAATCTCCTTCCCTACGCTAGCAAAGTCTGGCAAAAGGGTTGCGCTTCCCATCATCCTCTGTATAATACCACCTGCTTTGGGAAAAAGGGAGCATGTTTTTGGTTCCTGCTGCTCAATAGGGATTGCAGTCGGTGGCAGGCAGCTGTGAATCTCCTTCCCTACGCTAGCAAAGTCTGGCAAAAGGGTTGCGCTTCCCATCATCCTCTGTATAATCCCACCTGCTTTGGGAAAAAGGGAGCGTGTTTTTGGTTCCTGCTGCTCAATAGGGATTGCAGTCGGTGGCAGGCAGCTGTGAATCTCCTTCCCTACGCTAACAAAGTCTGGCAAAAGGGCTGCGCTTCCCATCATCCTCTGTATAATCCCACCTGCTTTGGGAAAAAGGGAGCGTGTTTTTGGTTCCTGCTGCTCAATAGGGATTGCAGTCGATGGCAGGCAGCTGTGAATCTCCTTCCCTACGCTAGCAAAGTCTGGCAAAAGGGTTGCGCTTCCCATCATCCTCTGTATAATACCACCTGCTTTGGGAAAAAGGGAGCATGTTTTTGGTTCCTGCTGCTCAATAGGGATTGCAGTCGGTGGCAGGCAGCTGTGAATCTCCTTCCCTACGCTAACAAAGTCTGGCAAAAGGGTTGCGCTTCCCATCATCCTCTGTATAATACCACCTGCTTTGGGAAAAAGGGAGCATGTTTTTGGTTCCTGCTGCTCAATAGGGATTGCAGTCGGTGGCAGGCAGCTGTGAATCTCCTTCCCTACGCTAGCAAAGTCTGGCAAAAGGGTTGCGCTTCCCATCATCCTCTGTATAATACCACCTGCTTTGGGAAAAAGGGAGCATGTTTTTGGTTCCTGCTGCTCAATAGGGATTGCAGTCGGTGGCAGGCAGCTGTGAATCTCCTTCCCTACGCTAGCAAAGTCTGGCAAAAGGGTTGCGCTTCCCATCATCCTCTGTATAATCCCACCTGCTTTGGGAAAAAGGGAGCGTGTTTTTGGTTCCTGCTGCTCAATAGGGATTGCAGTCGGTGGCAGGCAGCTGTGAATCTCCTTCCCTACGCTAACAAAGTCTGGCAAAAGGGCTGCGCTTCCCATCATCCTCTGTATAATGCCACCTGCTTTGGGAAAAAGGGAGCGTGTTTTTGGTTCCTGCTGCTCAATAGGGATTGCAGTCGGTGGCAGGCAGCTGTGAATCTCCTTCCCTACGCTAACAAAGTCTGGCAAAAGGGTTGCGCTTCCCATCATCCTCCGTATAATACCACCTGCTTTGGGAAAAAGGGAGCGTGTTTTTGGTTCCTGCTGCTCAATAGGGATTGCAGTCGGTGGCAGGCAGCTGTGAATCTCCTTCCCTACGCTAACAAAGTCTGGCAAAAGGGCTGCGCTTCCCATCATCCTCTGTATAATCCCACCTGCTTTGGGAAAAAGGGAGCGTGTTTTTGGTTCCTGCTGCTCAATAGGGATTGCAGTCGGTGGCAGGCAGCTGTGAATCTCCTTCCCTACGCTAACAAAGTCTGGCAAAAGGGCTGCGCTTCCCATCATCCTCTGTATAATCCCACCTGCTTTGGGAAAAAGGGAGCGTGTTTTTGGTTCCTGCTGCTCAATAGGGATTGCAGTCGATGGCAGGCAGCTGTGAATCTCCTTCCCTACGCTAGCAAAGTCTGGCAAAAGGGTTGCGCTTCCCATCATCCTCTGTATAATACCACCTGCTTTGGGAAAAAGGGAGCGTGTTTTTGGTTCCTGCTGCTCAATAGGGATTGCAGTCGGTGGCAGGCAGCTGTGAATCTCCTTCCCTACGCTAACAAAGTCTGGCAAAAGGGTTGCGCTTCCCATCATCCTCTGTATAATTCCACCTGCTTTGGGAAAAAGGGAGCGTGTTTTTGGTTCCTGCTGCTCAATAGGGATTGCAGTCGGTGGCAGGCAGCTGTGAATCTCCTTCCCTACGCTAACAAAGTCTGGCAAAAGGGTTGCGCTTCCCATCATCCTCTGTATAATTCCACCTGCTTTGGGAAAAAGGGAGCGTGTTTTTGGTTCCTGCTGCTCAATAGGGATTGCAGTCGGTGGCAGGCAGCTGTGAATCTCCTTCCCTACGCTAACAAAGTCTGGCAAAAGGGTTGCGCTTCCCATCATCCTCTGTATAATACCACCTGCTTTGGGAAAAAGGGAGCATGTTTTTGGTTCCTGCTGCTCAATAGGGATTGCAGTCGGTGGCAGGCAGCTGTGAATCTCCTTCCCTACGCTAACAAAGTCTGGCAAAAGGGCTGCGCTTCCCATCATCCTCTGTATAATCCCACCTGCTTTGGGAAAAAGGGAGCGTGTTTTTGGTTCCTGCTGCTCAATAGGGATTGCAGTCGGTGGCAGGCAGCTGTGAATCTCCTTCCCTACGCTAGCAAAGTCTGGCAAAAGGGTTGCGCTTCCCATCATCCTCTGTATAATCCCACCTGCTTTGGGAAAAAGGGAGCGTGTTTTTGGTTCCTGCTGCTCAATAGGGATTGCAGTCGGTGGCAGGCAGCTGTGAATCTCCTTCCCTACGCTAACAAAGTCTGGCAAAAGGGCTGCGCTTCCCATCATCCTCTGTATAATACCACCTGCTTTGGGAAAAAGGGAGCGTGTTTTTGGTTCCTGCTGCTCAATAGGGATTGCAGTCGGTGGCAGGCAGCTGTGAATCTCCTTCCCTACGCTAACAAAGTCTGGCAAAAGGGTTGCGCTTCCCATCATCCTCTGTATAATACCACCTGCTTTGGGAAAAAGGGAGCATGTTTTTGGTTCCTGCTGCTCAATAGGGATTGCAGTCGGTGGCAGGCAGCTGTGAATCTCCTTCCCTACGCTAACAAAGTCTGGCAAAAGGGCTGCGCTTCCCATCATCCTCTGTATAATACCACCTGCTTTGGGAAAAAGGGAGCATGTTTTTGGTTCCTGCTGCTCAATAGGGATTGCAGTCGGTGGCAGGCAGCTGTGAATCTCCTTCCCTACGCTAACAAAGTCTGGCAAAAGGGTTGCTCTTCCCAGCATCCTCTGTATAATACCACCTGCTTTGGGAAAAAGGGAGCATGTTTTTGGTTCCTGCTGCTCAATAGGGATTGCAGTCGGTGGCAGGCAGCTGTGAATCTCCTTCCCTACGCTAGCAAAGTCTGGCAAAAGGGTTGCGCTTCCCATCATCCTCTGTATAATCCCACCTGCTTTGGGAAAAAGGGAGCGTGTTTTTGGTTCCTGCTGCTCAATAGGGATTGCAGTCGGTGGCAGGCAGCTGTGAATCTCCTTCCCTACGCTAACAAAGTCTGGCAAAAGGGTTGCGCTTCCCATCATCCTCTGTATAATACCACCTGCTTTGGGAAAAAGGGAGCGTGTTTTTGGTTCCTGCTGCTCAATAGGGATTGCAGTCGGTGGCAGGCAGCTGTGAATCTCCTTCCCTACGCTAGCAAAGTCTGGCAAAAGGGTTGCGCTTCCCATCATCCTCCGTATAATACCACCTGCTTTGGGAAAAAGGGAGCGTGTTTTTGGTTCCTGCTGCTCAATAGGGATTGCAGTCGGTGGCAGGCAGCTGTGAATCTCCTTCCCTACGCTAACAAAGTCTGGCAAAAGGGCTGCGCTTCCCATCATCCTCTGTATAATACCACCTGCTTTGGGAAAAAGGGAGCATGTTTTTGGTTCCTGCTGCTCAATAGGGATTGCAGTCGGTGGCAGGCAGCTGTGAATCTCCTTCCCTACGCTAACAAAGTCTGGCAAAAGGGCTGCGCTTCCCATCATCCTCTGTATAATACCACCTGCTTTGGGAAAAAGGGAGCATGTTTTTGGTTCCTGCTGCTCAATAGGGATTGCAGTCGGTGGCAGGCAGCTGTGAATCTCCTTCCCTACGCTAACAAAGTCTGGCAAAAGGGTTGCGCTTCCCATCATCCTCTGTATAATACCACCTGCTTTGGGAAAAAGGGAGCATGTTTTTGGTTCCTGCTGCTCAATAGGGATTGCAGTCGGTGGCAGGCAGCTGTGAATCTCCTTCCCTACGCTAACAAAGTCTGGCAAAAGGGTTGCGCTTCCCATCATCCTCTGTATAATCCCACCTGCTTTGGGAAAAAGGGAGCGTGTTTTTGGTTCCTGCTGCTCAATAGGGATTGCAGTCGGTGGCAGGCAGCTGTGAATCTCCTTCCCTACGCTAACAAAGTCTGGCAAAAGGGTTGCGCTTCCCATCATCCTCTGTATAATACCACCTGCTTTGGGAAAAAGGGAGCGTGTTTTTGGTTCCTGCTGCTCAATAGGGATTGCAGTCGGTGGCAGGCAGCTGTGAATCTCCTTCCCTACGCTAACAAAGTCTGGCAAAAGGGTTGCGCTTCCCATCATCCTCTGTATAATACCACCTGCTTTGGGAAAAAGGGAGCGTGTTTTTGGTTCCTGCTGCTCAATAGGGATTGCAGTCGGTGGCAGGCAGCTGTGAATCTCCTTCCCTACGCTAACAAAGTCTGGCAAAAGGGTTGCGCTTCCCATCATCCTCTGTATAATACCACCTGCTTTGGGAAAAAGGGAGCGTGTTTTTGGTTCCTGCTGCTCAATAGGGATTGCAGTCGGTGGCAGGCAGCTGTGAATCTCCTTCCCTACGCTAACAAAGTCTGGCAAAAGGGCTGCGCTTCCCATCATCCTCTGTATAATCCCACCTGCTTTGGGAAAAAGGGAGCGTGTTTTTGGTTCCTGCTGCTCAATAGGGATTGCAGTCGGTGGCAGGCAGCTGTGAATCTCCTTCCCTACGCTAGCAAAGTCTGGCAAAAGGGCTGCGCTTCCCATCATCCTCTGTATAATACCACCTGCTTTGGGAAAAAGGGAGCGTGTTTTTGGTTCCTGCTGCTCAATAGGGATTGCAGTCGGTGGCAGGCAGCTGTGAATCTCCTTCCCTACGCTAGCAAAGTCTGGCAAAAGGGTTGCGCTTCCCATCATCCTCTGTATAATACCACCTGCTTTGGGAAAAAGGGAGCATGTTTTTGGTTCCTGCTGCTCAATAGGGATTGCAGTCGGTGGCAGGCAGCTGTGAATCTCCTTCCCTACGCTAGCAAAGTCTGGCAAAAGGGCTGCGCTTCCCATCATCCTCTGTATAATACCACCTGCTTTGGGAAAAAGGGAGCATGTTTTTGGTTCCTGCTGCTCAATAGGGATTGCAGTCGGTGGCAGGCAGCTGTGAATCTCCTTCCCTACGCTAGCAAAGTCTGGCAAAAGGGCTGCGCTTCCCATCATCCTCTGTATAATACCACCTGCTTTGGGAAAAAGGGAGCGTGTTTTTGGTTCCTGCTGCTCAATAGGGATTGCAGTCGGTGGCAGGCAGCTGTGAATCTCCTTCCCTACGCTAACAAAGTCTGGCAAAAGGGTTGCGCTTCCCATCATCCTCTGTATAATCCCACCTGCTTTGGGAAAAAGGGAGCATGTTTTTGGTTCCTGCTGCTCAATAGGGATTGCAGTCGGTGGCAGGCAGCTGTGAATCTCCTTCCCTACGCTAACAAAGTCTGGCAAAAGGGTTGCGCTTCCCATCATCCTCTGTATAATCCCACCTGCTTTGGGAAAAAGGGAGCGTGTTTTTGGTTCCTGCTGCTCAATAGGGATTGCAGTCGGTGGCAGGCAGCTGTGAATCTCCTTCCCTACGCTAACAAAGTCTGGCAAAAGGGCTGCGCTTCCCATCATCCTCTGTATAATACCACCTGCTTTGGGAAAAAGGGAGCGTGTTTTTGGTTCCTGCTGCTCAATAGGGATTGCAGTCGGTGGCAGGCAGCTGTGAATCTCCTTCCCTACGCTAACAAAGTCTGGCAAAAGGGCTGCGCTTCCCATCATCCTCTGTATAATACCACCTGCTTTGGGAAAAAGGGAGCGTGTTTTTGGTTCCTGCTGCTCAATAGGGATTGCAGTCGGTGGCAGGCAGCTGTGAATCTCCTTCCCTACGCTAACAAAGTCTGGCAAAAGGGCTGCGCTTCCCATCATCCTCTGTATAATACCACCTGCTTTGGGAAAAAGGGAGCGTGTTTTTGGTTCCTGCTGCTCAATAGGGATTGCAGTCGGTGGCAGGCAGCTGTGAATCTCCTTCCCTACGCTAACAAAGTCTGGCAAAAGGGCTGCGCTTCCCATCATCCTCTGTATAATACCACCTGCTTTGGGAAAAAGGGAGCGTGTTTTTGGTTCCTGCTGCTCAATAGGGATTGCAGTCGGTGGCAGGCAGCTGTGAATCTCCTTCCCTACGCTAACAAAGTCTGGCAAAAGGGCTGCGCTTCCCATCATCCTCTGTATAATACCACCTGCTTTGGGAAAAAGGGAGCGTGTTTTTGGTTCCTGCTGCTCAATAGGGATTGCAGTCGGTGGCAGGCAGCTGTGAATCTCCTTCCCTACGCTAACAAAGTCTGGCAAAAGGGCTGCGCTTCCCATCATCCTCTGTATAATACCACCTGCTTTGGGAAAAAGGGAGCGTGTTTTTGGTTCCTGCTGCTCAATAGGGATTGCAGTCGGTGGCAGGCAGCTGTGAATCTCCTTCCCTACGCTAACAAAGTCTGGCAAAAGGGCTGCGCTTCCCATCATCCTCTGTATAATACCACCTGCTTTGGGAAAAAGGGAGCGTGTTTTTGGTTCCTGCTGCTCAATAGGGATTGCAGTCGGTGGCAGGCAGCTGTGAATCTCCTTCCCTACGCTAGCAAAGTCTGGCAAAAGGGCTGCGCTTCCCATCATCCTCTGTATAATACCACCTGCTTTGGGAAAAAGGGAGCGTGTTTTTGGTTCCTGCTGCTCAATAGGGATTGCAGTCGGTGGCAGGCAGCTGTGAATCTCCTTCCCTACGCTAACAAAGTCTGGCAAAAGGGCTGCGCTTCCCATCATCCTCTGTATAATACCACCTGCTTTGGGAAAAAGGGAGCGTGTTTTTGGTTCCTGCTGCTCAATAGGGATTGCAGTCGGTGGCAGGCAGCTGTGAATCTCCTTCCCTACGCTAGCAAAGTCTGGCAAAAGGGTTGCGCTTCCCATCATCCTCTGTATAATTCCACCTGCTTTGGGAAAAAGGGAGCATGTTTTTGGTTCCTGCTGCTCAATAGGGATTGCAGTCGGTGGCAGGCAGCTGTGAATCTCCTTCCCTACGCTAGCAAAGTCTGGCAAAAGGGTTGCGCTTCCCATCATCCTCTGTATAATCCCACCTGCTTTGGGAAAAAGGGAGCATGTTTTTGGTTCCTGCTGCTCAATAGGGATTGCAGTCGGTGGCAGGCAGCTGTGAATCTCCTTCCCTACGCTAACAAAGTCTGGCAAAAGGGTTGCGCTTCCCATCATCCTCTGTATAATACCACCTGCTTTGGGAAAAAGGGAGCGTGTTTTTGGTTCCTGCTGCTCAATAGGGATTGCAGTCGGTGGCAGGCAGCTGTGAATCTCCTTCCCTACGCTAGCAAAGTCTGGCAAAAGGGTTGCGCTTCCCATCATCCTCTGTATAATCCCACCTGCTTTGGGAAAAAGGGAGCATGTTTTTGGTTCCTGCTGCTCAATAGGGATTGCAGTCGGTGGCAGGCAGCTGTGAATCTCCTTCCCTACGCTAACAAAGTCTGGCAAAAGGGCTGCGCTTCCCATCATCCTCTGTATAATACCACCTGCTTTGGGAAAAAGGGAGCGTGTTTTTGGTTCCTGCTGCTCAATAGGGATTGCAGTCGGTGGCAGGCAGCTGTGAATCTCCTTCCCTACGCTAACAAAGTCTGGCAAAAGGGCTGCGCTTCCCATCATCCTCTGTATAATCCCACCTGCTTTGGGAAAAAGGGAGCGTGTTTTTGGTTCCTGCTGCTCAATAGGGATTGCAGTCGGTGGCAGGCAGCTGTGAATCTCCTTCCCTACGCTAACAAAGTCTGGCAAAAGGGTTGCGCTTCCCATCATCCTCTGTATAATCCCACCTGCTTTGGGAAAAAGGGAGCGTGTTTTTGGTTCCTGCTGCTCAATAGGGATTGCAGTCGGTGGCAGGCAGCTGTGAATCTCCTTCCCTACGCTAACAAAGTCTGGCAAAAGGGTTGCGCTTCCCATCATCCTCTGTATAATCCCACCTGCTTTGGGAAAAAGGGAGCGTGTTTTTGGTTCCTGCTGCTCAATAGGGATTGCAGTCGGTGGCAGGCAGCTGTGAATCTCCTTCCCTACGCTAACAAAGTCTGGCAAAAGGGCTGCGCTTCCCATCATCCTCTGTATAATACCACCTGCTTTGGGAAAAAGGGAGCGTGTTTTTGGTTCCTGCTGCTCAATAGGGATTGCAGTCGGTGGCAGGCAGCTGTGAATCTCCTTCCCTACGCTAACAAAGTCTGGCAAAAGGGTTGCGCTTCCCATCATCCTCTGTATAATACCACCTGCTTTGGGAAAAAGGGAGCATGTTTTTGGTTCCTGCTGCTCAATAGGGATTGCAGTCGGTGGCAGGCAGCTGTGAATCTCCTTCCCTACGCTAACAAAGTCTGGCAAAAGGGTTGCGCTTCCCATCATCCTCTGTATAATACCACCTGCTTTGGGAAAAAGGGAGCGTGTTTTTGGTTCCTGCTGCTCAATAGGGATTGCAGTCGGTGGCAGGCAGCTGTGAATCTCCTTCCCTACGCTAACAAAGTCTGGCAAAAGGGCTGCGCTTCCCATCATCCTCTGTATAATACCACCTGCTTTGGGAAAAAGGGAGCATGTTTTTGGTTCCTGCTGCTCAATAGGGATTGCAGTCGGTGGCAGGCAGCTGTGAATCTCCTTCCCTACGCTAACAAAGTCTGGCAAAAGGGTTGCGCTTCCCATCATCCTCTGTATAATACCACCTGCTTTGGGAAAAAGGGAGCATGTTTTTGGTTCCTGCTGCTCAATAGGGATTGCAGTCGGTGGCAGGCAGCTGTGAATCTCCTTCCCTACGCTAACAAAGTCTGGCAAAAGGGTTGCGCTTCCCATCATCCTCTGTATAATACCACCTGCTTTGGGAAAAAGGGAGCGTGTTTTTGGTTCCTGCTGCTCAATAGGGATTGCAGTCGGTGGCAGGCAGCTGTGAATCTCCTTCCCTACGCTAACAAAGTCTGGCAAAAGGGCTGCGCTTCCCATCATCCTCTGTATAATACCACCTGCTTTGGGAAAAAGGGAGCATGTTTTTGGTTCCTGCTGCTCAATAGGGATTGCAGTCGGTGGCAGGCAGCTGTGAATCTCCTTCCCTACGCTAACAAAGTCTGGCAAAAGGGTTGCGCTTCCCATCATCCTCTGTATAATACCACCTGCTTTGGGAAAAAGGGAGCATGTTTTTGGTTCCTGCTGCTCAATAGGGATTGCAGTCGGTGGCAGGCAGCTGTGAATCTCCTTCCCTACGCTAACAAAGTCTGGCAAAAGGGTTGCGCTTCCCATCATCCTCTGTATAATACCACCTGCTTTGGGAAAAAGGGAGCATGTTTTTGGTTCCTGCTGCTCAATAGGGATTGCAGTCGGTGGCAGGCAGCTGTGAATCTCCTTCCCTACGCTAACAAAGTCTGGCAAAAGGGCTGCGCTTCCCATCATCCTCTGTATAATACCACCTGCTTTGGGAAAAAGGGAGCATGTTTTTGGTTCCTGCTGCTCAATAGGGATTGCAGTCGGTGGCAGGCAGCTGTGAATCTCCTTCCCTACGCTAGCAAAGTCTGGCAAAAGGGTTGCGCTTCCCATCATCCTCTGTATAATACCACCTGCTTTGGGAAAAAGGGAGCATGTTTTTGGTTCCTGCTGCTCAATAGGGATTGCAGTCGGTGGCAGGCAGCTGTGAATCTCCTTCCCTACGCTAACAAAGTCTGGCAAAAGGGTTGCGCTTCCCATCATCCTCTGTATAATCCCACCTGCTTTGGGAAAAAGGGAGCGTGTTTTTGGTTCCTGCTGCTCAATAGGGATTGCAGTCGGTGGCAGGCAGCTGTGAATCTCCTTCCCTACGCTAACAAAGTCTGGCAAAAGGGCTGCGCTTCCCATCATCCTCTGTATAATACCACCTGCTTTGGGAAAAAGGGAGCGTGTTTTTGGTTCCTGCTGCTCAATAGGGATTGCAGTCGGTGGCAGGCAGCTGTGAATCTCCTTCCCTACGCTAACAAAGTCTGGCAAAAGGGTTGCGCTTCCCATCATCCTCTGTATAATACCACCTGCTTTGGGAAAAAGGGAGCGTGTTTTTGGTTCCTGCTGCTCAATAGGGATTGCAGTCGGTGGCAGGCAGCTGTGAATCTCCTTCCCTACGCTAACAAAGTCTGGCAAAAGGGTTGCGCTTCCCATCATCCTCTGTATAATACCACCTGCTTTGGGAAAAAGGGGGCGTGTTTTTGGTTCCTGCTGCTCAATAGGGATTGCAGTCGGTGGCAGGCAGCTGTGAATCTCCTTCCCTACGCTAGCAAAGTCTGGCAAAAGGGTTGCGCTTCCCATCATCCTCTGTATAATACCACCTGCTTTGGGAAAAAGGGAGCGTGTTTTTGGTTCCTGCTGCTCAATAGGGATTGCAGTCGGTGGCAGGCAGCTGTGAATCTCCTTCCCTACGCTAACAAAGTCTGGCAAAAGGGTTGCGCTTCCCATCATCCTCTGTATAATACCACCTGCTTTGGGAAAAAGGGAGCGTGTTTTTGGTTCCTGCTGCTCAATAGGGATTGCAGTCGGTGGCAGGCAGCTGTGAATCTCCTTCCCTACGCTAACAAAGTCTGGCAAAAGGGCTGCGCTTCCCATCATCCTCTGTATAATACCACCTGCTTTGGGAAAAAGGGAGCGTGTTTTTGGTTCCTGCTGCTCAATAGGGATTGCAGTCGGTGGCAGGCAGCTGTGAATCTCCTTCCCTACGCTAACAAAGTCTGGCAAAAGGGCTGCGCTTCCCATCATCCTCTGTATAATACCACCTGCTTTGGGAAAAAGGGAGCATGTTTTTGGTTCCTGCTGCTCAATAGGGATTGCAGTCGGTGGCAGGCAGCTGTGAATCTCCTTCCCTACGCTAACAAAGTCTGGCAAAAGGGCTGCGCTTCCCATCATCCTCTGTATAATACCACCTGCTTTGGGAAAAAGGGAGCATGTTTTTGGTTCCTGCTGCTCAATAGGGATTGCAGTCGGTGGCAGGCAGCTGTGAATCTCCTTCCCTACGCTAGCAAAGTCTGGCAAAAGGGTTGCGCTTCCCATCATCCTCTGTATAATACCACCTGCTTTGGGAAAAAGGGAGCATGTTTTTGGTTCCTGCTGCTCAATAGGGATTGCAGTCGGTGGCAGGCAGCTGTGAATCTCCTTCCCTACGCTAACAAAGTCTGGCAAAAGGGTTGCGCTTCCCATCATCCTCTGTATAATCCCACCTGCTTTGGGAAAAAGGGAGCGTGTTTTTGGTTCCTGCTGCTCAATAGGGATTGCAGTCGGTGGCAGGCAGCTGTGAATCTCCTTCCCTACGCTAACAAAGTCTGGCAAAAGGGCTGCGCTTCCCATCATCCTCTGTATAATACCACCTGCTTTGGGAAAAAGGGAGCGTGTTTTTGGTTCCTGCTGCTCAATAGGGATTGCAGTCGGTGGCAGGCAGCTGTGAATCTCCTTCCCTACGCTAACAAAGTCTGGCAAAAGGGTTGCGCTTCCCATCATCCTCTGTATAATCCCACCTGCTTTGGGAAAAAGGGAGCGTGTTTTTGGTTCCTGCTGCTCAATAGGGATTGCAGTCGGTGGCAGGCAGCTGTGAATCTCCTTCCCTACGCTAACAAAGTCTGGCAAAAGGGTTGCGCTTCCCATCATCCTCTGTATAATACCACCTGCTTTGGGAAAAAGGGGGCGTGTTTTTGGTTCCTGCTGCTCAATAGGGATTGCAGTCGGTGGCAGGCAGCTGTGAATCTCCTTCCCTACGCTAGCAAAGTCTGGCAAAAGGGTTGCGCTTCCCATCATCCTCTGTATAATACCACCTGCTTTGGGAAAAAGGGAGCGTGTTTTTGGTTCCTGCTGCTCAATAGGGATTGCAGTCGGTGGCAGGCAGCTGTGAATCTCCTTCCCTACGCTAACAAAGTCTGGCAAAAGGGTTGCGCTTCCCATCATCCTCTGTATAATACCACCTGCTTTGGGAAAAAGGGAGCGTGTTTTTGGTTCCTGCTGCTCAATAGGGATTGCAGTCGGTGGCAGGCAGCTGTGAATCTCCTTCCCTACGCTAACAAAGTCTGGCAAAAGGGCTGCGCTTCCCATCATCCTCTGTATAATACCACCTGCTTTGGGAAAAAGGGAGCGTGTTTTTGGTTCCTGCTGCTCAATAGGGATTGCAGTCGGTGGCAGGCAGCTGTGAATCTCCTTCCCTACGCTAACAAAGTCTGGCAAAAGGGCTGCGCTTCCCATCATCCTCTGTATAATACCACCTGCTTTGGGAAAAAGGGAGCATGTTTTTGGTTCCTGCTGCTCAATAGGGATTGCAGTCGGTGGCAGGCAGCTGTGAATCTCCTTCCCTACGCTAACAAAGTCTGGCAAAAGGGTTGCGCTTCCCATCATCCTCTGTATAATACCACCTGCTTTGGGAAAAAGGGAGCATGTTTTTGGTTCCTGCTGCTCAATAGGGATTGCAGTCGGTGGCAGGCAGCTGTGAATCTCCTTCCCTACGCTAACAAAGTCTGGCAAAAGGGTTGCGCTTCCCATCATCCTCTGTATAATACCACCTGCTTTGGGAAAAAGGGAGCATGTTTTTGGTTCCTGCTGCTCAATAGGGATTGCAGTCGGTGGCAGGCAGCTGTGAATCTCCTTCCCTACGCTAACAAAGTCTGGCAAAAGGGCTGCGCTTCCCATCATCCTCTGTATAATACCACCTGCTTTGGGAAAAAGGGAGCATGTTTTTGGTTCCTGCTGCTCAATAGGGATTGCAGTCGGTGGCAGGCAGCTGTGAATCTCCTTCCCTACGCTAGCAAAGTCTGGCAAAAGGGTTGCGCTTCCCATCATCCTCTGTATAATACCACCTGCTTTGGGAAAAAGGGAGCATGTTTTTGGTTCCTGCTGCTCAATAGGGATTGCAGTCGGTGGCAGGCAGCTGTGAATCTCCTTCCCTACGCTAACAAAGTCTGGCAAAAGGGTTGCGCTTCCCATCATCCTCTGTATAATCCCACCTGCTTTGGGAAAAAGGGAGCGTGTTTTTGGTTCCTGCTGCTCAATAGGGATTGCAGTCGGTGGCAGGCAGCTGTGAATCTCCTTCCCTACGCTAACAAAGTCTGGCAAAAGGGTTGCGCTTCCCATCATCCTCTGTATAATACCACCTGCTTTGGGAAAAAGGGAGCGTGTTTTTGGTTCCTGCTGCTCAATAGGGATTGCAGTCGGTGGCAGGCAGCTGTGAATCTCCTTCCCTACGCTAACAAAGTCTGGCAAAAGGGTTGCGCTTCCCATCATCCTCTGTATAATCCCACCTGCTTTGGGAAAAAGGGAGCGTGTTTTTGGTTCCTGCTGCTCAATAGGGATTGCAGTCGGTGGCAGGCAGCTGTGAATCTCCTTCCCTACGCTAACAAAGTCTGGCAAAAGGGTTGCGCTTCCCATCATCCTCTGTATAATCCCACCTGCTTTGGGAAAAAGGGAGCGTGTTTTTGGTTCCTGCTGCTCAATAGGGATTGCAGTCGGTGGCAGGCAGCTGTGAATCTCCTTCCCTACGCTAACAAAGTCTGGCAAAAGGGTTGCGCTTCCCATCATCCTCTGTATAATCCCACCTGCTTTGGGAAAAAGGGAGCGTGTTTTTGGTTCCTGCTGCTCAATAGGGATTGCAGTCGGTGGCAGGCAGCTGTGAATCTCCTTCCCTACGCTAACAAAGTCTGGCAAAAGGGTTGCGCTTCCCATCATCCTCTGTATAATCCCACCTGCTTTGGGAAAAAGGGAGCGTGTTTTTGGTTCCTGCTGCTCAATAGGGATTGCAGTCGGTGGCAGGCAGCTGTGAATCTCCTTCCCTACGCTAACAAAGTCTGGCAAAAGGGTTGCGCTTCCCATCATCCTCTGTATAATACCACCTGCTTTGGGAAAAAGGGAGCGTGTTTTTGGTTCCTGCTGCTCAATAGGGATTGCAGTCGGTGGCAGGCAGCTGTGAATCTCCTTCCCTACGCTAACAAAGTCTGGCAAAAGGGTTGCGCTTCCCATCATCCTCTGTATAATACCACCTGCTTTGGGAAAAAGGGAGCATGTTTTTGGTTCCTGCTGCTCAATAGGGATTGCAGTCGGTGGCAGGCAGCTGTGAATCTCCTTCCCTACGCTAACAAAGTCTGGCAAAAGGGTTGCGCTTCCCATCATCCTCTGTATAATACCACCTGCTTTGGGAAAAAGGGAGCGTGTTTTTGGTTCCTGCTGCTCAATAGGGATTGCAGTCGGTGGCAGGCAGCTGTGAATCTCCTTCCCTACGCTAGCAAAGTCTGGCAAAAGGGCTGCGCTTCCCATCATCCTCTGTATAATACCACCTGCTTTGGGAAAAAGGGAGCGTGTTTTTGGTTCCTGCTGCTCAATAGGGATTGCAGTCGGTGGCAGGCAGCTGTGAATCTCCTTCCCTACGCTAACAAAGTCTGGCAAAAGGGCTGCGCTTCCCATCATCCTCTGTATAATACCACCTGCTTTGGGAAAAAGGGAGCATGTTTTTGGTTCCTGCTGCTCAATAGGGATTGCAGTCGGTGGCAGGCAGCTGTGAATCTCCTTCCCTACGCTAGCAAAGTCTGGCAAAAGGGCTGCGCTTCCCATCATCCTCTGTATAATCCCACCTGCTTTGGGAAAAAGGGAGCGTGTTTTTGGTTCCTGCTGCTCAATAGGGATTGCAGTCGGTGGCAGGCAGCTGTGAATCTCCTTCCCTACGCTAACAAAGTCTGGCAAAAGGGTTGCGCTTCCCATCATCCTCTGTATAATGCCACCTGCTTTGGGAAAAAGGGAGCGTGTTTTTGGTTCCTGCTGCTCAATAGGGATTGCAGTCGGTGGCAGGCAGCTGTGAATCTCCTTCCCTACGCTAACAAAGTCTGGCAAAAGGGTTGCGCTTCCCATCATCCTCCGTATAATACCACCTGCTTTGGGAAAAAGGGAGCGTGTTTTTGGTTCCTGCTGCTCAATAGGGATTGCAGTCGGTGGCAGGCAGCTGTGAATCTCCTTCCCTACGCTAACAAAGTCTGGCAAAAGGGTTGCGCTTCCCATCATCCTCTGTATAATCCCACCTGCTTTGGGAAAAAGGGAGCGTGTTTTTGGTTCCTGCTGCTCAATAGGGATTGCAGTCGGTGGCAGGCAGCTGTGAATCTCCTTCCCTACGCTAGCAAAGTCTGGCAAAAGGGTTGCGCTTCCCATCATCCTCTGTATAATCCCACCTGCTTTGGGAAAAAGGGAGCGTGTTTTTGGTTCCTGCTGCTCAATAGGGATTGCAGTCGGTGGCAGGCAGCTGTGAATCTCCTTCCCTACGCTAGCAAAGTCTGGCAAAAGGGTTGCGCTTCCCATCATCCTCTGTATAATACCACCTGCTTTGGGAAAAAGGGAGCATGTTTTTGGTTCCTGCTGCTCAATAGGGATTGCAGTCGGTGGCAGGCAGCTGTGAATCTCCTTCCCTACGCTAACAAAGTCTGGCAAAAGGGTTGCGCTTCCCATCATCCTCTGTATAATCCCACCTGCTTTGGGAAAAAGGGAGCATGTTTTTGGTTCCTGCTGCTCAATAGGGATTGCAGTCGGTGGCAGGCAGCTGTGAATCTCCTTCCCTACGCTAGCAAAGTCTGGCAAAAGGGTTGCGCTTCCCATCATCCTCTGTATAATACCACCTGCTTTGGGAAAAAGGGAGCATGTTTTTGGTTCCTGCTGCTCAATAGGGATTGCAGTCGGTAGCAGGCAGCTGTGAATCTCCTTCCCTACGCTAGCAAAGTCTGGCAAAAGGGTTGCGCTTCCCATCATCCTCTGTATAATACCACCTGCTTTGGGAAAAAGGGAGCGTGTTTTTGGTTCCTGCTGCTCAATAGGGATTGCAGTCGGTGGCAGGCAGCTGTGAATCTCCTTCCCTACGCTAGCAAAGTCTGGCAAAAGGGTTGCGCTTCCCATCATCCTCTGTATAATACCACCTGCTTTGGGAAAAAGGGAGCATGTTTTTGGTTCCTGCTGCTCAATAGGGATTGCAGTCGGTGGCAGGCAGCTGTGAATCTCCTTCCCTACGCTAACAAAGTCTGGCAAAAGGGCTGCGCTTCCCATCATCCTCTGTATAATCCCACCTGCTTTGGGAAAAAGGGAGCATGTTTTTGGTTCCTGCTGCTCAATAGGGATTGCAGTCGGTGGCAGGCAGCTGTGAATCTCCTTCCCTACGCTAGCAAAGTCTGGCAAAAGGGTTGCGCTTCCCATCATCCTCTGTATAATCCCACCTGCTTTGGGAAAAAGGGAGCGTGTTTTTGGTTCCTGCTGCTCAATAGGGATTGCAGTCGGTGGCAGGCAGCTGTGAATCTCCTTCCCTACGCTAGCAAAGTCTGGCAAAAGGGTTGCGCTTCCCATCATCCTCTGTATAATACCACCTGCTTTGGGAAAAAGGGAGCGTGTTTTTGGTTCCTGCTGCTCAATAGGGATTGCAGTCGGTGGCAGGCAGCTGTGAATCTCCTTCCCTACGCTAGCAAAGTCTGGCAAAAGGGTTGCGCTTCCCATCATCCTCTGTATAATCCCACCTGCTTTGGGAAAAAGGGAGCGTGTTTTTGGTTCCTCCTGCTCAATAGGGATTGCAGTCGGTGGCAGGCAGCTGTGAATCTCCTTCCCTACGCTAACAAAGTCTGGCAAAAGGGTTGCGCTTCCCATCATCCTCTGTATAATCCCACCTGCTTTGGGAAAAAGGGAGCGTGTTTTTGGTTCCTGCTGCTCAATAGGGATTGCAGTCGGTGGCAGGCAGCTGTGAATCTCCTTCCCTACGCTAACAAAGTCTGGCAAAAGGGTTGCGCTTCCCATCATCCTCTGTATAATCCCACCTGCTTTGGGAAAAAGGGAGCGTGTTTTTGGTTCCTGCTGCTCAATAGGGATTGCAGTCGGTGGCAGGCAGCTGTGAATCTCCTTCCCTACGCTAACAAAGTCTGGCAAAAGGGTTGCGCTTCCCATCATCCTCTGTATAATCCCACCTGCTTTGGGAAAAAGGGAGCGTGTTTTTGGTTCCTGCTGCTCAATAGGGATTGCAGTCGGTGGCAGGCAGCTGTGAATCTCCTTCCCTACGCTAACAAAGTCTGGCAAAAGGGTTGCGCTTCCCATCATCCTCTGTATAATCCCACCTGCTTTGGGAAAAAGGGAGCATGTTTTTGGTTCCTGCTGCTCAATAGGGATTGCAGTCGGTGGCAGGCAGCTGTGAATCTCCTTCCCTACGCTAACAAAGTCTGGCAAAAGGGTTGCGCTTCCCATCATCCTCTGTATAATCCCACCTGCTTTGGGAAAAAGGGAGCGTGTTTTTGGTTCCTGCTGCTCAATAGGGATTGCAGTCGGTGGCAGGCAGCTGTGAATCTCCTTCCCTACGCTAACAAAGTCTGGCAAAAGGGTTGCGCTTCCCATCATCCTCTGTATAATACCACCTGCTTTGGGAAAAAGGGAGCGTGTTTTTGGTTCCTGCTGCTCAATAGGGATTGCAGTCGGTGGCAGGCAGCTGTGAATCTCCTTCCCTACGCTAACAAAGTCTGGCAAAAGGGTTGCGCTTCCCATCATCCTCTGTATAATCCCACCTGCTTTGGGAAAAAGGGAGCGTGTTTTTGGTTCCTGCTGCTCAATAGGGATTGCAGTCGGTGGCAGGCAGCTGTGAATCTCCTTCCCTACGCTAACAAAGTCTGGCAAAAGGGTTGCGCTTCCCATCATCCTCTGTATAATCCCACCTGCTTTGGGAAAAAGGGAGCGTGTTTTTGGTTCCTGCTGCTCAATAGGGATTGCAGTCGGTGGCAGGCAGCTGTGAATCTCCTTCCCTACGCTAACAAAGTCTGGCAAAAGGGTTGCGCTTCCCATCATCCTCTGTATAATCCCACCTGCTTTGGGAAAAAGGGAGCGTGTTTTTGGTTCCTGCTGCTCAATAGGGATTGCAGTCGGTGGCAGGCAGCTGTGAATCTCCTTCCCTACGCTAACAAAGTCTGGCAAAAGGGTTGCGCTTCCCATCATCCTCTGTATAATCCCACCTGCTTTGGGAAAAAGGGAGCGTGTTTTTGGTTCCTGCTGCTCAATAGGGATTGCAGTCGGTGGCAGGCAGCTGTGAATCTCCTTCCCTACGCTAGCAAAGTCTGGCAAAAGGGTTGCGCTTCCCATCATCCTCTGTATAATACCACCTGCTTTGGGAAAAAGGGAGCATGTTTTTGGTTCCTGCTGCTCAATAGGGATTGCAGTCGGTGGCAGGCAGCTGTGAATCTCCTTCCCTACGCTAACAAAGTCTGGCAAAAGGGTTGCGCTTCCCATCATCCTCTGTATAATCCCACCTGCTTTGGGAAAAAGGGAGCGTGTTTTTGGTTCCTGCTGCTCAATAGGGATTGCAGTCGGTGGCAGGCAGCTGTGAATCTCCTTCCCTACGCTAACAAAGTCTGGCAAAAGGGTTGCGCTTCCCATCATCCTCTGTATAATACCACCTGCTTTGGGAAAAAGGGAGCGTGTTTTTGGTTCCTGCTGCTCAATAGGGATTGCAGTCGGTGGCAGGCAGCTGTGAATCTCCTTCCCTACGCTAACAAAGTCTGGCAAAAGGGTTGCGCTTCCCATCATCCTCTGTATAATCCCACCTGCTTTGGGAAAAAGGGAGCGTGTTTTTGGTTCCTGCTGCTCAATAGGGATTGCAGTCGGTGGCAGGCAGCTGTGAATCTCCTTCCCTACGCTAACAAAGTCTGGCAAAAGGGTTGCGCTTCCCATCATCCTCTGTATAATACCACCTGCTTTGGGAAAAAGGGAGCGTGTTTTTGGTTCCTGCTGCTCAATAGGGATTGCAGTCGGTGGCAGGCAGCTGTGAATCTCCTTCCCTACGCTAACAAAGTCTGGCAAAAGGGTTGCGCTTCCCATCATCCTCTGTATAATACCACCTGCTTTGGGAAAAAGGGAGCATGTTTTTGGTTCCTGCTGCTCAATAGGGATTGCAGTCGGTGGCAGGCAGCTGTGAATCTCCTTCCCTACGCTAACAAAGTCTGGCAAAAGGGTTGCGCTTCCCATCATCCTCTGTATAATCCCACCTGCTTTGGGAAAAAGGGAGCGTGTTTTTGGTTCCTGCTGCTCAATAGGGATTGCAGTCGGTGGCAGGCAGCTGTGAATCTCCTTCCCTACGCTAACAAAGTCTGGCAAAAGGGCTGCGCTTCCCATCATCCTCTGTATAATACCACCTGCTTTGGGAAAAAGGGAGCATGTTTTTGGTTCCTGCTGCTCAATAGGGATTGCAGTCGGTGGCAGGCAGCTGTGAATCTCCTTCCCTACGCTAGCAAAGTCTGGCAAAAGGGCTGCGCTTCCCATCATCCTCTGTATAATACCACCTGCTTTGGGAAAAAGGGAGCGTGTTTTTGGTTCCTGCTGCTCAATAGGGATTGCAGTCGGTGGCAGGCAGCTGTGAATCTCCTTCCCTACGCTAACAAAGTCTGGCAAAAGGGCTGCGCTTCCCATCATCCTCTGTATAATACCACCTGCTTTGGGAAAAAGGGAGCGTGTTTTTGGTTCCTGCTGCTCAATAGGGATTGCAGTCGGTGGCAGGCAGCTGTGAATCTCCTTCCCTACGCTAACAAAGTCTGGCAAAAGGGTTGCGCTTCCCATCATCCTCTGTATAATCCCACCTGCTTTGGGAAAAAGGGAGCGTGTTTTTGGTTCCTGCTGCTCAATAGGGATTGCAGTCGGTGGCAGGCAGCTGTGAATCTCCTTCCCTACGCTAGCAAAGTCTGGCAAAAGGGCTGCGCTTCCCATCATCCTCTGTATAATCCCACCTGCTTTGGGAAAAAGGGAGCGTGTTTTTGGTTCCTGCTGCTCAATAGGGATTGCAGTCGGTGGCAGGCAGCTGTGAATCTCCTTCCCTACGCTAACAAAGTCTGGCAAAAGGGTTGCGCTTCCCATCATCCTCTGTATAATCCCACCTGCTTTGGGAAAAAGGGAGCATGTTTTTGGTTCCTGCTGCTCAATAGGGATTGCAGTCGGTGGCAGGCAGCTGTGAATCTCCTTCCCTACGCTAACAAAGTCTGGCAAAAGGGCTGCGCTTCCCATCATCCTCTGTATAATACCACCTGCTTTGGGAAAAAGGGAGCGTGTTTTTGGTTCCTGCTGCTCAATAGGGATTGCAGTCGGTGGCAGGCAGCTGTGAATCTCCTTCCCTACGCTAACAAAGTCTGGCAAAAGGGTTGCGCTTCCCATCATCCTCTGTATAATCCCACCTGCTTTGGGAAAAAGGGAGCATGTTTTTGGTTCCTGCTGCTCAATAGGGATTGCAGTCGGTGGCAGGCAGCTGTGAATCTCCTTCCCTACGCTAACAAAGTCTGGCAAAAGGGTTGCGCTTCCCATCATCCTCTGTATAATCCCACCTGCTTTGGGAAAAAGGGAGCATGTTTTTGGTTCCTGCTGCTCAATAGGGATTGCAGTCGGTGGCAGGCAGCTGTGAATCTCCTTCCCTACGCTAGCAAAGTCTGGCAAAAGGGCTGCGCTTCCCATCATCCTCTGTATAATCCCACCTGCTTTGGGAAAAAGGGAGCATGTTTTTGGTTCCTGCTGCTCAATAGGGATTGCAGTCGGTGGCAGGCAGCTGTGAATCTCCTTCCCTACGCTAACAAAGTCTGGCAAAAGGGTTGCGCTTCCCATCATCCTCTGTATAATCCCACCTGCTTTGGGAAAAAGGGAGCATGTTTTTGGTTCCTGCTGCTCAATAGGGATTGCAGTCGGTGGCAGGCAGCTGTGAATCTCCTTCCCTACGCTAACAAAGTCTGGCAAAAGGGCTGCGCTTCCCATCATCCTCTGTATAATACCACCTGCTTTGGGAAAAAGGGAGCATGTTTTTGGTTCCTGCTGCTCAATAGGGATTGCAGTCGGTGGCAGGCAGCTGTGAATCTCCTTCCCTACGCTAACAAAGTCTGGCAAAAGGGTTGCGCTTCCCATCATCCTCTGTATAATCCCACCTGCTTTGGGAAAAAGGGAGCATGTTTTTGGTTCCTGCTGCTCAATAGGGATTGCAGTCGGTGGCAGGCAGCTGTGAATCTCCTTCCCTACGCTAACAAAGTCTGGCAAAAGGGCTGCGCTTCCCATCATCCTCTGTATAATCCCACCTGCTTTGGGAAAAAGGGAGCGTGTTTTTGGTTCCTGCTGCTCAATAGGGATTGCAGTCGGTGGCAGGCAGCTGTGAATCTCCTTCCCTACGCTAACAAAGTCTGGCAAAAGGGTTGCGCTTCCCATCATCCTCTGTATAATCCCACCTGCTTTGGGAAAAAGGGAGCGTGTTTTTGGTTCCTGCTGCTCAATAGGGATTGCAGTCGGTGGCAGGCAGCTGTGAATCTCCTTCCCTACGCTAACAAAGTCTGGCAAAAGGGCTGCGCTTCCCATCATCCTCTGTATAATACCACCTGCTTTGGGAAAAAGGGAGCATGTTTTTGGTTCCTGCTGCTCAATAGGGATTGCAGTCGGTGGCAGGCAGCTGTGAATCTCCTTCCCTACGCTAACAAAGTCTGGCAAAAGGGCTGCGCTTCCCATCATCCTCTGTATAATACCACCTGCTTTGGGAAAAAGGGAGCATGTTTTTGGTTCCTGCTGCTCAATAGGGATTGCAGTCGGTGGCAGGCAGCTGTGAATCTCCTTCCCTACGCTAACAAAGTCTGGCAAAAGGGCTGCGCTTCCCATCATCCTCTGTATAATCCCACCTGCTTTGGGAAAAAGGGAGCGTGTTTTTGGTTCCTGCTGCTCAATAGGGATTGCAGTCGGTGGCAGGCAGCTGTGAATCTCCTTCCCTACGCTAACAAAGTCTGGCAAAAGGGTTGCGCTTCCCATCATCCTCTGTATAATCCCACCTGCTTTGGGAAAAAGGGAGCGTGTTTTTGGTTCCTGCTGCTCAATAGGGATTGCAGTCGGTGGCAGGCAGCTGTGAATCTCCTTCCCTACGCTAACAAAGTCTGGCAAAAGGGCTGCGCTTCCCATCATCCTCTGTATAATACCACCTGCTTTGGGAAAAAGGGAGCATGTTTTTGGTTCCTGCTGCTCAATAGGGATTGCAGTCGGTGGCAGGCAGCTGTGAATCTCCTTCCCTACGCTAACAAAGTCTGGCAAAAGGGCTGCGCTTCCCATCATCCTCTGTATAATCCCACCTGCTTTGGGAAAAAGGGAGCATGTTTTTGGTTCCTGCTGCTCAATAGGGATTGCAGTCGGTGGCAGGCAGCTGTGAATCTCCTTCCCTACGCTAACAAAGTCTGGCAAAAGGGTTGCGCTTCCCATCATCCTCTGTATAATACCACCTGCTTTGGGAAAAAGGGAGCGTGTTTTTGGTTCCTGCTGCTCAATAGGGATTGCAGTCGGTGGCAGGCAGCTGTGAATCTCCTTCCCTACGCTAACAAAGTCTGGCAAAAGGGCTGCGCTTCCCATCATCCTCTGTATAATACCACCTGCTTTGGGAAAAAGGGAGCATGTTTTTGGTTCCTGCTGCTCAATAGGGATTGCAGTCGGTGGCAGGCAGCTGTGAATCTCCTTCCCTACGCTAACAAAGTCTGGCAAAAGGGCTGCGCTTCCCATCATCCTCTGTATAATCCCACCTGCTTTGGGAAAAAGGGAGCATGTTTTTGGTTCCTGCTGCTCAATAGGGATTGCAGTCGGTGGCAGGCAGCTGTGAATCTCCTTCCCTACGCTAACAAAGTCTGGCAAAAGGGTTGCGCTTCCCATCATCCTCTGTATAATACCACCTGCTTTGGGAAAAAGGGAGCGTGTTTTTGGTTCCTGCTGCTCAATAGGGATTGCAGTCGGTGGCAGGCAGCTGTGAATCTCCTTCCCTACGCTAACAAAGTCTGGCAAAAGGGCTGCGCTTCCCATCATCCTCTGTATAATACCACCTGCTTTGGGAAAAAGGGAGCATGTTTTTGGTTCCTGCTGCTCAATAGGGATTGCAGTCGGTGGCAGGCAGCTGTGAATCTCCTTCCCTACGCTAACAAAGTCTGGCAAAAGGGTTGCGCTTCCCATCATCCTCTGTATAATCCCACCTGCTTTGGGAAAAAGGGAGCATGTTTTTGGTTCCTGCTGCTCAATAGGGATTGCAGTCGGTGGCAGGCAGCTGTGAATCTCCTTCCCTACGCTAGCAAAGTCTGGCAAAAGGGCTGCGCTTCCCATCATCCTCTGTATAATCCCACCTGCTTTGGGAAAAAGGGAGCATGTTTTTGGTTCCTGCTGCTCAATAGGGATTGCAGTCGGTGGCAGGCAGCTGTGAATCTCCTTCCCTACGCTAACAAAGTCTGGCAAAAGGGCTGCGCTTCCCATCATCCTCTGTATAATACCACCTGCTTTGGGAAAAAGGGAGCATGTTTTTGGTTCCTGCTGCTCAATAGGGATTGCAGTCGGTGGCAGGCAGCTGTGAATCTCCTTCCCTACGCTAACAAAGTCTGGCAAAAGGGTTGCGCTTCCCATCATCCTCTGTATAATCCCACCTGCTTTGGGAAAAAGGGAGCATGTTTTTGGTTCCTGCTGCTCAATAGGGATTGCAGTCGGTGGCAGGCAGCTGTGAATCTCCTTCCCTACGCTAACAAAGTCTGGCAAAAGGGCTGCGCTTCCCATCATCCTCTGTATAATCCCACCTGCTTTGGGAAAAAGGGAGCGTGTTTTTGGTTCCTGCTGCTCAATAGGGATTGCAGTCGGTGGCAGGCAGCTGTGAATCTCCTTCCCTACGCTAACAAAGTCTGGCAAAAGGGTTGCGCTTCCCATCATCCTCTGTATAATCCCACCTGCTTTGGGAAAAAGGGAGCGTGTTTTTGGTTCCTGCTGCTCAATAGGGATTGCAGTCGGTGGCAGGCAGCTGTGAATCTCCTTCCCTACGCTAACAAAGTCTGGCAAAAGGGCTGCGCTTCCCATCATCCTCTGTATAATCCCACCTGCTTTGGGAAAAAGGGAGCGTGTTTTTGGTTCCTGCTGCTCAATAGGGATTGCAGTCGGTGGCAGGCAGCTGTGAATCTCCTTCCCTACGCTAACAAAGTCTGGCAAAAGGGTTGCGCTTCCCATCATCCTCTGTATAATCCCACCTGCTTTGGGAAAAAGGGAGCGTGTTTTTGGTTCCTGCTGCTCAATAGGGATTGCAGTCGGTGGCAGGCAGCTGTGAATCTCCTTCCCTACGCTAACAAAGTCTGGCAAAAGGGCTGCGCTTCCCATCATCCTCTGTATAATCCCACCTGCTTTGGGAAAAAGGGAGCGTGTTTTTGGTTCCTGCTGCTCAATAGGGATTGCAGTCGGTGGCAGGCAGCTGTGAATCTCCTTCCCTACGCTAACAAAGTCTGGCAAAAGGGTTGCGCTTCCCATCATCCTCTGTATAATCCCACCTGCTTTGGGAAAAAGGGAGCGTGTTTTTGGTTCCTGCTGCTCAATAGGGATTGCAGTCGGTGGCAGGCAGCTGTGAATCTCCTTCCCTACGCTAACAAAGTCTGGCAAAAGGGCTGCGCTTCCCATCATCCTCTGTATAATACCACCTGCTTTGGGAAAAAGGGAGCATGTTTTTGGTTCCTGCTGCTCAATAGGGATTGCAGTCGGTGGCAGGCAGCTGTGAATCTCCTTCCCTACGCTAACAAAGTCTGGCAAAAGGGCTGCGCTTCCCATCATCCTCTGTATAATCCCACCTGCTTTGGGAAAAAGGGAGCGTGTTTTTGGTTCCTGCTGCTCAATAGGGATTGCAGTCGGTGGCAGGCAGCTGTGAATCTCCTTCCCTACGCTAACAAAGTCTGGCAAAAGGGCTGCGCTTCCCATCATCCTCTGTATAATACCACCTGCTTTGGGAAAAAGGGAGCATGTTTTTGGTTCCTGCTGCTCAATAGGGATTGCAGTCGGTGGCAGGCAGCTGTGAATCTCCTTCCCTACGCTAACAAAGTCTGGCAAAAGGGCTGCGCTTCCCATCATCCTCTGTATAATCCCACCTGCTTTGGGAAAAAGGGAGCATGTTTTTGGTTCCTGCTGCTCAATAGGGATTGCAGTCGGTGGCAGGCAGCTGTGAATCTCCTTCCCTACGCTAACAAAGTCTGGCAAAAGGGTTGCGCTTCCCATCATCCTCTGTATAATACCACCTGCTTTGGGAAAAAGGGAGCGTGTTTTTGGTTCCTGCTGCTCAATAGGGATTGCAGTCGGTGGCAGGCAGCTGTGAATCTCCTTCCCTACGCTAACAAAGTCTGGCAAAAGGGCTGCGCTTCCCATCATCCTCTGTATAATACCACCTGCTTTGGGAAAAAGGGAGCATGTTTTTGGTTCCTGCTGCTCAATAGGGATTGCAGTCGGTGGCAGGCAGCTGTGAATCTCCTTCCCTACGCTAACAAAGTCTGGCAAAAGGGCTGCGCTTCCCATCATCCTCTGTATAATCCCACCTGCTTTGGGAAAAAGGGAGCGTGTTTTTGGTTCCTGCTGCTCAATAGGGATTGCAGTCGGTGGCAGGCAGCTGTGAATCTCCTTCCCTACGCTAACAAAGTCTGGCAAAAGGGTTGCGCTTCCCATCATCCTCTGTATAATACCACCTGCTTTGGGAAAAAGGGAGCGTGTTTTTGGTTCCTGCTGCTCAATAGGGATTGCAGTCGGTGGCAGGCAGCTGTGAATCTCCTTCCCTACGCTAGCAAAGTCTGGCAAAAGGGCTGCGCTTCCCATCATCCTCTGTATAATACCACCTGCTTTGGGAAAAAGGGAGCGTGTTTTTGGTTCCTGCTGCTCAATAGGGATTGCAGTCGGTGGCAGGCAGCTGTGAATCTCCTTCCCTACGCTAACAAAGTCTGGCAAAAGGGTTGCGCTTCCCATCATCCTCTGTATAATACCACCTGCTTTGGGAAAAAGGGAGCGTGTTTTTGGTTCCTGCTGCTCAATAGGGATTGCAGTCGGTGGCAGGCAGCTGTGAATCTCCTTCCCTACGCTAACAAAGTCTGGCAAAAGGGCTGCGCTTCCCATCATCCTCTGTATAATCCCACCTGCTTTGGGAAAAAGGGAGCGTGTTTTTGGTTCCTGCTGCTCAATAGGGATTGCAGTCGGTGGCAGGCAGCTGTGAATCTCCTTCCCTACGCTAACAAAGTCTGGCAAAAGGGTTGCGCTTCCCATCATCCTCTGTATAATACCACCTGCTTTGGGAAAAAGGGAGCGTGTTTTTGGTTCCTGCTGCTCAATAGGGATTGCAGTCGGTGGCAGGCAGCTGTGAATCTCCTTCCCTACGCTAGCAAAGTCTGGCAAAAGGGCTGCGCTTCCCATCATCCTCTGTATAATACCACCTGCTTTGGGAAAAAGGGAGCGTGTTTTTGGTTCCTGCTGCTCAATAGGGATTGCAGTCGGTGGCAGGCAGCTGTGAATCTCCTTCCCTACGCTAACAAAGTCTGGCAAAAGGGTTGCGCTTCCCATCATCCTCTGTATAATACCACCTGCTTTGGGAAAAAGGGAGCGTGTTTTTGGTTCCTGCTGCTCAATAGGGATTGCAGTCGGTGGCAGGCAGCTGTGAATCTCCTTCCCTACGCTAACAAAGTCTGGCAAAAGGGTTGCGCTTCCCATCATCCTCTGTATAATACCACCTGCTTTGGGAAAAAGGGAGCATGTTTTTGGTTCCTGCTGCTCAATAGGGATTGCAGTCGGTGGCAGGCAGCTGTGAATCTCCTTCCCTACGCTAACAAAGTCTGGCAAAAGGGCTGCGCTTCCCATCATCCTCTGTATAATCCCACCTGCTTTGGGAAAAAGGGAGCGTGTTTTTGGTTCCTGCTGCTCAATAGGGATTGCAGTCGGTGGCAGGCAGCTGTGAATCTCCTTCCCTACGCTAACAAAGTCTGGCAAAAGGGTTGCGCTTCCCATCATCCTCTGTATAATACCACCTGCTTTGGGAAAAAGGGAGCGTGTTTTTGGTTCCTGCTGCTCAATAGGGATTGCAGTCGGTGGCAGGCAGCTGTGAATCTCCTTCCCTACGCTAACAAAGTCTGGCAAAAGGGTTGCGCTTCCCATCATCCTCTGTATAATCCCACCTGCTTTGGGAAAAAGGGAGCGTGTTTTTGGTTCCTGCTGCTCAATAGGGATTGCAGTCGGTGGCAGGCAGCTGTGAATCTCCTTCCCTACGCTAACAAAGTCTGGCAAAAGGGTTGCGCTTCCCATCATCCTCTGTATAATACCACCTGCTTTGGGAAAAAGGGAGCGTGTTTTTGGTTCCTGCTGCTCAATAGGGATTGCAGTCGGTGGCAGGCAGCTGTGAATCTCCTTCCCTACGCTAACAAAGTCTGGCAAAAGGGTTGCGCTTCCCATCATCCTCTGTATAATCCCACCTGCTTTGGGAAAAAGGGAGCGTGTTTTTGGTTCCTGCTGCTCAATAGGGATTGCAGTCGGTGGCAGGCAGCTGTGAATCTCCTTCCCTACGCTAACAAAGTCTGGCAAAAGGGCTGCGCTTCCCATCATCCTCTGTATAATACCACCTGCTTTGGGAAAAAGGGAGCGTGTTTTTGGTTCCTGCTGCTCAATAGGGATTGCAGTCGGTGGCAGGCAGCTGTGAATCTCCTTCCCTACGCTAACAAAGTCTGGCAAAAGGGCTGCGCTTCCCATCATCCTCTGTATAATACCACCTGCTTTGGGAAAAAGGGAGCGTGTTTTTGGTTCCTGCTGCTCAATAGGGATTGCAGTCGGTGGCAGGCAGCTGTGAATCTCCTTCCCTACGCTAACAAAGTCTGGCAAAAGGGTTGCGCTTCCCATCATCCTCTGTATAATACCACCTGCTTTGGGAAAAAGGGAGCATGTTTTTGGTTCCTGCTGCTCAATAGGGATTGCAGTCGGTGGCAGGCAGCTGTGAATCTCCTTCCCTACGCTAGCAAAGTCTGGCAAAAGGGTTGCGCTTCCCATCATCCTCTGTATAATACCACCTGCTTTGGGAAAAAGGGAGCATGTTTTTGGTTCCTGCTGCTCAATAGGGATTGCAGTCGGTGGCAGGCAGCTGTGAATCTCCTTCCCTACGCTAACAAAGTCTGGCAAAAGGGTTGCGCTTCCCATCATCCTCTGTATAATACCACCTGCTTTGGGAAAAAGGGAGCGTGTTTTTGGTTCCTGCTGCTCAATAGGGATTGCAGTCGGTGGCAGGCAGCTGTGAATCTCCTTCCCTACGCTAGCAAAGTCTGGCAAAAGGGTTGCGCTTCCCATCATCCTCTGTATAATCCCACCTGCTTTGGGAAAAAGGGAGCGTGTTTTTGGTTCCTGCTGCTCAATAGGGATTGCAGTCGGTGGCAGGCAGCTGTGAATCTCCTTCCCTACGCTAACAAAGTCTGGCAAAAGGGCTGCGCTTCCCATCATCCTCTGTATAATCCCACCTGCTTTGGGAAAAAGGGAGCGTGTTTTTGGTTCCTGCTGCTCAATAGGGATTGCAGTCGGTGGCAGGCAGCTGTGAATCTCCTTCCCTACGCTAGCAAAGTCTGGCAAAAGGGTTGCGCTTCCCATCATCCTCCGTATAATACCACCTGCTTTGGGAAAAAGGGAGCATGTTTTTGGTTCCTGCTGCTCAATAGGGATTGCAGTCGGTGGCAGGCAGCTGTGAATCTCCTTCCCTACGCTAACAAAGTCTGGCAAAAGGGCTGCGCTTCCCATCATCCTCTGTATAATCCCACCTGCTTTGGGAAAAAGGGAGCGTGTTTTTGGTTCCTGCTGCTCAATAGGGATTGCAGTCGGTGGCAGGCAGCTGTGAATCTCCTTCCCTACGCTAACAAAGTCTGGCAAAAGGGCTGCGCTTCCCATCATCCTCTGTATAATACCACCTGCTTTGGGAAAAAGGGAGCGTGTTTTTGGTTCCTGCTGCTCAATAGGGATTGCAGTCGGTGGCAGGCAGCTGTGAATCTCCTTCCCTACGCTAGCAAAGTCTGGCAAAAGGGCTGCGCTTCCCATCATCCTCTGTATAATACCACCTGCTTTGGGAAAAAGGGAGCGTGTTTTTGGTTCCTGCTGCTCAATAGGGATTGCAGTCGGTGGCAGGCAGCTGTGAATCTCCTTCCCTACGCTAACAAAGTCTGGCAAAAGGGTTGCGCTTCCCATCATCCTCTGTATAATACCACCTGCTTTGGGAAAAAGGGAGCGTGTTTTTGGTTCCTGCTGCTCAATAGGGATTGCAGTCGGTGGCAGGCAGCTGTGAATCTCCTTCCCTACGCTAACAAAGTCTGGCAAAAGGGTTGCGCTTCCCATCATCCTCTGTATAATCCCACCTGCTTTGGGAAAAAGGGAGCATGTTTTTGGTTCCTGCTGCTCAATAGGGATTGCAGTCGGTGGCAGGCAGCTGTGAATCTCCTTCCCTACGCTAGCAAAGTCTGGCAAAAGGGTTGCGCTTCCCATCATCCTCCGTATAATACCACCTGCTTTGGGAAAAAGGGAGCGTGTTTTTGGTTCCTGCTGCTCAATAGGGATTGCAGTCGGTGGCAGGCAGCTGTGAATCTCCTTCCCTACGCTAACAAAGTCTGGCAAAAGGGTTGCGCTTCCCATCATCCTCCGTATAATACCACCTGCTTTGGGAAAAAGGGAGCGTGTTTTTGGTTCCTGCTGCTCAATAGGGATTGCAGTCGGTGGCAGGCAGCTGTGAATCTCCTTCCCTACGCTAACAAAGTCTGGCAAAAGGGCTGCGCTTCCCATCATCCTCTGTATAATACCACCTGCTTTGGGAAAAAGGGAGCGTGTTTTTGGTTCCTGCTGCTCAATAGGGATTGCAGTCGGTGGCAGGCAGCTGTGAATCTCCTTCCCTACGCTAGCAAAGTCTGGCAAAAGGGTTGCGCTTCCCATCATCCTCCGTATAATACCACCTGCTTTGGGAAAAAGGGAGCGTGTTTTTGGTTCCTGCTGCTCAATAGGGATTGCAGTCGGTGGCAGGCAGCTGTGAATCTCCTTCCCTACGCTAACAAAGTCTGGCAAAAGGGCTGCGCTTCCCATCATCCTCTGTATAATCCCACCTGCTTTGGGAAAAAGGGAGCGTGTTTTTGGTTCCTGCTGCTCAATAGGGATTGCAGTCGGTGGCAGGCAGCTGTGAATCTCCTTCCCTACGCTAACAAAGTCTGGCAAAAGGGTTGCGCTTCCCATCATCCTCTGTATAATCCCACCTGCTTTGGGAAAAAGGGAGCATGTTTTTGGTTCCTGCTGCTCAATAGGGATTGCAGTCGGTGGCAGGCAGCTGTGAATCTCCTTCCCTACGCTAACAAAGTCTGGCAAAAGGGCTGCGCTTCCCATCATCCTCTGTATAATACCACCTGCTTTGGGAAAAAGGGAGCGTGTTTTTGGTTCCTGCTGCTCAATAGGGATTGCAGTCGGTGGCAGGCAGCTGTGAATCTCCTTCCCTACGCTAACAAAGTCTGGCAAAAGGGCTGCGCTTCCCATCATCCTCTGTATAATACCACCTGCTTTGGGAAAAAGGGAGCGTGTTTTTGGTTCCTGCTGCTCAATAGGGATTGCAGTCGGTGGCAGGCAGCTGTGAATCTCCTTCCCTACGCTAACAAAGTCTGGCAAAAGGGCTGCGCTTCCCATCATCCTCTGTATAATCCCACCTGCTTTGGGAAAAAGGGAGCGTGTTTTTGGTTCCTGCTGCTCAATAGGGATTGCAGTCGGTGGCAGGCAGCTGTGAATCTCCTTCCCTACGCTAACAAAGTCTGGCAAAAGGGTTGCGCTTCCCATCATCCTCTGTATAATCCCACCTGCTTTGGGAAAAAGGGAGCATGTTTTTGGTTCCTGCTGCTCAATAGGGATTGCAGTCGGTGGCAGGCAGCTGTGAATCTCCTTCCCTACGCTAACAAAGTCTGGCAAAAGGGTTGCGCTTCCCATCATCCTCTGTATAATCCCACCTGCTTTGGGAAAAAGGGAGCGTGTTTTTGGTTCCTGCTGCTCAATAGGGATTGCAGTCGGTGGCAGGCAGCTGTGAATCTCCTTCCCTACGCTAACAAAGTCTGGCAAAAGGGCTGCGCTTCCCATCATCCTCTGTATAATCCCACCTGCTTTGGGAAAAAGGGAGCATGTTTTTGGTTCCTGCTGCTCAATAGGGATTGCAGTCGGTGGCAGGCAGCTGTGAATCTCCTTCCCTACGCTAACAAAGTCTGGCAAAAGGGTTGCGCTTCCCATCATCCTCTGTATAATCCCACCTGCTTTGGGAAAAAGGGAGCATGTTTTTGGTTCCTGCTGCTCAATAGGGATTGCAGTCGGTGGCAGGCAGCTGTGAATCTCCTTCCCTACGCTAACAAAGTCTGGCAAAAGGGTTGCGCTTCCCATCATCCTCTGTATAATCCCACCTGCTTTGGGAAAAAGGGAGCGTGTTTTTGGTTCCTGCTGCTCAATAGGGATTGCAGTCGGTGGCAGGCAGCTGTGAATCTCCTTCCCTACGCTAACAAAGTCTGGCAAAAGGGCTGCGCTTCCCATCATCCTCTGTATAATCCCACCTGCTTTGGGAAAAAGGGAGCATGTTTTTGGTTCCTGCTGCTCAATAGGGATTGCAGTCGGTGGCAGGCAGCTGTGAATCTCCTTCCCTACGCTAACAAAGTCTGGCAAAAGGGTTGCGCTTCCCATCATCCTCTGTATAATCCCACCTGCTTTGGGAAAAAGGGAGCATGTTTTTTGTTCCTGCTGCTCAATAGGGATTGCAGTCGGTGGCAGGCAGCTGTGAATCTCCTTCCCTACGCTAACAAAGTCTGGCAAAAGGGTTGCGCTTCCCATCATCCTCTGTATAATCCCACCTGCTTTGGGAAAAAGGGAGCGTGTTTTTGGTTCCTGCTGCTCAATAGGGATTGCAGTCGGTGGCAGGCAGCTGTGAATCTCCTTCCCTACGCTAACAAAGTCTGGCAAAAGGGCTGCGCTTCCCATCATCCTCTGTATAATACCACCTGCTTTGGGAAAAAGGGAGCGTGTTTTTGGTTCCTGCTGCTCAATAGGGATTGCAGTCGGTGGCAGGCAGCTGTGAATCTCCTTCCCTACGCTAACAAAGTCTGGCAAAAGGGCTGCGCTTCCCATCATCCTCTGTATAATCCCACCTGCTTTGGGAAAAAGGGAGCGTGTTTTTGGTTCCTGCTGCTCAATAGGGATTGCAGTCGGTGGCAGGCAGCTGTGAATCTCCTTCCCTACGCTAGCAAAGTCTGGCAAAAGGGTTGCGCTTCCCATCATCCTCCGTATAATACCACCTGCTTTGGGAAAAAGGGAGCGTGTTTTTGGTTCCTGCTGCTCAATAGGGATTGCAGTCGGTGGCAGGCAGCTGTGAATCTCCTTCCCTACGCTAACAAAGTCTGGCAAAAGGGCTGCGCTTCCCATCATCCTCTGTATAATCCCACCTGCTTTGGGAAAAAGGGAGCGTGTTTTTGGTTCCTGCTGCTCAATAGGGATTGCAGTCGGTGGCAGGCAGCTGTGAATCTCCTTCCCTACGCTAACAAAGTCTGGCAAAAGGGTTGCGCTTCCCATCATCCTCCGTATAATACCACCTGCTTTGGGAAAAAGGGAGCATGTTTTTGGTTCCTGCTGCTCAATAGGGATTGCAGTCGGTGGCAGGCAGCTGTGAATCTCCTTCCCTACGCTAGCAAAGTCTGGCAAAAGGGTTGCGCTTCCCATCATCCTCTGTATAATACCACCTGCTTTGGGAAAAAGGGAGCGTGTTTTTGGTTCCTGCTGCTCAATAGGGATTGCAGTCGGTGGCAGGCAGCTGTGAATCTCCTTCCCTACGCTAACAAAGTCTGGCAAAAGGGTTGCGCTTCCCATCATCCTCTGTATAATACCACCTGCTTTGGGAAAAAGGGAGCATGTTTTTGGTTCCTGCTGCTCAATAGGGATTGCAGTCGGTGGCAGGCAGCTGTGAATCTCCTTCCCTACGCTAACAAAGTCTGGCAAAAGGGTTGCGCTTCCCATCATCCTCTGTATAATACCACCTGCTTTGGGAAAAAGGGAGCGTGTTTTTGGTTCCTGCTGCTCAATAGGGATTGCAGTCGGTGGCAGGCAGCTGTGAATCTCCTTCCCTACGCTAGCAAAGTCTGGCAAAAGGGTTGCGCTTCCCATCATCCTCTGTATAATACCACCTGCTTTGGGAAAAAGGGAGCGTGTTTTTGGTTCCTGCTGCTCAATAGGGATTGCAGTCGGTGGCAGGCAGCTGTGAATCTCCTTCCCTACGCTAACAAAGTCTGGCAAAAGGGTTGCGCTTCCCATCATCCTCTGTATAATACCACCTGCTTTGGGAAAAAGGGAGCATGTTTTTGGTTCCTGCTGCTCAATAGGGATTGCAGTCGGTGGCAGGCAGCTGTGAATCTCCTTCCCTACGCTAACAAAGTCTGGCAAAAGGGTTGCGCTTCCCATCATCCTCCGTATAATCCCACCTGCTTTGGGAAAAAGGGAGCATGTTTTTGGTTCCTGCTGCTCAATAGGGATTGCAGTCGGTGGCAGGCAGCTGTGAATCTCCTTCCCTACGCTAACAAAGTCTGGCAAAAGGGTTGCGCTTCCCATCATCCTCTGTATAATCCCACCTGCTTTGGGAAAAAGGGAGCATGTTTTTGGTTCCTGCTGCTCAATAGGGATTGCAGTCGGTGGCAGGCAGCTGTGAATCTCCTTCCCTACGCTAACAAAGTCTGGCAAAAGGGTTGCGCTTCCCATCATCCTCTGTATAATCCCACCTGCTTTGGGAAAAAGGGAGCGTGTTTTTGGTTCCTGCTGCTCAATAGGGATTGCAGTCGGTGGCAGGCAGCTGTGAATCTCCTTCCCTACGCTAGCAAAGTCTGGCAAAAGGGTTGCGCTTCCCATCATCCTCTGTATAATCCCACCTGCTTTGGGAAAAAGGGAGCATGTTTTTGGTTCCTGCTGCTCAATAGGGATTGCAGTCGGTGGCAGGCAGCTGTGAATCTCCTTCCCTACGCTAGCAAAGTCTGGCAAAAGGGTTGCGCTTCCCATCATCCTCTGTATAATCCCACCTGCTTTGGGAAAAAGGGAGCGTGTTTTTGGTTCCTGCTGCTCAATAGGGATTGCAGTCGGTGGCAGGCAGCTGTGAATCTCCTTCCCTACGCTAGCAAAGTCTGGCAAAAGGGTTGCGCTTCCCATCATCCTCTGTATAATCCCACCTGCTTTGGGAAAAAGGGAGCATGTTTTTGGTTCCTGCTGCTCAATAGGGATTGCAGTCGGTGGCAGGCAGCTGTGAATCTCCTTCCCTACGCTAGCAAAGTCTGGCAAAAGGGTTGCGCTTCCCATCATCCTCTGTATAATCCCACCTGCTTTGGGAAAAAGGGAGCGTGTTTTTGGTTCCTGCTGCTCAATAGGGATTGCAGTCGGTGGCAGGCAGCTGTGAATCTCCTTCCCTACGCTAGCAAAGTCTGGCAAAAGGGTTGCGCTTCCCATCATCCTCTGTATAATACCACCTGCTTTGGGAAAAAGGGAGCGTGTTTTTGGTTCCTGCTGCTCAATAGGGATTGCAGTCGGTGGCAGGCAGCTGTGAATCTCCTTCCCTACGCTAGCAAAGTCTGGCAAAAGGGTTGCGCTTCCCATCATCCTCTGTATAATCCCACCTGCTTTGGGAAAAAGGGAGCGTGTTTTTGGTTCCTGCTGCTCAATAGGGATTGCAGTCGGTGGCAGGCAGCTGTGAATCTCCTTCCCTACGCTAACAAAGTCTGGCAAAAGGGTTGCGCTTCCCATCATCCTCTGTATAATCCCACCTGCTTTGGGAAAAAGGGAGCGTGTTTTTGGTTCCTGCTGCTCAATAGGGATTGCAGTCGGTGGCAGGCAGCTGTGAATCTCCTTCCCTACGCTAACAAAGTCTGGCAAAAGGGCTGCGCTTCCCATCATCCTCTGTATAATACCACCTGCTTTGGGAAAAAGGGAGCGTGTTTTTGGTTCCTGCTGCTCAATAGGGATTGCAGTCGGTGGCAGGCAGCTGTGAATCTCCTTCCCTACGCTAGCAAAGTCTGGCAAAAGGGCTGCGCTTCCCATCATCCTCTGTATAATACCACCTGCTTTGGGAAAAAGGGAGCGTGTTTTTGGTTCCTGCTGCTCAATAGGGATTGCAGTCGGTGGCAGGCAGCTGTGAATCTCCTTCCCTACGCTAACAAAGTCTGGCAAAAGGGCTGCGCTTCCCATCATCCTCTGTATAATACCACCTGCTTTGGGAAAAAGGGAGCGTGTTTTTGGTTCCTGCTGCTCAATAGGGATTGCAGTCGGTGGCAGGCAGCTGTGAATCTCCTTCCCTACGCTAACAAAGTCTGGCAAAAGGGTTGCGCTTCCCATCATCCTCTGTATAATACCACCTGCTTTGGGAAAAAGGGAGCGTGTTTTTGGTTCCTGCTGCTCAATAGGGATTGCAGTCGGTGGCAGGCAGCTGTGAATGTCCTTCCCTACGCTAACAAAGTCTGGCAAAAGGGCTGCGCTTCCCATCATCCTCTGTATAATACCACCTGCTTTGGGAAAAAGGGAGCGTGTTTTTGGTTCCTGCTGCTCAATAGGGATTGCAGTCGGTGGCAGGCAGCTGTGAATCTCCTTCCCTACGCTAACAAAGTCTGGCAAAAGGGTTGCGCTTCCCATCATCCTCTGTATAATCCCACCTGCTTTGGGAAAAAGGGAGCGTGTTTTTGGTTCCTGCTGCTCAATAGGGATTGCAGTCGGTGGCAGGCAGCTGTGAATCTCCTTCCCTACGCTAACAAAGTCTGGCAAAAGGGCTGCGCTTCCCATCATCCTCTGTATAATACCACCTGCTTTGGGAAAAAGGGAGCGTGTTTTTGGTTCCTGCTGCTCAATAGGGATTGCAGTCGGTGGCAGGCAGCTGTGAATCTCCTTCCCTACGCTAACAAAGTCTGGCAAAAGGGTTGCGCTTCCCATCATCCTCTGTATAATCCCACCTGCTTTGGGAAAAAGGGAGCATGTTTTTGGTTCCTGCTGCTCAATAGGGATTGCAGTCGGTGGCAGGCAGCTGTGAATCTCCTTCCCTACGCTAACAAAGTCTGGCAAAAGGGTTGCGCTTCCCATCATCCTCTGTATAATACCACCTGCTTTGGGAAAAAGGGAGCGTGTTTTTGGTTCCTGCTGCTCAATAGGGATTGCAGTCGGTGGCAGGCAGCTGTGAATCTCCTTCCCTACGCTAACAAAGTCTGGCAAAAGGGTTGCGCTTCCCATCATCCTCTGTATAATACCACCTGCTTTGGGAAAAAGGGAGCGTGTTTTTGGTTCCTGCTGCTCAATAGGGATTGCAGTCGGTGGCAGGCAGCTGTGAATCTCCTTCCCTACGCTAACAAAGTCTGGCAAAAGGGTTGCGCTTCCCATCATCCTCTGTATAATCCCACCTGCTTTGGGAAAAAGGGAGCATGTTTTTGGTTCCTGCTGCTCAATAGGGATTGCAGTCGGTGGCAGGCAGCTGTGAATCTCCTTCCCTACGCTAACAAAGTCTGGCAAAAGGGTTGCGCTTCCCATCATCCTCTGTATAATACCACCTGCTTTGGGAAAAAGGGAGCGTGTTTTTGGTTCCTGCTGCTCAATAGGGATTGCAGTCGGTGGCAGGCAGCTGTGAATCTCCTTCCCTACGCTAACAAAGTCTGGCAAAAGGGCTGCGCTTCCCATCATCCTCTGTATAATACCACCTGCTTTGGGAAAAAGGGAGCATGTTTTTGGTTCCTGCTGCTCAATAGGGATTGCAGTCGGTGGCAGGCAGCTGTGAATCTCCTTCCCTACGCTAACAAAGTCTGGCAAAAGGGCTGCGCTTCCCATCATCCTCTGTATAATACCACCTGCTTTGGGAAAAAGGGAGCGTGTTTTTGGTTCCTGCTGCTCAATAGGGATTGCAGTCGGTGGCAGGCAGCTGTGAATCTCCTTCCCTACGCTAACAAAGTCTGGCAAAAGGGTTGCGCTTCCCATCATCCTCTGTATAATCCCACCTGCTTTGGGAAAAAGGGAGCGTGTTTTTGGTTCCTGCTGCTCAATAGGGATTGCAGTCGGTGGCAGGCAGCTGTGAATCTCCTTCCCTACGCTAACAAAGTCTGGCAAAAGGGCTGCGCTTCCCATCATCCTCTGTATAATCCCACCTGCTTTGGGAAAAAGGGAGCATGTTTTTGGTTCCTGCTGCTCAATAGGGATTGCAGTCGGTGGCAGGCAGCTGTGAATCTCCTTCCCTACGCTAACAAAGTCTGGCAAAAGGGTTGCGCTTCCCATCATCCTCTGTATAATCCCACCTGCTTTGGGAAAAAGGGAGCATGTTTTTTGTTCCTGCTGCTCAATAGGGATTGCAGTCGGTGGCAGGCAGCTGTGAATCTCCTTCCCTACGCTAACAAAGTCTGGCAAAAGGGTTGCGCTTCCCATCATCCTCTGTATAATCCCACCTGCTTTGGGAAAAAGGGAGCGTGTTTTTGGTTCCTGCTGCTCAATAGGGATTGCAGTCGGTGGCAGGCAGCTGTGAATCTCCTTCCCTACGCTAACAAAGTCTGGCAAAAGGGCTGCGCTTCCCATCATCCTCTGTATAATACCACCTGCTTTGGGAAAAAGGGAGCGTGTTTTTGGTTCCTGCTGCTCAATAGGGATTGCAGTCGGTGGCAGGCAGCTGTGAATCTCCTTCCCTACGCTAACAAAGTCTGGCAAAAGGGCTGCGCTTCCCATCATCCTCTGTATAATCCCACCTGCTTTGGGAAAAAGGGAGCGTGTTTTTGGTTCCTGCTGCTCAATAGGGATTGCAGTCGGTGGCAGGCAGCTGTGAATCTCCTTCCCTACGCTAGCAAAGTCTGGCAAAAGGGTTGCGCTTCCCATCATCCTCCGTATAATACCACCTGCTTTGGGAAAAAGGGAGCGTGTTTTTGGTTCCTGCTGCTCAATAGGGATTGCAGTCGGTGGCAGGCAGCTGTGAATCTCCTTCCCTACGCTAACAAAGTCTGGCAAAAGGGCTGCGCTTCCCATCATCCTCTGTATAATCCCACCTGCTTTGGGAAAAAGGGAGCGTGTTTTTGGTTCCTGCTGCTCAATAGGGATTGCAGTCGGTGGCAGGCAGCTGTGAATCTCCTTCCCTACGCTAACAAAGTCTGGCAAAAGGGTTGCGCTTCCCATCATCCTCCGTATAATACCACCTGCTTTGGGAAAAAGGGAGCATGTTTTTGGTTCCTGCTGCTCAATAGGGATTGCAGTCGGTGGCAGGCAGCTGTGAATCTCCTTCCCTACGCTAGCAAAGTCTGGCAAAAGGGTTGCGCTTCCCATCATCCTCTGTATAATACCACCTGCTTTGGGAAAAAGGGAGCGTGTTTTTGGTTCCTGCTGCTCAATAGGGATTGCAGTCGGTGGCAGGCAGCTGTGAATCTCCTTCCCTACGCTAACAAAGTCTGGCAAAAGGGTTGCGCTTCCCATCATCCTCTGTATAATACCACCTGCTTTGGGAAAAAGGGAGCATGTTTTTGGTTCCTGCTGCTCAATAGGGATTGCAGTCGGTGGCAGGCAGCTGTGAATCTCCTTCCCTACGCTAACAAAGTCTGGCAAAAGGGTTGCGCTTCCCATCATCCTCTGTATAATACCACCTGCTTTGGGAAAAAGGGAGCGTGTTTTTGGTTCCTGCTGCTCAATAGGGATTGCAGTCGGTGGCAGGCAGCTGTGAATCTCCTTCCCTACGCTAGCAAAGTCTGGCAAAAGGGTTGCGCTTCCCATCATCCTCTGTATAATACCACCTGCTTTGGGAAAAAGGGAGCGTGTTTTTGGTTCCTGCTGCTCAATAGGGATTGCAGTCGGTGGCAGGCAGCTGTGAATCTCCTTCCCTACGCTAACAAAGTCTGGCAAAAGGGTTGCGCTTCCCATCATCCTCTGTATAATACCACCTGCTTTGGGAAAAAGGGAGCATGTTTTTGGTTCCTGCTGCTCAATAGGGATTGCAGTCGGTGGCAGGCAGCTGTGAATCTCCTTCCCTACGCTAACAAAGTCTGGCAAAAGGGTTGCGCTTCCCATCATCCTCCGTATAATCCCACCTGCTTTGGGAAAAAGGGAGCATGTTTTTGGTTCCTGCTGCTCAATAGGGATTGCAGTCGGTGGCAGGCAGCTGTGAATCTCCTTCCCTACGCTAACAAAGTCTGGCAAAAGGGTTGCGCTTCCCATCATCCTCTGTATAATCCCACCTGCTTTGGGAAAAAGGGAGCATGTTTTTGGTTCCTGCTGCTCAATAGGGATTGCAGTCGGTGGCAGGCAGCTGTGAATCTCCTTCCCTACGCTAACAAAGTCTGGCAAAAGGGTTGCGCTTCCCATCATCCTCTGTATAATCCCACCTGCTTTGGGAAAAAGGGAGCGTGTTTTTGGTTCCTGCTGCTCAATAGGGATTGCAGTCGGTGGCAGGCAGCTGTGAATCTCCTTCCCTACGCTAGCAAAGTCTGGCAAAAGGGTTGCGCTTCCCATCATCCTCTGTATAATCCCACCTGCTTTGGGAAAAAGGGAGCATGTTTTTGGTTCCTGCTGCTCAATAGGGATTGCAGTCGGTGGCAGGCAGCTGTGAATCTCCTTCCCTACGCTAGCAAAGTCTGGCAAAAGGGTTGCGCTTCCCATCATCCTCTGTATAATCCCACCTGCTTTGGGAAAAAGGGAGCGTGTTTTTGGTTCCTGCTGCTCAATAGGGATTGCAGTCGGTGGCAGGCAGCTGTGAATCTCCTTCCCTACGCTAGCAAAGTCTGGCAAAAGGGTTGCGCTTCCCATCATCCTCTGTATAATCCCACCTGCTTTGGGAAAAAGGGAGCATGTTTTTGGTTCCTGCTGCTCAATAGGGATTGCAGTCGGTGGCAGGCAGCTGTGAATCTCCTTCCCTACGCTAGCAAAGTCTGGCAAAAGGGTTGCGCTTCCCATCATCCTCTGTATAATCCCACCTGCTTTGGGAAAAAGGGAGCGTGTTTTTGGTTCCTGCTGCTCAATAGGGATTGCAGTCGGTGGCAGGCAGCTGTGAATCTCCTTCCCTACGCTAGCAAAGTCTGGCAAAAGGGTTGCGCTTCCCATCATCCTCTGTATAATACCACCTGCTTTGGGAAAAAGGGAGCGTGTTTTTGGTTCCTGCTGCTCAATAGGGATTGCAGTCGGTGGCAGGCAGCTGTGAATCTCCTTCCCTACGCTAGCAAAGTCTGGCAAAAGGGTTGCGCTTCCCATCATCCTCTGTATAATCCCACCTGCTTTGGGAAAAAGGGAGCGTGTTTTTGGTTCCTGCTGCTCAATAGGGATTGCAGTCGGTGGCAGGCAGCTGTGAATCTCCTTCCCTACGCTAACAAAGTCTGGCAAAAGGGTTGCGCTTCCCATCATCCTCTGTATAATCCCACCTGCTTTGGGAAAAAGGGAGCGTGTTTTTGGTTCCTGCTGCTCAATAGGGATTGCAGTCGGTGGCAGGCAGCTGTGAATCTCCTTCCCTACGCTAACAAAGTCTGGCAAAAGGGCTGCGCTTCCCATCATCCTCTGTATAATACCACCTGCTTTGGGAAAAAGGGAGCGTGTTTTTGGTTCCTGCTGCTCAATAGGGATTGCAGTCGGTGGCAGGCAGCTGTGAATCTCCTTCCCTACGCTAGCAAAGTCTGGCAAAAGGGCTGCGCTTCCCATCATCCTCTGTATAATACCACCTGCTTTGGGAAAAAGGGAGCGTGTTTTTGGTTCCTGCTGCTCAATAGGGATTGCAGTCGGTGGCAGGCAGCTGTGAATCTCCTTCCCTACGCTAACAAAGTCTGGCAAAAGGGCTGCGCTTCCCATCATCCTCTGTATAATACCACCTGCTTTGGGAAAAAGGGAGCGTGTTTTTGGTTCCTGCTGCTCAATAGGGATTGCAGTCGGTGGCAGGCAGCTGTGAATCTCCTTCCCTACGCTAACAAAGTCTGGCAAAAGGGTTGCGCTTCCCATCATCCTCTGTATAATACCACCTGCTTTGGGAAAAAGGGAGCATGTTTTTGGTTCCTGCTGCTCAATAGGGATTGCAGTCGGTGGCAGGCAGCTGTGAATCTCCTTCCCTACGCTAACAAAGTCTGGCAAAAGGGTTGCGCTTCCCATCATCCTCTGTATAATCCCACCTGCTTTGGGAAAAAGGGAGCGTGTTTTTGGTTCCTGCTGCTCAATAGGGATTGCAGTCGGTGGCAGGCAGCTGTGAATCTCCTTCCCTACGCTAACAAAGTCTGGCAAAAGGGCTGCGCTTCCCATCATCCTCTGTATAATACCACCTGCTTTGGGAAAAAGGGAGCGTGTTTTTGGTTCCTGCTGCTCAATAGGGATTGCAGTCGGTGGCAGGCAGCTGTGAATCTCCTTCCCTACGCTAACAAAGTCTGGCAAAAGGGTTGCGCTTCCCATCATCCTCTGTATAATCCCACCTGCTTTGGGAAAAAGGGAGCATGTTTTTGGTTCCTGCTGCTCAATAGGGATTGCAGTCGGTGGCAGGCAGCTGTGAATCTCCTTCCCTACGCTAACAAAGTCTGGCAAAAGGGTTGCGCTTCCCATCATCCTCTGTATAATACCACCTGCTTTGGGAAAAAGGGAGCGTGTTTTTGGTTCCTGCTGCTCAATAGGGATTGCAGTCGGTGGCAGGCAGCTGTGAATCTCCTTCCCTACGCTAACAAAGTCTGGCAAAAGGGCTGCGCTTCCCATCATCCTCTGTATAATCCCACCTGCTTTGGGAAAAAGGGAGCATGTTTTTGGTTCCTGCTGCTCAATAGGGATTGCAGTCGGTGGCAGGCAGCTGTGAATCTCCTTCCCTACGCTAACAAAGTCTGGCAAAAGGGTTGCGCTTCCCATCATCCTCTGTATAATACCACCTGCTTTGGGAAAAAGGGAGCGTGTTTTTGGTTCCTGCTGCTCAATAGGGATTGCAGTCGGTGGCAGGCAGCTGTGAATCTCCTTCCCTACGCTAACAAAGTCTGGCAAAAGGGTTGCGCTTCCCATCATCCTCTGTATAATCCCACCTGCTTTGGGAAAAAGGGAGCGTGTTTTTGGTTCCTGCTGCTCAATAGGGATTGCAGTCGGTGGCAGGCAGCTGTGAATCTCCTTCCCTACGCTAGCAAAGTCTGGCGAAAGGGTTGCGCTTCCCATCATCCTCTGTATAATCCCACCTGCTTTGGGAAAAAGGGAGCATGTTTTTGGTTCCTGCTGCTCAATAGGGATTGCAGTCGGTGGCAGGCAGCTGTGAATCTCCTTCCCTACGCTAACAAAGTCTGGCAAAAGGGTTGCGCTTCCCATCATCCTCTGTATAATACCACCTGCTTTGGGAAAAAGGGAGCGTGTTTTTGGTTCCTGCTGCTCAATAGGGATTGCAGTCGGTGGCAGGCAGCTGTGAATCTCCTTCCCTACGCTAACAAAGTCTGGCAAAAGGGTTGCGCTTCCCATCATCCTCTGTATAATCCCACCTGCTTTGGGAAAAAGGGAGCGTGTTTTTGGTTCCTGCTGCTCAATAGGGATTGCAGTCGGTGGCAGGCAGCTGTGAATCTCCTTCCCTACGCTAACAAAGTCTGGCAAAAGGGTTGCGCTTCCCATCATCCTCTGTATAATACCACCTGCTTTGGGAAAAAGGGAGCGTGTTTTTGGTTCCTGCTGCTCAATAGGGATTGCAGTCGGTGGCAGGCAGCTGTGAATCTCCTTCCCTACGCTAACAAAGTCTGGCAAAAGGGCTGCGCTTCCCATCATCCTCTGTATAATCCCACCTGCTTTGGGAAAAAGGGAGCGTGTTTTTGGTTCCTGCTGCTCAATAGGGATTGCAGTCGGTGGCAGGCAGCTGTGAATCTCCTTCCCTACGCTAACAAAGTCTGGCAAAAGGGTTGCGCTTCCCATCATCCTCTGTATAATACCACCTGCTTTGGGAAAAAGGGAGCGTGTTTTTGGTTCCTGCTGCTCAATAGGGATTGCAGTCGGTGGCAGGCAGCTGTGAATCTCCTTCCCTACGCTAACAAAGTCTGGCAAAAGGGCTGCGCTTCCCATCATCCTCTGTATAATCCCACCTGCTTTGGGAAAAAGGGAGCGTGTTTTTGGTTCCTGCTGCTCAATAGGGATTGCAGTCGGTGGCAGGCAGCTGTGAATCTCCTTCCCTACGCTAACAAAGTCTGGCAAAAGGGTTGCGCTTCCCATCATCCTCTGTATAATACCACCTGCTTTGGGAAAAAGGGAGCGTGTTTTTGGTTCCTGCTGCTCAATAGGGATTGCAGTCGGTGGCAGGCAGCTGTGAATCTCCTTCCCTACGCTAACAAAGTCTGGCAAAAGGGCTGCGCTTCCCATCATCCTCTGTATAATACCACCTGCTTTGGGAAAAAGGGAGCATGTTTTTGGTTCCTGCTGCTCAATAGGGATTGCAGTCGGTGGCAGGCAGCTGTGAATCTCCTTCCCTACGCTAACAAAGTCTGGCAAAAGGGCTGCGCTTCCCATCATCCTCTGTATAATACCACCTGCTTTGGGAAAAAGGGAGCATGTTTTTGGTTCCTGCTGCTCAATAGGGATTGCAGTCGGTGGCAGGCAGCTGTGAATCTCCTTCCCTACGCTAGCAAAGTCTGGCAAAAGGGTTGCGCTTCCCATCATCCTCTGTATAATACCACCTGCTTTGGGAAAAAGGGAGCATGTTTTTGGTTCCTGCTGCTCAATAGGGATTGCAGTCGGTGGCAGGCAGCTGTGAATCTCCTTCCCTACGCTAACAAAGTCTGGCAAAAGGGTTGCGCTTCCCATCATCCTCTGTATAATACCACCTGCTTTGGGAAAAAGGGAGCGTGTTTTTGGTTCCTGCTGCTCAATAGGGATTGCAGTCGGTGGCAGGCAGCTGTGAATCTCCTTCCCTACGCTAACAAAGTCTGGCAAAAGGGTTGCGCTTCCCATCATCCTCTGTATAATACCACCTGCTTTGGGAAAAAGGGAGCGTGTTTTTGGTTCCTGCTGCTCAATAGGGATTGCAGTCGGTGGCAGGCAGCTGTGAATCTCCTTCCCTACGCTAACAAAGTCTGGCAAAAGGGCTGCGCTTCCCATCATCCTCTGTATAATACCACCTGCTTTGGGAAAAAGGGAGCATGTTTTTGGTTCCTGCTGCTCAATAGGGATTGCAGTCGGTGGCAGGCAGCTGTGAATCTCCTTCCCTACGCTAACAAAGTCTGGCAAAAGGGCTGCGCTTCCCATCATCCTCTGTATAATACCACCTGCTTTGGGAAAAAGGGAGCATGTTTTTGGTTCCTGCTGCTCAATAGGGATTGCAGTCGGTGGCAGGCAGCTGTGAATCTCCTTCCCTACGCTAGCAAAGTCTGGCAAAAGGGCTGCGCTTCCCATCATCCTCTGTATAATCCCACCTGCTTTGGGAAAAAGGGAGCGTGTTTTTGGTTCCTGCTGCTCAATAGGGATTGCAGTCGGTGGCAGGCAGCTGTGAATCTCCTTCCCTACGCTAACAAAGTCTGGCAAAAGGGTTGCGCTTCCCATCATCCTCTGTATAATACCACCTGCTTTGGGAAAAAGGGAGCGTGTTTTTGGTTCCTGCTGCTCAATAGGGATTGCAGTCGGTGGCAGGCAGCTGTGAATCTCCTTCCCTACGCTAACAAAGTCTGGCAAAAGGGTTGCGCTTCCCATCATCCTCTGTATAATACCACCTGCTTTGGGAAAAAGGGAGCGTGTTTTTGGTTCCTGCTGCTCAATAGGGATTGCAGTCGGTGGCAGGCAGCTGTGAATCTCCTTCCCTACGCTAACAAAGTCTGGCAAAAGGGTTGCGCTTCCCATCATCCTCTGTATAATACCACCTGCTTTGGGAAAAAGGGAGCGTGTTTTTGGTTCCTGCTGCTCAATAGGGATTGCAGTCGGTGGCAGGCAGCTGTGAATCTCCTTCCCTACGCTAACAAAGTCTGGCAAAAGGGCTGCGCTTCCCATCATCCTCTGTATAATCCCACCTGCTTTGGGAAAAAGGGAGCGTGTTTTTGGTTCCTGCTGCTCAATAGGGATTGCAGTCGGTGGCAGGCAGCTGTGAATCTCCTTCCCTACGCTAACAAAGTCTGGCAAAAGGGTTGCGCTTCCCATCATCCTCTGTATAATACCACCTGCTTTGGGAAAAAGGGAGCATGTTTTTGGTTCCTGCTGCTCAATAGGGATTGCAGTCGGTGGCAGGCAGCTGTGAATCTCCTTCCCTACGCTAACAAAGTCTGGCAAAAGGGTTGCGCTTCCCATCATCCTCTGTATAATCCCACCTGCTTTGGGAAAAAGGGAGCGTGTTTTTGGTTCCTGCTGCTCAATAGGGATTGCAGTCGGTGGCAGGCAGCTGTGAATCTCCTTCCCTACGCTAACAAAGTCTGGCAAAAGGGTTGCGCTTCCCATCATCCTCTGTATAATCCCACCTGCTTTGGGAAAAAGGGAGCGTGTTTTTGGTTCCTGCTGCTCAATAGGGATTGCAGTCGGTGGCAGGCAGCTGTGAATCTCCTTCCCTACGCTAACAAAGTCTGGCAAAAGGGTTGCGCTTCCCATCATCCTCTGTATAATACCACCTGCTTTGGGAAAAAGGGAGCGTGTTTTTGGTTCCTGCTGCTCAATAGGGATTGCAGTCGGTGGCAGGCAGCTGTGAATCTCCTTCCCTACGCTAACAAAGTCTGGCAAAAGGGCTGCGCTTCCCATCATCCTCTGTATAATCCCACCTGCTTTGGGAAAAAGGGAGCGTGTTTTTGGTTCCTGCTGCTCAATAGGGATTGCAGTCGGTGGCAGGCAGCTGTGAATCTCCTTCCCTACGCTAACAAAGTCTGGCAAAAGGGTTGCGCTTCCCATCATCCTCTGTATAATACCACCTGCTTTGGGAAAAAGGGAGCATGTTTTTGGTTCCTGCTGCTCAATAGGGATTGCAGTCGGTGGCAGGCAGCTGTGAATCTCCTTCCCTACGCTAACAAAGTCTGGCAAAAGGGTTGCGCTTCCCATCATCCTCTGTATAATACCACCTGCTTTGGGAAAAAGGGAGCGTGTTTTTGGTTCCTGCTGCTCAATAGGGATTGCAGTCGGTGGCAGGCAGCTGTGAATCTCCTTCCCTACGCTAGCAAAGTCTGGCAAAAGGGCTGCGCTTCCCATCATCCTCCGTATAATACCACCTGCTTTGGGAAAAAGGGAGCGTGTTTTTGGTTCCTGCTGCTCAATAGGGATTGCAGTCGGTGGCAGGCAGCTGTGAATCTCCTTCCCTACGCTAACAAAGTCTGGCAAAAGGGCTGCGCTTCCCATCATCCTCTGTATAATACCACCTGCTTTGGGAAAAAGGGAGCGTGTTTTTGGTTCCTGCTGCTCAATAGGGATTGCAGTCGGTGGCAGGCAGCTGTGAATCTCCTTCCCTACGCTAACAAAGTCTGGCAAAAGGGCTGCGCTTCCCATCATCCTCTGTATAATCCCACCTGCTTTGGGAAAAAGGGAGCATGTTTTTGGTTCCTGCTGCTCAATAGGGATTGCAGTCGGTGGCAGGCAGCTGTGAATCTCCTTCCCTACGCTAGCAAAGTCTGGCAAAAGGGTTGCGCTTCCCATCATCCTCTGTATAATACCACCTGCTTTGGGAAAAAGGGAGCATGTTTTTGGTTCCTGCTGCTCAATAGGGATTGCAGTCGGTGGCAGGCAGCTGTGAATCTCCTTCCCTACGCTAGCAAAGTCTGGCAAAAGGGTTGCGCTTCCCATCATCCTCTGTATAATCCCACCTGCTTTGGGAAAAAGGGAGCATGTTTTTGGTTCCTGCTGCTCAATAGGGATTGCAGTCGGTGGCAGGCAGCTGTGAATCTCCTTCCCTACGCTAACAAAGTCTGGCAAAAGGGTTGCGCTTCCCATCATCCTCCGTATAATACCACCTGCTTTGGGAAAAAGGGAGCGTGTTTTTGGTTCCTGCTGCTCAATAGGGATTGCAGTCGGTGGCAGGCAGCTGTGAATCTCCTTCCCTACGCTAGCAAAGTCTGGCAAAAGGGTTGCGCTTCCCATCATCCTCTGTATAATACCACCTGCTTTGGGAAAAAGGGAGCGTGTTTTTGGTTCCTGCTGCTCAATAGGGATTGCAGTCGGTGGCAGGCAGCTGTGAATCTCCTTCCCTACGCTAACAAAGTCTGGCAAAAGGGCTGCGCTTCCCATCATCCTCTGTATAATCCCACCTGCTTTGGGAAAAAGGGAGCGTGTTTTTGGTTCCTGCTGCTCAATAGGGATTGCAGTCGGTGGCAGGCAGCTGTGAATCTCCTTCCCTACGCTAACAAAGTCTGGCAAAAGGGTTGCGCTTCCCATCATCCTCTGTATAATCCCACCTGCTTTGGGAAAAAGGGAGCATGTTTTTGGTTCCTGCTGCTCAATAGGGATTGCAGTCGGTGGCAGGCAGCTGTGAATCTCCTTCCCTACGCTAGCAAAGTCTGGCAAAAGGGTTGCGCTTCCCATCATCCTCCGTATAATTCCACCTGCTTTGGGAAAAAGGGAGCGTGTTTTTGGTTCCTGCTGCTCAATAGGGATTGCAGTCGGTGGCAGGCAGCTGTGAATCTCCTTCCCTACGCTAGCAAAGTCTGGCAAAAGGGCTGCGCTTCCCATCATCCTCTGTATAATCCCACCTGCTTTGGGAAAAAGGGAGCATGTTTTTGGTTCCTGCTGCTCAATAGGGATTGCAGTCGGTGGCAGGCAGCTGTGAATCTCCTTCCCTACGCTAACAAAGTCTGGCAAAAGGGTTGCGCTTCCCATCATCCTCTGTATAATCCCACCTGCTTTGGGAAAAAGGGAGCGTGTTTTTGGTTCCTGCTGCTCAATAGGGATTGCAGTCGGTGGCAGGCAGCTGTGAATCTCCTTCCCTACGCTAACAAAGTCTGGCAAAAGGGTTGCGCTTCCCATCATCCTCCGTATAATCCCACCTGCTTTGGGAAAAAGGGAGCATGTTTTTGGTTCCTGCTGCTCAATAGGGATTGCAGTCGGTGGCAGGCAGCTGTGAATCTCCTTCCCTACGCTAGCAAAGTCTGGCAAAAGGGTTGCGCTTCCCATCATCCTCTGTATAATACCACCTGCTTTGGGAAAAAGGGAGCGTGTTTTTGGTTCCTGCTGCTCAATAGGGATTGCAGTCGGTGGCAGGCAGCTGTGAATCTCCTTCCCTACGCTAGCAAAGTCTGGCAAAAGGGTTGCGCTTCCCATCATCCTCTGTATAATACCACCTGCTTTGGGAAAAAGGGAGCGTGTTTTTGGTTCCTGCTGCTCAATAGGGATTGCAGTCGGTGGCAGGCAGCTGTGAATCTCCTTCCCTACGCTAGCAAAGTCTGGCAAAAGGGTTGCGCTTCCCATCATCCTCTGTATAATCCCACCTGCTTTGGGAAAAAGGGAGCATGTTTTTGGTTCCTGCTGCTCAATAGGGATTGCAGTCGGTGGCAGGCAGCTGTGAATCTCCTTCCCTACGCTAACAAAGTCTGGCAAAAGGGTTGCGCTTCCCATCATCCTCTGTATAATCCCACCTGCTTTGGGAAAAAGGGAGCATGTTTTTGGTTCCTGCTGCTCAATAGGGATTGCAGTCGGTGGCAGGCAGCTGTGAATCTCCTTCCCTACGCTAACAAAGTCTGGCAAAAGGGTTGCGCTTCCCATCATCCTCCGTATAATACCACCTGCTTTGGGAAAAAGGGAGCGTGTTTTTGGTTCCTGCTGCTCAATAGGGATTGCAGTCGGTGGCAGGCAGCTGTGAATCTCCTTCCCTACGCTAGCAAAGTCTGGCAAAAGGGTTGCGCTTCCCATCATCCTCTGTATAATACCACCTGCTTTGGGAAAAAGGGAGCGTGTTTTTGGTTCCTGCTGCTCAATAGGGATTGCAGTCGGTGGCAGGCAGCTGTGAATCTCCTTCCCTACGCTAACAAAGTCTGGCAAAAGGGCTGCGCTTCCCATCATCCTCTGTATAATCCCACCTGCTTTGGGAAAAAGGGAGCGTGTTTTTGGTTCCTGCTGCTCAATAGGGATTGCAGTCGGTGGCAGGCAGCTGTGAATCTCCTTCCCTACGCTAACAAAGTCTGGCAAAAGGGTTGCGCTTCCCATCATCCTCTGTATAATCCCACCTGCTTTGGGAAAAAGGGAGCATGTTTTTGGTTCCTGCTGCTCAATAGGGATTGCAGTCGGTGGCAGGCAGCTGTGAATCTCCTTCCCTACGCTAGCAAAGTCTGGCAAAAGGGTTGCGCTTCCCATCATCCTCCGTATAATACCACCTGCTTTGGGAAAAAGGGAGCATGTTTTTGGTTCCTGCTGCTCAATAGGGATTGCAGTCGGTGGCAGGCAGCTGTGAATCTCCTTCCCTACGCTAGCAAAGTCTGGCAAAAGGGTTGCGCTTCCCATCATCCTCTGTATAATCCCACCTGCTTTGGGAAAAAGGGAGCGTGTTTTTGGTTCCTGCTGCTCAATAGGGATTGCAGTCGGTGGCAGGCAGCTGTGAATCTCCTTCCCTACGCTAACAAAGTCTGGCAAAAGGGCTGCGCTTCCCATCATCCTCTGTATAATACCACCTGCTTTGGGAAAAAGGGAGCATGTTTTTGGTTCCTGCTGCTCAATAGGGATTGCAGTCGGTGGCAGGCAGCTGTGAATCTCCTTCCCTACGCTAGCAAAGTCTGGCAAAAGGGCTGCGCTTCCCATCATCCTCTGTATAATACCACCTGCTTTGGGAAAAAGGGAGCGTGTTTTTGGTTCCTGCTGCTCAATAGGGATTGCAGTCGGTGGCAGGCAGCTGTGAATCTCCTTCCCTACGCTAACAAAGTCTGGCAAAAGGGCTGCGCTTCCCATCATCCTCCGTATAATACCACCTGCTTTGGGAAAAAGGGAGCATGTTTTTGGTTCCTGCTGCTCAATAGGGATTGCAGTCGGTGGCAGGCAGCTGTGAATCTCCTTCCCTACGCTAGCAAAGTCTGGCAAAAGGGTTGCGCTTCCCATCATCCTCCGTATAATACCACCTGCTTTGGGAAAAAGGGAGCATGTTTTTGGTTCCTGCTGCTCAATAGGGATTGCAGTCGGTGGCAGGCAGCTGTGAATCTCCTTCCCTACGCTAGCAAAGTCTGGCAAAAGGGTTGCGCTTCCCATCATCCTCTGTATAATACCACCTGCTTTGGGAAAAAGGGAGCGTGTTTTTGGTTCCTGCTGCTCAATAGGGATTGCAGTCGGTGGCAGGCAGCTGTGAATCTCCTTCCCTACGCTAACAAAGTCTGGCAAAAGGGCTGCGCTTCCCATCATCCTCTGTATAATACCACCTGCTTTGGGAAAAAGGGAGCGTGTTTTTGGTTCCTGCTGCTCAATAGGGATTGCAGTCGGTGGCAGGCAGCTGTGAATCTCCTTCCCTACGCTAACAAAGTCTGGCAAAAGGGCTGCGCTTCCCATCATCCTCCGTATAATACCACCTGCTTTGGGAAAAAGGGAGCATGTTTTTGGTTCCTGCTGCTCAATAGGGATTGCAGTCGGTGGCAGGCAGCTGTGAATCTCCTTCCCTACGCTAGCAAAGTCTGGCAAAAGGGTTGCGCTTCCCATCATCCTCTGTATAATCCCACCTGCTTTGGGAAAAAGGGAGCATGTTTTTGGTTCCTGCTGCTCAATAGGGATTGCAGTCGGTGGCAGGCAGCTGTGAATCTCCTTCCCTACGCTAACAAAGTCTGGCAAAAGGGCTGCGCTTCCCATCATCCTCTGTATAATCCCACCTGCTTTGGGAAAAAGGGAGCATGTTTTTGGTTCCTGCTGCTCAATAGGGATTGCAGTCGGTGGCAGGCAGCTGTGAATCTCCTTCCCTACGCTAACAAAGTCTGGCAAAAGGGCTGCGCTTCCCATCATCCTCTGTATAATCCCACCTGCTTTGGGAAAAAGGGAGCATGTTTTTGGTTCCTGCTGCTCAATAGGGATTGCAGTCGGTGGCAGGCAGCTGTGAATCTCCTTCCCTACGCTAGCAAAGTCTGGCAAAAGGGTTGCGCTTCCCATCATCCTCTGTATAATCCCACCTGCTTTGGGAAAAAGGGAGCGTGTTTTTGGTTCCTGCTGCTCAATAGGGATTGCAGTCGGTGGCAGGCAGCTGTGAATCTCCTTCCCTACGCTAACAAAGTCTGGCAAAAGGGCTGCGCTTCCCATCATCCTCTGTATAATACCACCTGCTTTGGGAAAAAGGGAGCGTGTTTTTGGTTCCTGCTGCTCAATAGGGATTGCAGTCGGTGGCAGGCAGCTGTGAATCTCCTTCCCTACGCTAACAAAGTCTGGCAAAAGGGCTGCGCTTCCCATCATCCTCTGTATAATACCACCTGCTTTGGGAAAAAGGGAGCGTGTTTTTGGTTCCTGCTGCTCAATAGGGATTGCAGTCGGTGGCAGGCAGCTGTGAATCTCCTTCCCTACGCTAACAAAGTCTGGCAAAAGGGTTGCGCTTCCCATCATCCTCTGTATAATACCACCTGCTTTGGGAAAAAGGGAGCGTGTTTTTGGTTCCTGCTGCTCAATAGGGATTGCAGTCGGTGGCAGGCAGCTGTGAATCTCCTTCCCTACGCTAACAAAGTCTGGCAAAAGGGCTGCGCTTCCCATCATCCTCTGTATAATCCCACCTGCTTTGGGAAAAAGGGAGCGTGTTTTTGGTTCCTGCTGCTCAATAGGGATTGCAGTCGGTGGCAGGCAGCTGTGAATCTCCTTCCCTACGCTAACAAAGTCTGGCAAAAGGGCTGCGCTTCCCATCATCCTCTGTATAATACCACCTGCTTTGGGAAAAAGGGAGCGTGTTTTTGGTTCCTGCTGCTCAATAGGGATTGCAGTCGGTGGCAGGCAGCTGTGAATCTCCTTCCCTACGCTAACAAAGTCTGGCAAAAGGGTTGCGCTTCCCATCATCCTCTGTATAATACCACCTGCTTTGGGAAAAAGGGAGCGTGTTTTTGGTTCCTGCTGCTCAATAGGGATTGCAGTCGGTGGCAGGCAGCTGTGAATCTCCTTCCCTACGCTAGCAAAGTCTGGCAAAAGGGCTGCGCTTCCCATCATCCTCTGTATAATACCACCTGCTTTGGGAAAAAGGGAGCGTGTTTTTGGTTCCTGCTGCTCAATAGGGATTGCAGTCGGTGGCAGGCAGCTGTGAATCTCCTTCCCTACGCTAGCAAAGTCTGGCAAAAGGGTTGCGCTTCCCATCATCCTCTGTATAATACCACCTGCTTTGGGAAAAAGGGAGCATGTTTTTGGTTCCTGCTGCTCAATAGGGATTGCAGTCGGTGGCAGGCAGCTGTGAATCTCCTTCCCTACGCTAGCAAAGTCTGGCAAAAGGGTTGCGCTTCCCATCATCCTCCGTATAATACCACCTGCTTTGGGAAAAAGGGAGCGTGTTTTTGGTTCCTGCTGCTCAATAGGGATTGCAGTCGGTGGCAGGCAGCTGTGAATCTCCTTCCCTACGCTAGCAAAGTCTGGCAAAAGGGTTGCGCTTCCCATCATCCTCCGTATAATACCACCTGCTTTGGGAAAAAGGGAGCGTGTTTTTGGTTCCTGCTGCTCAATAGGGATTGCAGTCGGTGGCAGGCAGCTGTGAATCTCCTTCCCTACGCTAGCAAAGTCTGGCAAAAGGGTTGCGCTTCCCATCATCCTCTGTATAATCCCACCTGCTTTGGGAAAAAGGGAGCGTGTTTTTGGTTCCTGCTGCTCAATAGGGATTGCAGTCGGTGGCAGGCAGCTGTGAATCTCCTTCCCTACGCTAACAAAGTCTGGCAAAAGGGTTGCGCTTCCCATCATCCTCTGTATAATCCCACCTGCTTTGGGAAAAAGGGAGCATGTTTTTGGTTCCTGCTGCTCAATAGGGATTGCAGTCGGTGGCAGGCAGCTGTGAATCTCCTTCCCTACGCTAACAAAGTCTGGCAAAAGGGTTGCGCTTCCCATCATCCTCTGTATAATGCCACCTGCTTTGGGAAAAAGGGAGCGTGTTTTTGGTTCCTGCTGCTCAATAGGGATTGCAGTCGGTGGCAGGCAGCTGTGAATCTCCTTCCCTACGCTAACAAAGTCTGGCAAAAGGGTTGCGCTTCCCATCATCCTCTGTATAATGCCACCTGCTTTGGGAAAAAGGGAGCGTGTTTTTGGTTCCTGCTGCTCAATAGGGATTGCAGTCGGTGGCAGGCAGCTGTGAATCTCCTTCCCTACGCTAACAAAGTCTGGCAAAAGGGTTGCGCTTCCCATCATCCTCTGTATAATCCCACCTGCTTTGGGAAAAAGGGAGCGTGTTTTTGGTTCCTGCTGCTCAATAGGGATTGCAGTCGGTGGCAGGCAGCTGTGAATCTCCTTCCCTACGCTAACAAAGTCTGGCAAAAGGGTTGCGCTTCCCATCATCCTCTGTATAATACCACCTGCTTTGGGAAAAAGGGAGCGTGTTTTTGGTTCCTGCTGCTCAATAGGGATTGCAGTCGGTGGCAGGCAGCTGTGAATCTCCTTCCCTACGCTAACAAAGTCTGGCAAAAGGGTTGCGCTTCCCATCATCCTCTGTATAATGCCACCTGCTTTGGGAAAAAGGGAGCGTGTTTTTGGTTCCTGCTGCTCAATAGGGATTGCAGTCGGTGGCAGGCAGCTGTGAATCTCCTTCCCTACGCTAACAAAGTCTGGCAAAAGGGTTGCGCTTCCCATCATCCTCTGTATAATCCCACCTGCTTTGGGAAAAAGGGAGCATGTTTTTGGTTCCTGCTGCTCAATAGGGATTGCAGTCGGTGGCAGGCAGCTGTGAATCTCCTTCCCTACGCTAACAAAGTCTGGCAAAAGGGCTGCGCTTCCCATCATCCTCTGTATAATCCCACCTGCTTTGGGAAAAAGGGAGCGTGTTTTTGGTTCCCCCTCTTTCCTTTCTTCTCAGCTGCTCAAGTTGGGCTTCTCCTATTAACCCTAGTAAGGTTTGGAAAATACAGGTATCCCCTTTTTTACGTATAACAATAAGAACAACTGTAATAGAAGGGTTTGCGTCAGTTAATAGACCCTGAACACATTGCCAATCAAGAAACAACACATCTTTCCCCCCAGTAACACAATACCTTCCTCCCTTCTATAAGCTGAAAACACTCCCGTTATCATGAAGCGTTCAGCTGAACCCGGGTCTGGTGGAGCAAGTCCTGCTAGTGGTCAAGCAACACCCCGGACACTGTGGGGGGCCAAAAAAGTTAGGGTGGGTCCCATCCGTCTGGAACGTGGAACGATGGGAGTGGATGGACTTGATGAAGAAGCTGGCTGTTCGACTGCTGAAAGTTCATGATAACCCCACCCCTCCACCCGCTACTGACAGTGAGGAGGAGGTAGTACCATCAAATCATAGTCTTTCTCATGCTGCTGAAAGGGTGCCCACAACTCCTATCTCCCTGGGCGTCGGCACAGTGGCTGTGGGGAGGCCAAGGTCATATATTTGGGACCATTTCCATGTCCACTCTCAGTGTGCCACTTTGGCAGTTTGTAGACACTGTGGGGCAAATATCAGCAGAGGCAGAGACCTGAGACATCTTGCGACCTCGGGGTTGAGTTCTCACTTGAAGCGACACCATCCCTCCATTTCGCTAGGAGGGGGAACTGCAAGCCCTTGCAGTGGCAGCATTAGCACACAAAGTTCTCCTGGTGAAGATGGTGGAAGGCGGCAGACACAGTCCACCTTGGAGGATTGGGGCATGCCTTTAGCCAGGAAGAGAACGGGGGAAACATTACCCACACCCCAGCAGATAACCCAAACTGTGGGAGAGATGATGGCCCTTGATCACCATCCCTTCCGCCTGGTTGAACAAGAAGGCTTCGTACGCCTTATGAAACGGCTGTGCCCCCGCTACAAAATCCCCTCCTGTGACACCTTTTCCAGAAAAGTTATTCCCGGCTTGTACGAGGGCTGTAAGGAACGCATTTCCCAGATGTTGCGTAGCGCCATGGGAGGACACATCCATTTTACCTCTGACATTTGGTCAAGCTTGGGAGGAGGCCATTCCTACCTCTCTCTCACGGCACATTGGTGGGAGAAGGAAGGCACTATGGATACATCCCATCGTTGGGCACTCCTCGCGTTGGAGGTTGTTGATCGAGATCACAAGGCAGAGACCATCTGCAGCTCTCTGGAAAACATTATGGGGGAGTGGATGCGGTGCAGGCCGGAAGAAATGAGGAGGGGCTTTATGGTGACTGACACTGGGAAAAATATGATCAAAGCGGTTGAAAGTGCAGGGTTTTTGAATGTGTCCTGCATGGCCCACTTGCTTCACAATACCGTCAAGGAAGGTTTAAAGAGCCCGGAAGAGCAGCCAGCCAGCACCGCAAACATCGCCCTGCTGATCGAGCGCTGTAGAAAGATCGCGGGCTACTTCCACAGGAGCATCAAGGCAGCCCGGCAGCTGAGAGACAGGCAGAGCCTTGAAGGCCTCCCGCAGCACAAGCTGCTCCAGGACGTTTCTACCCGGTGGAATTCAACCTATAAGATGCTCGAACGCATGGTCGAGCAGCAGAAGGCGGTACACGGCATCTCCCTTACATTGGTTGCGCCTGTTAGCAAGCTTGTTCCAACTAAGCAAGAGTGGGACACCGTCTCCCAGCTAGTAGACGTACTAAAGCCATTCAAACATGCCACTGACACCCTTTGGGAATCAAAAGCCCTTCTTAGCCAGGCAGTGCCCATGGTCTTGAGGCTAAGGAGGCACCTAGAAAGGCTTGGGGCCGGTCGAACACTGGACTCCCTGGCTGGACCGCTGACACCGCCGGCCCAGGAGGTGGTGAGGAGGTTGTCCTTTGCTGTACGGAAACACCTTGAGCCACTTCTTTCCAGCAAGGTCCATATGCTGGCGGCCTTGTGTGATCCACGGCTAAAGTACAACGTCTGCCCAAAAGACTTTACCGTGTGGAAGGCCCAACTAGTTAACCTTGTAAGGGAGGTCTTTGCTGCCAGGGTGGGGGAAACGGGCACAGTGGCCCCTCAACCGGAAATGCCTGCCACCCCCAGCACTAGCGCTAGTGGCGAGACTGATAGTCCCGGGGAGCCGGCAGGGGGTTGCCGTAGGGTTACGAATCTCCAGCCGCGACCAGGAAACGTTTTTTTTGCAGAGACGGTGGCCATACTAGCCTGCTCGGAAGATTCCTCTTTGCTGGCTTCTGCGCAAAAGGTAGACTCGGCCGAATGCTCGGTCAACAGGTACTTTGAGGAGCCTCCTGAGATAATTTCTTGTGATCCATTGGCCTATTGGGCTTCACGTGATCTCATGTGGCCGGATCTGTCGCACGTAGCCCGCCAGTTCCTCAGCTGTCCTCCCACGAGCGTGCAGAGCGAAAGGGTCTTCAGCCTAGCGGGAGATGTAGTCACGCCCCACCGCAGCTTGCTGGACCCGCAAACAGTTGAGAAACTGGTCTTCCTGAAGGCCAACCTTCCCGTGTTGAATTTCCCCGATTTGGATTTTGACATTGACGCCTCCTAGAACAACAGTTCTCCTCCTTTAAGCTGCTCTGCTTCTGATTAACTTTGGCTATTTTTGTTGGGGGGCGGAGTTGCCCCTTTGGCCTATGTCCAACAACTCTCTCCTCTATCCTACCATGCTTTCCTTCCTCTCATCCCTTCTGTTCTCGTCTTTATCATCACACACTGTTGCCCACTTTCGTTTTTGGGTAAATCAATCTCTAGGGGCCGTTCCCTGAGGTTCCTATAGGTTTTGTCTCCCGTAATAATGATTCTGGCTGGGAAGAAGGATATTCAGGGGGAACTTAGTCTATAAAAGCCAAGGTAGGAAATGCATCCGCTTTGGGTTCAGAACGGATTAAATTCAAATCTCTACCCTTTTTTTGGCAAAAAATATTTCGGGAATGAGCCATGACTAAGGTCTTCTCCAGATCCTCTCAGTTACTGAACAGAAAGAACATTGTTATAATCGATGTGGATTCTTCGGTAAGACATATTTGGTGAAGGAATACGGCAGAGTCTCACTTTACAGAGATAACGGTCCATCAGAATCTTTGTGGCTGCTAGACACAGATGTGTCTTGCCGCGGTAAGTAGTACACCTCGGCCTTGGTCACCACTTCTCTAAATTGTCTTCCACTCTGCCCGTGCTCGCGGACGGTGCCGTTTGGCCGTCAGGGAGTGTGCCTTTGCGGCTGCTAGTGACCTGTGGGCGCAGGTTCTCTGGCTAAGGAAGTGCTTTTTGCTGGTTTGTTAGCGGGACGATAGAAGACGGTGGAATCACACCGCAGTAAGTAGGACACCTCGGCCTTGGTCACCATTTGTCAAAATTGTTGTCCACTGTCCCATTACCTTGAGAGGGTGGTCGACGCTCTGCCTGTGGGACGGCCGCCTTATGGTCCCCGCGCCCTCTGGACGTGCACGCGGACGGTGCCGTTTGGCCGTCAGGGAGTGTGTCTTTGCGGCTGCTAGTGACCTGTGGGCGCAGGTCCTCTGGCTGCGAAAGTGCTTTTTGCTGGTTTGTTGGCGGGATGATAGAAGACGGTGGAATCACACCGCAGTAAGTGGGACACCTCGGCCTTCGCCACCACTTCTCAAAATTGTCTTCTTCCACTGTCCCATCACCTTGAGAGGCTATGGTCGACGCTGTGGCCGCAGGACGGCCGACTGATGGTCCCTGTGCCTTCTGGCCGCGCACATGGACGGTGCCGTTTGACCGTCAGGGCGTGTTCCTTTGAGGCTGCTAGTGACCTGTGGGCGCAGGTTCTCTGGCTTCGAAAGTGCTTTTTGCTGGTTTGTTGGCGGGACGATAGAAGAGGGTGGAATCACACCGCAGTAAGTCTTTCACTCTGAGCTCAGAGTTGTAGTCTTCTCCGAGCTATGGAGAACTCTCGGACGGATTCACAAAAGACTTCCCTGTCGGACATCAACGGCGACATATCCTTCAAGTCCATGCCATCCTGATGCTTTGCCTGTAATTTCACTACCTCCTTGAAGCGGCCGGGCATTATAACATGGAGGATGGACCAGTTGGATCTTCTTACACTCCCAGGCACTGCCCTGTTTTTCCAAAAGCAATTAAGTTCAAAAGTGCCATTCTTCCCACGCTCAGCCTTCCTTACGGTCAAGCTCTCACATCCACAGGTTGCTATGGGGAATTGCATTGCGATGACAAAGCGAGTATGCGGTCCTCCAATGTTTGCGTGAAGTCTCTGCTCTTATTTTGTCAAGGGTGGACAACTGGACATAGCTCTGCAAAACCTCAACTAACTTCCAGGCCACAGTCCGCACCTGCAGTGATATGTCGCAAGAAGAAATAAAACGTCTGTCATACCCTCCACATCCAATCCATGTTGTTGACAGTTATAAATCTGTGTGGTTCCCTTAAGCTTCCTTCTCTTACAACCCAGCTTTGGTCCTTTCTTCTTTCACCTTTGAGAAGGCTCCTCTGCCCCTACTCTCTTTCAACCAGCAGACTGTTATCTCATACCATAGGTTGTAAATGTGCCTTCCATAAATTTCAAATCCTGCCTACAGGTCCTCTAGCCACGCATGGCGCATTTAATGTTCCACACAAACAGCTAGATGATTCCAGAGGCTGAACTTATGCGGCCCTGCCGCAACCCGTTCCCAATCTTGAAAACGGCGGTTGATCCGTTTTCTGTTCCCAGTATGTCAACTAACACTTTTCGTGGGACAGACTAGGTGACTTGGAATTCCCAAATAACCCAGCACATTCCATTAATTATCTTCCAAGCAGTTCAAGGCTTTGAAGAGATTATTCAACATGGCCGACGATGGTGTGACCCCTTGCAGCAGCTTGCTGAGTGACCTATCTCTAGAGAATGCTCTTCCTCGAGGCCAAACTCCCGGTCCTGGAATATCAAGAAATCCCTTTGAAGCGAGGAGGACTCTCAGAGTGTTTATAATACGATCAATGTAAAATGATTTAAAAATTCTCTATTTCCCGCCAACTTCTCCCTGCGGGGACTCGGTGCGGCTTACTTGGGGCAGCGGCCCAAACAACATGAGGACAAAATAAAATAAAATAATTTTAATTTTATTTTAATAAAATAATTTTATGTCTTGACATCAGAAAATATTACGGTACTTGCAGAAATGTCTGCAGTGCAACAGTACCAGGTGCACTTTTCCAACACTTAAGCTGATTATACAGTCCAGGACAATTCATAGCGTTTTGTAATTGAAAATGAGGACTGTGTTTTGACAAATGAAATGAAAGGTGCTTTACAAGCCAACTTTGTTAACACTGCCATCGTTATATGTGGGACACCCTGCCCAAAGCCTCTTGTCGTTTAGGATAACGGAAACTTTTTATTTATCTCCCACCCCTTTCCAATGCTTTTACAATATGGGATAACTGAAATCCCACAATGACAGGGATAAACCTTTTTTTTTAATGGATCCCTGCCATTGCCTGCTATAATTATTTTCTCTATGCGTGTGTCTGAGAGGATAAGACACTGAGGGAAAGTATGTGATGCTAATCTTCCGCAGACTCATAAGTAGAGAAACCAACCACTCAGAAACTCTGTATTGCTATTAAAAACAATGACTTATGTCTTCATGGTTTCTTTTGTCTCAACATTTGTGCTATGTTTAAGTTCTTTTGTTTCATTTCTACTCCATAAAGACAAAATCTTTCATTATTTTACATCTACAACTTTACTGAATCTGTAAACCAACAGAAGTCATTTCCCTCTTTCAAGCTCATCTGCAAGAGAACTTTAATAACACCACACCAGTCTTCCCTCTAGTTCAACTCCATAGAAACATGAACCTTACATCAGAGCCTTAAAACCTTCCTCTTCCAAAAAGCCTTCGAGGACTGTGGGGTGGATCGTTGCCTATTGAAGAATTGGTTGCCAGGCCAAGAGTATTTCGCACTTTATTGATTTTTAACTGTGAAACTACCTCTTCTCTGTGGAAGTATTCAGCCCTCGGCCCAGAGCCGTGTTTTTACCCCACTGTTTTTTAACCAGGTAATGCTGTATGCTGACTGTGACAGCTTTTTTATTTTATGTGTTATTGATGCAACATTTTTTTTACTATATATATATATATATATATATATATATATATATATATATATTTGGGTTAATTGCTGCCATTGTATTGTTGACGGGCATGCCCCATGGAAGCCGCTCAGAGTCCCTCCGGGAAGATGGGGCGGGGAATACAAATAAAGATCTTACTGTTGTTATTATTATTATTATCATTATTGATGTGATGGTGGCCACGACTACCCTGCGGACTGCCAGCTTGCTTGTGTCCATCCGGTAGGGCTGCGGCCAGGGCCGCAGACGGTTTGCTGTCAGGGAGTGTGCCTTTGTGGCGGCTAGAGACTTTGGGGCTCTGGTCTGGTTGACACAGAAGTCTGGTTAGGAAACATGGTGGAATGGAGCCCACCCGGGGATCTCAACAAGTTTTTCATCGTTTGATGCGAGTGTGGTGCCCAGACAAACAGAAGGCTTAGATTTTGTTTGTGATTGGCCAGGGTGATGCAACAAACACCGTGGTATGAGAGAGACAATCAAGAAGGAAATACCTGCTTCTTGGCAGAAATGGGCAGTGCTGGGTGAGATCTCATGGGTGGTGGGGTGGTGGTGTGGGGCCAGCCAACGGTGGCCGCCCCCCCTGGTCAGTGGGGCTTGGGACCCCATTTCACTAGCTGCCTCAAAGGCGCCATGCCCTTCCCCTTGGGTGGTGGGGTGGTGGCGTGGGGCCGGCCAACGGTGGCCGGCCCCCCTGGTCAGTGGGGCTTGGGCCCACATTTCACTAGCAGACGTAAAGGAGACACGCCCTTCCCCTTGGGTGGTGGGGTGGTGGCGTGGGGCCGGCCAACGGTGGCCAGCCCCCCAGTCAGTGGGGCTTGGGACCCCATTTCACTAGCTGCCACAAAGGCGACATGCCCTTCCAGTAGTGCGGGGCTTCTCTGAGAGAAGTTACATGACAGAATTTGCCGCAGGGCAGAGGCTAAGGTCGCAAAAGCAGAAAACTTTGTGGGTGGGCCGGGCCGGTCTCTCAGGGATGCGTTCCGGCCAACTGTGGCCGGCGCAGGGTGAGGTCTTTGCTGCTGATTCGTATCTGCCTGCGGATTTTTCTTTTCTTTTTGCTGCCTCTTGGCCAACGTGGTCGAGTTTCCCACGATGCATCGCATCTCTCTTCTCTCCCAGCTGTCCTTCCGTACATGTTTGTGCTATTTTTCCCAGATCCTTCCTTTGGGGCGGGGTCCTCTGGTTTTTTCTCTCTCTCTCTTTACGGGATGCATGCCGGCCAACTGTGGCCGGCGCAGGGTGAGGTCTTTGCTGCCTGCGGATTTTTCTTTTCTTTTTGCTGCCTCTTGGCCAACGTGGTCGAGTTTCCCACGATGCATCGCATCTCTCTTCTCTCCCAGCTGTCCTTCCATCCAAGGCTGCAAAACAGCTGCAGTCCTACCTTCTACTCCCCCTGCCAGTGCTTTTAATGGATCCAAACCCCCATGTCTATCTCTGCAGCTAAGCCCCCGCCCTACTGCTTTGGGGAAAGGGGCGGGGGTGGGAGCCGGCCCACGGTGGCCGGCTCCCCAGGGGAGTGGAATCCAAGCCCCCATGTCTATCTCCACAGTTAAGCCCCCGCACTGCTGCTTTGGGGAAAGGGGTGGGGGTGGGAGCCGGCCCACGGTGGCCGGCTCCCCAAGGGAGTGGGATCCAAGCCCCCATTTTGCCATCAGGCGATAAATCAAACCAAAGTCGCACAAATCTTACATTTATTTGGAGGGGGAGGGGCTTGACCACTGTGGTATAATGGCCTCCAATCTGGATGCCTGGGGAAAGTCTGCGCATTGTGGCAGCACAATGTGTCTCTTGGCCAATGGCCACCAATGTCCTAACATTTTGACAGATTTACGGGCACTGAAACAATGTTACACAAGTAGAAGAAGGACTTTCACAGTGAAGGAACCCCTATTGAACAGGAAATAATAATTCAAAAGCAGGAACAGATTTTTGCAATTGTTAAATAAAGTTTTTTATATGAACTATGAAATTGCGCAATAAATCTTAGGAAAGGGCAAACGCTCTGCAATTTAGCGAGCAAGCAGGGTGGATTGTGTTCTCCCACTGTACCAAATTTGATCAGTATAGCTGAAAAAATGAGTGCAGGAGAGCCCCATAAAAGCCCCCCCCCTTGGGCTGTTTTGGGCCACTGCGCATGCGCAGTGAAACTAACGAATTTTCGTTAATTTTGAATTTTTTGGGGGGGAAATTTGGAAATGACATCAGAAACGAAACGCTGCCCCCCTCTACTTTTGAAACGAGTTTAGAATCAATTTTTTCGTGGATCGCTCAAGCCTAGTAGCTATAATAACATTAGAAAAAACTTATCCGGGCTGCGGGAGACTGCAGGCCAACCTGGGAAGCGTTCCAGGCATCCCAGGGAACCTTAATCCACGTTCCTCCCAACTGCGGATACGGAAATCGCCATGAGCCCCGGTATTTGCAAGTTGATGGATTGGCCCCATTTCAGTGTCATCTTTTTCCTGGTTAAATTCTAACACAATCTGCTATCTCACTTTTTGCATTTTGGGCCCCTACACCCGGGGAATAACCTTTTAAAGTTTTATATTATTTAGTTTTATATATTTAAAGGGAAAACAGCTGATTGTCAAACTCCACACTTCGCCATTTCTCTTTCTCATCACTCGTGTGAAGCATCCCTTTTCTTTGAAATTTGTGATGGTTGCCCCAAGGAGCCTTCCAGGGGCAATCCAACAACTGGGCTCCAGCCCTGGGAAGGAGTTACAGTTCTCCAAGGACCAAGAGCCAGCTTCTGTTCCCGTGCTGCAGGACCCCATCTTGGGCTCAGTAGAAACCACCAAACCTTTTTTTTGGGGGGGGGCAGGGGGGGACTTTGGACTTTGTGCAATACATTTCAAGCTTCAATTTTCTTTAAGCTATTTTGTGATGTCTCTCTGTATGAATTATGACTCATGATGTATTAGGGTTATAACTTTTATTAATTTTTTAGTGGGAATGGTTTGGATATGAATTCTCTGGGAACTCCTTTTATTCCTGTATATTTTCCTACATGTATCTGACTTTGCCCTGACCCCTTTCCACCCCTTCCCTTTCCAATAAGGAAGCGCCCTGTCACTGAAGGGATGATCAGCTGTCATGAAAAGACTATTATTTTAGAACATATTTGCATGGACAATAACAATGGGAGTCCTATCTGACCTCAGAGTTGGCCCATCAGAACGAATTCCCTTTGGCAAACCCTTCATCACATATCAATGGGGAGCCAAGGGACTTTCGGAAAGTCCCCTTTCCCAAAACTGTATGCTATTCAAACCCTTCCACCAAAAGATCAAGCCACCCCAGCCTTGTCATTGTGTTATATCTGATTGTGACAGGAAAATCTGGATTAAGAGATCAATATCTATGACAGACCCATCTCAAGACAATAAAACAGGCTCCCTTAGAAGGCCGACGTCTGGACTCAGGGGCCACCGGGCATGGAAAACTATAATCCATTCATGAAAGCATTGTTCCCCTTCATTCCGCCTCCCTCTCTTCTGGTTGGTCAGAACGTCGAGACGGGGAAAGCCATGTGATTGGCTCAAGCATGGGACTGGCGGCCAAGCCTCCTCCCAGCTGAAGCATGCCAGCCAATCATCAGGGAGCTGGGAGGAGGGAGGAGGGCGGGAAATTTGAAAAGCAAACCTCTGTATTTCTTATAAAAATGGCATTTTTCTCTGTATCCACATGCTTTGCTTGACAAATGATTGCGGCATCGCATCCTATTCAACTCAATTGCTAATAAACCACCTCGGTGGCACTTTTTCACTTTGGCAGAGTTTCTTTATTGGATTCCAGGGAACTAAAATTGCCAAAATCAGGCTTCTCTGAGCTCGCCAAGGTACCAGTCCCTCTTTGTTGGGGCCACGGGGTCTCTCTCTGGCTGGGGCAGACCCCCCCAAACGTCCAGCTCGATTTCACACAGGGTATCATTCCTAAACAATAATCCATAGACTTTGAGTATAGTTGTACTCAGTAATATCCATAATCATGCTGTATCCATTGAAGTCCTAAAGCATATTTCTCTATTGAAGTCCAAACAGCAACATGCATCCACCTCCACTGAGGTCTGGACACATACATCTGCTTTCATTGAAGTACAAACACATACATGAAGACAAAATAGAGTCTTGAGTCATCCTCAGTACAATCACATGTCCATAACCTCTCCAAACCAAAGAGCTAATCAACATACACATAGAATACAGATTACCAAATAGAGACATTAACAAATAGTGAGAGACTTGGAAGGTTGCTATTTCCAACAGTAGTTCTCCTGAAGGAGCATGCACTTTACATGTTCTCTGGAGTCCCCTTCTGACCCAGAAGGGTGACACAGAAGTTACACATCAAACGAGTTGAATTTCTCTGAAGATTAGCTTTATTCTGCCAGCCAGCAAATGGCAGCAGGTGCATCTATATATATAAAAATGAAATGTGACATTTTACTATAGAGTAAACACCAAAACCACTGAACCAAATCACACCCAATTTGGCCACAAAAGACATAGTCATCCAATCTATGTCTTTCAAAAAAAAAAAACCTAGAAAAATCAATCCCAAATTAAAGGACAAGAAAGAGCCATTTTCCCCTTTAGCAGCAGCTCAGAACGGTAGGCCCCGGCCCCTTTAGGACTCGCTCACTTTGTAGCCTAGCAACTCCCACAGCCAAAATGGCGCCCAGGCCACAGGCAGAGTGCACTTAGCCTCATCCACACTGCCTATAAAATACAGATTATATGCTTTATAGAATCATAGAATCATAGAATAGTAGAGTTGGAAGAGACCTCAAGGGCCATCTAGTCCAACCCCATTCTGCCAAGAAGCAGGAAATCGCATTCAAAGCACCCCCGACAGATGGCCATCCAGCCTCTGCTTAAAAGCCTCCAAAGAAGGAGCCTCCACCACAGTCCGGGGGAGAGAGTTCCACTGCCGAACAGCCCTTCTCACAGTGAGGAAGTTCTTCCTGATGTTCAGGTGGAATCTCCTTTCCTGTAGTTTGAAGCCATTGTTCCGTGTCCTAGTCTGCAGGGCAGCAGAAAATAAGCTTGCTCCCTCCTCCCTATGACTTCCCCTCACATATTTGTACATGGCTATCATCTCTCAGCCTTCTCTTCTGCAGGCTAAACATGCCCAGCTCTTTAAGCCTCTCCTCATAGGGCTTGTTCTCCAGACCCTTCATCATTTTAGTTGCCCTCCTCTGGACGCTTTCCAGCTTGTCAGCATCTCCCTTCATCTGCGGTGCCCAAAACTGGACACAGTATTCCAGGTGTGGTCTGACCAAGGCAGAATAGAGGGGGAGCATGACTTCCCTGGATCTAGACGCTATTCCCCTATTGATGCAGGACAGAATCCCGTTGGCTTTTTAGCTGCCGCATCACATTGTAGGCTCATGTTCACCTTCCTCCCCACGAGGACTCCAAGATCTTTTTCGCACACACTGCTGTCCAGCCAGGCGTCCCCCATTCTGTATCTTTGATTTCCATTTTTTCTGCCGAAGTGAAGTATCTTGCATTTGTCCCTGTTGAACTTCATTTTGTTAGTTTCGGCCAATCATCTCTCTAGTCTGTCAAGATCATTTTGAATTCTGCTCCTGTCTTCTGGAGTGTTAGCTATCCCTCCCAGTTTTGTGTCGTCTGCAAACTTGATGATCGTGCCTTCTAACCCTTCGTCTAAGTCGTTAATAAAGATGTTGAACAGAACCGGGCCCAGGACGGAGCCCTGCGGCACTCCACTTGTCACTTCTTTCCATGATGAAGACGACGCATTGGTGAGCACCCTTTGGGTTCGTTCGCTTAGCCAATTGCAGATCCACCTCACCGTAGTTTTGTCTAGCCCACATTTTACTAGTTTCCTTGCCAGAAGGTCGTGGGGGACTTTGTCGAAGGCCTTACTGAAATCCAGGTAGGCTACATCCACAGCATTCCCTGTATCGACCCAACTCGTAACTCTATCGAAAAAAGAGATCAGATTAGTCTGGCATGACTTGTTTTTGGTAAATCCGTGTTGACTATTAGCAATGACCGCATTTGTTTCTAAGTGTTCGCAGACCACTTCCTTAATGATCTTTTCCAGAATCTTGCCTGGTATCGATGTGAGGCTGACCGGACGGTAATTGTTTGGGTCGTTCTTTTTTCCCTTCTTGAAGATAGGGACCACATTCGCCCTCCTCCAATCTGCTGGGACTTCTCCTGTTCTCCAAGAACTCTCGAAGATGATTGCCAGTGGTTCTGAAATAACTTCCGCTAGTTCCTTCAATACTCTTGGATGTAGCTGATCTGGCCCTGGCGACTTGAATTCGTTTAGAGTGGCCAGGTGTTCCTGGACAACTTGTTTCCCTATTTGGGGTTGGATTTCCCCCAATCCTTCGTCCATTCCATGTTGCTGAGGTTGAAGATGGCTTTCTTTTTGTGAGAAGACCGAGGCAAAGAAGGCATTAAGCAGTTCTGCCTTTTCCCTATCCCCTGTCACCATCACCCCATCTTCTCCTCGCAGTGGCCCTATCGCCTCCTTGTTCTTCCTTTTTCTACCAACGTAAGCAAAAAAGCCTTTTTTGTTGTTTTTTATGTCCCTGGCAAGCCTGAGCTCATTTTGCGCTTTAGCCTTGCGAACCTTTTCCCTACAGGAGTTGGCTATACGTTTGAATTCTTCTTTGGTGATTTCTCCCCTTTTCCACTTCTTGTGCATGTCACTTTTGAGCTTTAGCTCAGTTAGAAGTTCTTTGGACATCCATTCTGGCTTCTTTGCACTTGTCTTATTTTTCTTCTTTGTTGGCACTGTTTGCATTTGCGCCTTGAGTATTTCACTTTTGAAAAACTCCCATCCATCCTTAACTCCCTTGTTTTTTAATATCGGCGTCCATGGAATGCCGCTCAGTAATTCCTTCATTTTTTGGAAGTCAGCTCTCTTAAAGTCCAGAATGCGTGTTTGACTTGTCTTAGTTTCAGCATTCCTTTGTATTGCAAACTGCAGGAGCACATGGTCACTTGCCCCTAAGGATCCAACCACTTCAACTGTATTGATCAGGTCTTCCACATTTGTTAAGATTAGATCAAGAGTTGCTGATCCCCTTGTTGCCTCTTCTACCTTCTGGACCATAAAATTATCTGCAAGGCAAGTGAGGAATTTGTTGGACTTTGTACTCTTGGCTGAGTTTGTTTTCCAGCAGATATCGGGATAATTGAAATCGCCCATGACTACTATATCTCTTCTTTGTGCCTGTTTGGTCAGCTGTTGACAGAAGGCTTCATCAAGTCCTTCATCCTGACTCAGAGGTCTGTAGTAGACACCCACGACAAGATCTTTTTGAGTCCCGGTTCCCTTGATTCTTATCCAGATGCTTTCAAGCTGGTTTCCCGGATTACAGTCTTGCATTTCTTCTGCAACGTAACTGTTTTTGACATATAAAGCTACTCCCCCTCCTCTCCCCTTTGTTCTATTTCTGTGAAAGAGGTTATAGCCCTTAATGGTTAAATTCCAGTGATGGGAGTCATCCCACCAGGTTTCAGTGATGCCTATGACATCGTATGTGTGGTGCTGTGCTAGGAGTTGGAGTTTACCGATGGGACTTGCAGTCCCACATAGCATTATGAAATAGTATATATCCATAACGCCTTCATTCAACACCTTTTCTTTTGTGATCAAGTTTACATAAGCGAGCAAATAAATGGTTAACCTATTCCCAAGCAATTATCCCTTTCTGTGACCAGCCACTGTCGTCTGGATGAGACATCCTTTCTAACATAGGGATGCATTATCTGTTGTTTTTCAAATGGGGAACCACATCTAAGAGCTGTATCTGTTCTCTCTTCTTACAAGTTAGTGCAGATAACAGTGTGAATTTACAAGTTCACATCCCAAAGTAAAGCAATACAAAAATACCAGAATCTTAAAGCAATCCCAATTCTTGTCATGACCAATGTTTTCACCTATCTTAAATCAGGTAGTTAAGTTGTGAGCCATGCTCACCAATCTGAGTTTTTCTGGGCATATGTGGACCTAACTAAATCCTCTAGCTAATGTACTTTTGTTATGTCCTCCTCTACTTGTCCAGATTGGTTTATGCAATGACAACATGTTATGTTTAGCCAAACACACAATCCTCCTTTACTGATTAAAAAACCCAATGCCAGCCTATGTTGCAATAGCGTACTTGCAAAGGAATCAATTTCTGTCTGAATAGTTTGCAAGCCCTCTGCAGTGGCATTTGCCAATCATTCTAATTGCACTGACAAATGTTGAATTTGTTCAACATTTAATGCTTCTCCAACTTGAGGTAATAGAATCACACTGAATTGTTGTTCCTGTCAGGTGAGTTTTATCAGGATCATAACCATATTTTGCATCAAAGGCCCATTTTATTCTTGTCCAACCGAACTGTTTATTCCAAGTATCAGAAGGCTGTTCTTTCTCAAACAATCTCAATCCAGCTGGAATCAGCATTCCGATGCTGTGTGTTCCGTTCCAAATCGGGGGCAATGTTTTTGCCCAGTGATTATTTTAAAGTTAATAGTTCGCAGATCTGTGGCATTCCACCCTTCTAGATTTAAGAGGGGACCTGGCATGAGAGGCCAGCCCTGGAGGTGGTTAGAGGGACCATGTGAACATACCCAACAATCTTTTACTTGCACTCCCTCTGCTATTGAATTAATCAGTTTATGGAGGGCATTTTTTCCCCATCCTGCCCAGGTTGGATTTTTCATTAAGCTGAGGGCTATTATTGAAGGGGCAAAGATGCAAAAAGTATTCCTTTTAATCCAAAGTCAAAGGCAGGAGCCCCCTTCCAGTGGAGAGGGCAAGGAAGGACACCATGAAAGTTGGATCTTCAAATGACAAAAAAACTGTTTATTGCGAGGCCAAAGCAATAATGACAAAATGCATACAGGAATGCAAACAAAGATTTTGTCGCAACCTGAAATGGGTTGCAAGGCTTTTTATCACTATTACAGAAAGTAGAAAACATATTCTTATTGGCTTTCACAAATCAATCATTTCTTTCATTTCATGGTTATGTCACAAGCATATTAATTAACATGTGATTTCATTGGTTTTTCTGTTTCTAACAAGCAAAAAGCAACATATGATTCATGAACAATGTTACTGACTCTAAGCACAGCACCTGCTTATCTACTTCAGTTGCAAGCATAACTCCAACACGGCTGGGAAACTTAGGGAGTACTATCTAACCAGTTATGTCCTGATATACTGTTATCCTTGAAAAGTAACTCCCTTTCTACATCAACTTTGCCCAAACAGCAGCATTTTTCTCTCAGACATAGGCCTCACAAAGGCCTTTTGCAAATTAGGTCAAAAAGCAGTAAATAGGGACATATGGGACTTATAGTCATTGGAAATATCTCTGAAAATTCCCTTTTTTAAACCACATCCCTCTCATTATGACTAACCATTTTGATAACATCCTGTACATTATTTCCCCAAATCACAGTTCTATATTGTTTGTTAATACAGCAATCAGGCTAACAATCAAAACTAGCAGTATTATCTATCACTCTAATTTTCAATGTTCAAGGTCATTAATAAATAATAATAATAATAATAATAATAATAATAATAATAATAATAAAACTTTATTTATATCCCGCCACCATCTCCCCACGGGGACTCGGGGCGGCTTACATGGGGCAGAGGCCCAAACAACATAAGAACAAAATATAAGCAACACAATACAATCACAATATAAAAAGATAAAACAATAATACAATATATCAATATAAACAACAATACAAGATAAAAATTTCATTTAAAACACATAAATGGAAAGACCGTAATAAAAACAGGATAAATTATTAAAAACCCACTGGGGCTGATTAATTAATGATTAATAATTAATTATTTATTAATTAATAATAAAGGTCATTAGATTTGAGATGCACACACTCCCCAGTTGAACTCACTTAGACCCAATTGTTTGTTCTTCTGTGATTTATCCAATCATCAATTTTATTCCCTTGGCCAAATGTAACTACTAGTATGTGCTCCCAGCTATTATATCTTTTTATTCTTTGGCACTTTAGACACTCTGGGTCAAACTGGGGGTTAACGCCTCTATACTGTAGGCAAAAATTGTCATGGTTTGCAAAGGCACTATGCTCTGTGTGTGTTAACTGGAAAATGAAGTGCATTAAGCCGATTGGCTGAGTCTGCAAAGATCTGGAGATTGATGTGACACTGTTTCTGTTCTGCTGCTACAGAACCAGTTTGGATAACTTTTTCAGTGTTGGCTGAGTACTGCTAGAGAGCCATGTGTACTCAGAGAGGCCTAGCTATTTTGAGGCTTGTTTTGCTGCTGAGACTATGGACTGAAAAAGGACTGTTTATGACTGTGGACTTCTGTAAGTGATCAGAGAGACCATAGTAAATACTACTGTTTTTGATATCTTGAAATCAGTAAAGTTCCCACATTTTTGTTCTGCAAATCTGAGTGGTATGTTATTGTTCTGTGGGAGATACTGGATTGCAGGCACACGTAAGAGCTTCCATTTATCATCATCATCAATCCATAAAAAAAATGTCTTTGATAACTTTCACACAGTTCAGAGAAAGGATTATCATCTGGCACACTTTAAACTAGGTCAGCCAGGGGAGGGGGACAATAGCCTTGCGAACAGTATTTTACCCACGACCACAGGGAATCTCCATAAGTCTAAATGGAAGGGTTGTTGTATGTCTTTCGGGCTGTGTGGCCATGTTCCAGAAGCATTCTCTCCTGACGTTTCACCCACATCTATGGCAGGCATCCTCAGAGGTGTAAGGCATGGATAAACTTAGGCAAGGAAAGGAAAATATATATATATCTGTGGAGAGTCCAGGGTGTGGCAAGAGTCCTTTGTCACTGCGAAGCCAGCATTAATGTTTCAGTTAATCACCCTAATTAGCATTGGAAAGGTTTGTCTCTTGCCTGGGGGCATCCCTTGTTCAGTCATTAGCTGTCCCTGGGGCTCCTCTGCCCTCAGAGTGTTGGTTCCCATCCACTGTTTTGATTTTGGAGTTTTGTAATACTGGGAGCCAGATTGTGTTCATTTTCATGGTTCCCTCCTTTCTGTTGAAGTTGTCCACATGCTTGTGGATTTCAATGGCTTCTCTGTGTCGTCTGACATGATAGTTGTTGGAGTGGTCCAGCATTTCTATGTTCTCCAATAATATCCTGTGTCCAGGCTGGTTCATCAAGGGCTCTGGCTGATTTCTCTGGTTGAGTGAGTCTGCAGTGCCTTTCATGTTCCTTGACTTGTGTTTGGGCATTGCTGCGTTTGGTGGTCCCTCTGTAGACTTCTCATCCACAGCTGCATGGTATCCGGTAGACTCCTGCAGAGGAGAGAGGATCCCTCTTGTCCTTCGCTGACCGTAGCCTCGGTTGGGTTTTCTTTGTGGGTCTGTAGATAGTCTGTAGGTTGTGCTTCTTCATCAGCTTCCCTATGCGGTCAGTGGTTCCCTTGATGTCTGGAAAGAACACCTTTCCTCTGGGTGGATCTTTGTCTTGACTCTCCTGGCTTGTTCTTGGCCTTGCAGCTCTTCTGGTGTCTGTGGTGGAGTCTCCATTGGCCTGTAGAGCCCAGTTTAGGTGGTTGAGTTCCCCTTGGAGGAGGTGAGGTTCGCAAATTCTTTGTGCACGGTCTGTCAGGGCTTTGATTGTGCTAACATTATGAGACTTTTCAGTCCTTCAATGGCAGCAGGATAACAACTGATGAGGAGAAAGCATCCGTTTAGGATGTGAATAGAATTAGCTAGGTTATTTTGTACCATTAGATTAAGGATGTGCCATTCCCTACTGGAAAAATTTGTACTGTATGATCTTTTGTTCTTTATAAATGTACAACATAATTCTTCAGATACTGTCTTCTCAAAAACTCTGAGGCCAATATGGTCAGTTGTAGGAAAAAATTACTCCGTGGTTTGAAAGTGGAGGTAATAGGGTTTATTTTGGTTCCAAAATGATGTCTTAATCTAATGGTGCGAAATAACCTAGCTAATTCTATTCGCATCCTAAACGGATTATACTTAGGTTTAGGGACAAATTATAGACCTTTGTTGACAACATCCCTCTCTTGAGGGGTTAGAACTCTTTTAGATAAATTCACAAGGTCTTCCGTTTGGCATTTGGAGCCTCTTGAAAAAAACAATTGGGTCTATTTCTAGTACGCCCCGTACGTCTGGGTACCCGAATGTTATCACTCCTAGTAGAGGCCATGTTATGTCCTGAACTGTCTGACATAGATTCTGTGTCTTCTTCAGAAGTATATTCACTAAACGCTACTTGTTTTTTAGAATATTGGCATTTAGAGTATAGCTACCGGTAAACTCTGTTATTGTTGTAATCATTTTTATCCCTCTCAAACATTTTAAGTTTGAAAGATCTAAGTTGTTGGGAAAATTCTTTAAGTTTACATGTGAGGGTGTCCAAATCAGTTTTAAACTGGTCCTCAGAGTTGAGTCTCTCCAATATGTCCTGAGATTGGGTTCTTACATTGACAATTTCATCATTGGAGCATGCAATAAGTAAGAGCATCAAATCCTGCAGTCATAACTATTTTCAGACCACCAGAGGAAGGCCTGATGCGGGGCCGAAACCGGTCGTGGCGGACTTATTCTTCTCGGCATTAGAATACACAACGCTGACTGCATTTCAATGTATATTGGACAATTCATTTGAGGTTGTTTGTTATTACTGTGAATTTAAACAGTATAACTAATTTGCCAGACATATTGTTTACTGAACTGGTTTATTTTCAGACGTGGGGTACTACACAGATGGCTCCAGCAGTGTTCATCAGGGCGTAAGGCGGGCCGGCTATGCTGTTGTCATTCTGTGGGACACCATAGAGGCAGAGCCATTGCCAGCTGGCACCTCCGCCCAAAAGGCAGAACTCATCACCCTCACCAGAGCTCTGGAGTTGGCTGAAGGAAAGACTGTGAACATCTATACAGACTCCAAGTTTGCCTTCAATGTCCTTCATGCCCACGGAGCCATCTGGAAGGAGAGAGGTCTGCTGACCACCACTGGCAGCCCTGTCAAACACCAGAAGGAGATCCTGAGACTCCTGGAGGCTGTTTGCAGGCCCACAGCCGTTGCCATCATCCACTGTCGGGGACACCAAACTGGGGACCAGGACGCCACTAGGGGGAATCGGAGGGCGGATGCCACGGCAAAAGGAGCTGCCAATTGGGTGCCAGCCGTCCAGGGTGCATTGATTCCAGACAACACCGTGTCGAGCCTTCCCTTGTATGGAGCCATGGATGATGGGTTTGCCAAGAAGGAAGGCTTGACCCAAGAAGGAGGCTGGTGGAAGGATAGTCAAGGCCGTCTGCTCCTTAACGATCCCCTGATGTGTGAGGTGGCTCTCCGCCTCCACAAGAGCACCCATTGGGGTCATGATGCCATGCTGGAACACCTCAGGACTTTCTTCATTGGACCCCGCATGGCCTTGCAATCCATATGGGTCTGCAGGCGATGTCTGTTGTGCCTGAAGAACAATCCTAAGATCCAGAAGAAGCCTGAAGTGGGGCATCTTAAGGCAGGCCTGCAGCCTGGGCAGGTGTGGCAGGTGGACTTTGCTTAACTGCCCTCCAGTAAGAAATATCGATATTTGTTGGTGTTTGTGGACTGTTACAGCGGATGGCCTGAAGCCTTTGCCTGTTACTCCTGCGCTGCCAAGGAGGTCACCCATGCCCTTCTCAACCATATCATCCTCTGGTTCGGACTGCCCCTCTGTATTTCTTCGGACAACGATGCTTCTTTCATCTCTAAGATCACACAGCAGTTCTCCCAGGCCCTCCAGATCAAATGGGACTTACACACCAGTTGGCATCCTGAGGCTAGTGGAAAGGTCGAGAGGATGAACCAGACCATCAAGAGACAAGTGGCAAAAATCTGCCAACAAGCCAACCTGCCTTGGCCTGATGCCCTTCCCCTTGCTCTCACCAGGGTTAGGGCGGGCTCCCGGGGTTGGTTGAAGTTAAGTCCTTTTGAGATTCTTTACAGCAGACCTTTCCCCTCCTCACAGGTTCCTCTCTGGGCGGGGCATCTGCACGAAGTGGGGTCCGATAGCATCAGAGATAGGCTGTCTTCTCTTACCTCTACTCTTTCCTCTCTAAACAGGTACCTGCTCTCCCATCTTCCTATCCCCTTGGATGCTCCAATCCACGACTTTTCTATTGGAGACTGGGTCTTTGTGCGGATGTGGCGGCCAAAACCTCTATCGGAGAAGTGGGTCGGGCCTCATCAAATCCTCCTGACAACTCTCACAGCTGCTAAGGTGTCTGGCATCTGGGCTTGGGTCCACTACTCCAGGTTGAAGTGGGCTCCAGAGCCAGATCCCACACCAGTGGAAGGAGAAGAAGTGGACCAGTGGACTGTAGAGCCAGGGGAGGACCTGCGGCTACTGTTCCAGAAAGTACCCCAGCAGGACCCCCCAGCCACCGACCAACCCAGCCCACCAGCTCTTGAGGCTCCAACAAGGACCAAACACCGCCGATGCAAGCAGAGACCCACTCCAAATCTTCCCTGTTAATTTCAAAACTCTGGCACCACGGGAAACCACTTTTTGAAGCTTCTTGAACTTTTGACAGCTCCTTTTGACAGCTGACAGGAGGAAACAGCTGATAGATTCCCCCCTGCTTTCGGTTCTGCGGGAGACCTGCGTTGCGCAATTCAGCGGAGCTGTCCGTTCAGCACCACGCGAAGGCCGTGAGTTTCATTTTTCCACTATTATTTCCAGGCTATTTTCTGAGCGGAGCTGTCCTTTCAGCACCACGCAACCCAGCATGATTTTTTCTATCTTTCTCTGTTTAACTTTATTGGCCCCATCGGTAAAAAGCAGCCCTGTTCTATATGTGTGGCTCTCCACCAAAACAAATTTCTGGCAGTAGTTGGCCTCTAAGGTCCTAAATCATGCGATGATAAGTTTTTCAAACTCAAAAAAATGGCGCTGAGGACGGCTGTGTAGTGAAACTCCCCAGCCTGTCTTTTAAGTTTTACTTAATGTTTTAAATATCTGTTCTATTGTTTTATTAACATTTTATCAGCTATTTTTAAACTATACTTTCCAAACCACATCTATGAAACCGGGGAGGAAGAGAAACTAATTAGGCTGTTGATAATCCTTCAGACAAACAAGGAGAGACGCGAGGCACAGTTAAAATGCCTAATAGGAAGAAAAAAGTTGCCTTACCAACTGTTCAGGGCTCTCAAGATGATAAGAAGGATTGTAAAAGAAAGAAAACATCTCCAAAGCCAGTAGGTGAATCTATCTTACTAAAACAAAGTTACTTAGAGGACTCTGCAGCTGCACGCCAAGCTCAAGCCTCAAGGACGCCTGAAGAGACAGCTATCACTTTAACCAACAGATTTGAGCCCTTGAGGGTTGGGGAGCTGACACCACTCCCTGATCAATTCCACAAGGCTCGTGATATATACCTGAGTCCTGAGAGGGAAGATCTTCAGATTCCTCAGGTTCCCCAGTCTCCTCAAGTTTTCCAGGTTTCTCGGGCCTCAGTGGATCTCCATGAGGGGACCACAAACAGCCCCGTGCGATTCCTGGATCTGAATGCGATCTTGGATCTACCGAAACCCCTGGAAGAAAATCTGAAGGGGCCAGACCGCTCAAACTGTTCGGATGATCAGAGACCTGGTCAAGATGGTGGAAGATCAGATTCAAGATTGGTGAGTCTGCTGTTTGCAGAATTCAACCAACTGGCCGATCAGCTCAATTGGTTTGGGAGATTGCTTTGCCTACTGAACCACCCATCAGCTCAATCCCTAGATTACACACAAGGGAGAACCATATGGAATTCATTGGATCCTGACCCTCAGAATGCCAGAGACCTAGCTTGGGCTCAAAACCGGGACCACCCCATGGAGCCTTCTTCAATTCTGCGAAGAGCTTCGCTGGAAACTGGAGAGCCATTTGAGAGTCCCATGATGAGCCAGGATGCGCTCTCGATGCCGAAGGGGGAGATTTTAGAGTCAGCTTCCCATGGCTGCTTGTTTGGTGGTCTA